>NC_081559.1:41692276-41803311 GCF_022355385.1 Mustela nigripes
GGTGTTCTTTTTTTTTTTTTTTTTAAGATTTTATTTATTTATTTGACAGAAATCACAAGTAGACGGAGAGGCAGGCAGAGAGAGAGAGGGAAACAGGCTCCCTGCTGAGCAGAGAGCCCCATGCGGGACTCCATCCCAGGACCCTGAGATCATGACCTGAGCCAAAGGCAGCGGCTTAACCCACTGAGCCACCCAGGCGCCCCTCAAGATGGTGTTCTTGCCCCAAATCCCCACTTCCCTCCCCTGGTGAGCTGGATTAAACCCAGCAAAACTTCAAGACAGCTTAATGTTTGCCTCACTCTCCCTTGGGGAACTGCTTGGAAATACCCGTGCAGGGGTCCACTTCTGGAAATTCTGTATTAGCACATCCTTGAAATGGCTCAGGCAATCTGCTTGGTAAAATGCCCATCCAGCCTGCCCCTCCCTCCTTCCTTTCTTCTGACTCCTACCCTGCTCTCGTCACTCAGGATCCCCGGAGGAGGCTCTCCTTAAGTCTGTCACACCAGTCCAGCTCAAGAGGCAGAAAAAGCCATGGGCGTGTGGGTGTTGAGACCTTTGCTCTTCCCCTGAAACTCCCAGCAGCAACCACTGGAAATTCCTATGGTGCCGCATGCCTGTGGCCACAAGAACGATTTGTAGCTGGGGCTTTGTGGCTCTCACGCCCAACAGAGAAGCAAAGAGTCACAACAGGAGAGACCCTGGTGTGGGCTGGAGGGCGCAGGAAGATTCTAAGTGTGGAAATGATATCAGGCTGCTTCTTAGTCTTGAAACCCAGATTTTCAAAGGAATGTGGTTGAGGCAATTTACTCAAACATATCCCTGGAAAGCAGTTTAACTAGATCATTCATGACCTGACTCTACCCAGCTCCCCTCCCACATGTGTGATTCCTGCTTCTCCCACCCCCGCCATCGGGCTACACATTCCCACACAAACACACATGTGTACACACGCTCACTCACACACTCACACGTGTCCTCACATGAACATGCATATGTACACACTCTCACTCACACACTCATGCAACCCACACAAACACACGTGTACACACACTCACTAGCACACTCACATGTGTCCCCACACAAACAGTGCTCATACTCACAGCTGTTCCCACACAAACCATGTATACGCACTCTCACTTGTACGCTCACACATGTTCCCACAGATACATATGTGCACACCCTCACTCTCATGCTCATACATGTTCCCACTCAAACACACATGTGTACACACCCTTGCTCGCATTCTCACACATGTTCACACACACACACACACTCACAGCTGCAGAACCTGAGGACGGAGGGAAGGGGAAGCTGTCACCGAGCTTCAGCAAGTACAGCACCAGCTCATACTTTTGTTACCACGGATCATCTAGGCGGGGTCGTGGGGACGACTGCGAGGGTCTAATCGGTGGCCAGCTCATCCAGCCTCCTCTGTGATCATCTTCGCTCTACAAGAGAAAATCATTCCCCTCTCTGTTGAAAATCTCTTTTCCTGTCAAGCAGTCTGACTCAAGGGAGGAGGGGAGGCTGGGAGAGGTGGTTGTTCAAGTGCCCCACCGGGCGGTGTGCAGGGTGTGTGTTATGTGTCCGGATTGAGGAGTGTGTGTGCATGTGGCGTGGTGTGTATGGCATACGGCATGTATGTGTGTGTGTCTGTGTGTGTGTGTAGTGTGGTGTGTGTGTTATGGTACAGTGTGTGTTGGTGTGTTGTGATATGTGTGCTGCAGTGTAGGGGTATGTAAGTGTTGTGGTGTGGAGATGAGGGGTGCTGGCGGTATGTGTGTGGGGATGGGCTGTGTTGTGTCTGTATGCTGTGGTGTGGTATTATTGATGTGTGTGGGACAGTTTAGGTGTGTGTACAGTGTGATGTATGTATGGGGGTGACGGTATGTGTGTGGAGAGTGTGTGCGTTGTGGTGTGGCATGTGTTTGTGTGTTTTGGTATGTGCGGTGCGGTGTGGTGTGTATGATATGGTGTAGGGGTGTGTGTCTGTTGCAGTGTGGCAGGGTATGGTGTGTGCAGCATGGTCTGGGGGTGTGCGACTGTGTGTATACACGTGCAGACAACACCCCAAGAAGCATCTCAATGACAGAGAAGCAAATTTCTCCCTAAAACCCTATTTCCCAGGTTTTCCAATTTTTTAAAAGATTTATTTATTTGAGAGAAAGAGAGAGTGAGAAAGAACATGAGAGGGGAGAAGGTCAGAGGGAGAAGCAGACTCCCCATGGAGCTGGAAGCCCAATGCAAGACTCGATCTCGGGACTCGGGGGGCATGACCTGAGCGAAGGCAGACGCTTGACAGACTGAGCCACCCACGTGCCCGGTTTTCTGATTTTTTTTCCGAGTTTTCTTTCTGAATGTCATTTCTCCCAGGTTTGGGCCTGACTTGAAGATGAATTTCTTCTCTGGAAATAGAAATTATCTATATCTAATCAATGCACTTCTGAGCAACCTTAGCAAACACAATTTAAAAGCAGATCAAAGTGCAAAATTTTTCATCACTTTTCTAGGAACACATTAGATTTTGAAATACCAGGGACACCTGGGTGGCTCAGTCATTAAGCATCTGCCCTTGGCTCGGGTCATGATCCTGGGGTCCTGGGATCCACCCCTGCATCGGGCTCCTTGTTCAACGGGGAGCCTGCTTCTCCCTCTGCCTCTGCCTACTGTTCCCCCTGCTTGTGCGCTTTATCTCTCTCTCTGCCTCTCTCTCTGGCAAATAAATGAAATAAATAAATTAATGTAAATAAAAATAAATAAATGAAATCTTTTTTAATTAAGAAAAGAAAAAGAGAGAAATATCAGAATAGCTGCCTGCCCGGTAAGAAGCTCCTCTCCTTTCCTGGAGGGGAGGAATTCGGGACGTGGGCCGGCGAGGCACGCCGTGAACACGGACACTCTGCTCCTCCAGCCCTTCCCACCCGCGGGTCACACAGCCCACGCAGACTGTCCTTCTCCCAAACAAGCGTTGGTTGTCCTGTCAGTCTCATCTTCCGAGGCTCACGTTCACATTTTCCTTTGCAAAGGGAAGCCCAGAAATGGAGCAGAGAAATGAATGTGTTTGGTGTCCTGGGGCCGTGAGGCACTTGGCCCACTAGGCAGACACAGAGGATAGAAGGCCAGACCCTGGGACCGTGGGGCCTCCAGCACTGTCCTCCTGAGTGGCACCTCCCACCAGCTCCCCTCTGGGCAGAGCAGCGGGGGCCGAGGCAGCTGGAGGCAGGGCTGACCCTGGTGTAAAGCAGAGCTGTCCCTGAGCAAAACACCCGGGGATGTGGCCCAGGATGGCTGACGACGGCCACCCCCAGAACAGCCAGCCGAGCCCCAGCGTGTTCCCCCATCCATTCTCCTTTCCTCGCCCTACCCTCAGGCGCAGGAGGCTGGCAGGCATGGGCCCCCTGGGGGCAGGGGACATTGGCATTTGGATTCCAGGGGGCTGGGCCAAAGGGGAGCCCAGGCAGGAGGTGGGAAGGAGGAACAGAGTGAGCCTGGGGTAGTCTCCCTGCTCCCTTGGATGAGTCAGCCTGGGCTGGCGGCCCACCTCCCCGGATGACCCAAGAGCTGAGCTCATGCAAGGGCTCCCATTCCACTCCCATCCTCTGTCCTTTGGTCCTGGGACCGATAGCAGCTCTCTGACTAGCACCTGTCCAGGGGTGGTGCCCCTCCCCCTGGCACTCTCCCTCCGTCCTTCCCACACCTCTGTAAATGGCTCTTCACCAAACTCCCCTTGCCCCACCCAATCTGCCAGGACCTCCCCACCCCGCCCACCATACACTCAGGTCGTACAGACCTCCTCTCTCATTTCTCCACGTTTCAATTCCCATCCTATCCAAGCTCCAGGGAAAGCAGGCTGAGCCTGCACCCCATGAACGAGCTCCCAGCAGCCTGTGTGCCACACCGCCCAGCCTGGCCGCCACCACCCCAACACTGACATCTCCAGCCAGCTCCGCCCCGAGTTCCATCCCTTTTCTGCGCTGTCCTTGCCCCCTCAACCTTCCTCCTCCTTCAGGACCTCTCCGTTCTGCCTTCTGGAACGTTCATTCCTTTGAAAGCACACACCCCAACCTCACTACACCCTCACAGAATGCTCCTGCCCCCTCTAGGCTCCCCATTAAGGATACTGCTTTGGTGGTAACCCCGCCCGGGGTGTTCCTCGTCCCCTGGAGCCCCCAGATAGGACAAGAGAGTGGGTCTCCCAGATGCCCCGCCGAGGCTTCCGGAGCAGTGCATCTCCATGCATGGACAAAAGCCACCCCCACCCCGACCTGCGCACAGCGACCCAAGTCTAAGTGTCCCCCTTCAAGGCCTGCCCACACCTTCTAGCATTTTCCCTAATCTTAGTCTTGATCACCAAGCTTCAGCCATCCTTCAACAAACTGTCACTCTTCCCTTCATCTGTTAGGAAACTCGATCAAGCTGTGTTCTCGAAGATGGTGAGTCACTGATCCTTCAAACCTCACCAAGTTCTGTGACTCAGAAACACCAGGCAGGCGGTTCCCAAGCAATGGGCATCCAGCTTGCGAAGGGCCAGTGGAGACCCTGCGTGAAGGACAGAGAAGAGAAACTCTCCGGTCCATGGGTTCTAGGCGAGAGCAGAGGGCTTGCTCCAGAACAGGAAATGAGACCTGCATTACAGTTTGGGAAACAGACTATCATTTCTATGAGCACTTTACCCATTCCAAATAGTCATTATGAGTTTGATTTCAAGTAAATGCTTTTCTTTTTATTAGGGATGCTGCTGCATTTAAGAACATCTAAAAATAAGATAAAAAGAACAATTGTTTCTAGTTTTGTTACCATGACCACAGCCTGCTTTGATTTATTGTAATATTATTGGTGAATCAATGCCTGGTCTTAGGAGAGCAAACTTGCTTCTTTAAGGGACCTCTGAGAAGGCAGCGATGTACTGTAGATGACCACAGGAGAGACAGAAATCTCCAGAGCTGGCCTGGGCTCCTGGCTACGTGGAGTCATCAGGAGACTCTGGGACAAATGAGAGCAGACACGGAGCTTCCAAGCCCATCCCATGGGGCAGCGGCTGCAGCCCGCCAGGACCCTGGGAGAGCAGAAGGGGGTTGGGGGGGCTGGTCTGCTCCCCAATGAGGCACCTGCATGAGTGCCCAGCCTGGCAGGGTTTGCCCTCCTCAGTTTCAGATGCTCCTGAGGGGCTTCATAGATCCAGGCCAGGTGAAGAGGTGGTCTTCCGGGCAAGGACGGTGCACCATGCAGAGCCAGGGCAGGGAGGTCCCTGGGCCAGTAAGGAAACCTGGCAGGTGGCCTGGTGCCCGCCTCTTGGCTGTACTTTGTCCTCTGGTCTCCATGGAAGCAGCAGGTCTCAGGGGCAATTGCCTTGGACCTTTCTTGTGCTTAGAAGGAAGGGCAATATTGTAACATTAACATTAACCATCACAGAGCACTTGCCACATGTCAGGTGCTGAGTTAAGGACCTTCCTGCCTCAAATCACAAGAACTCTGGGAGACAGTGGTTGTTTTTAGGCAGCTGATGCTCAGAGAGGTTAAGTAACTCTTAGAAGATCACACAGCTTGTGACACCACTGGTACACCCATCTAACTGTAAAAGTCACGCTCGTAACCACAGCTCTGAGCCCCTCAGAAGACGACGTCCCCATGGGCATCAAGTGTCCTATAGGGGTTATGTGAGCACCACTCACTCGACAAATCTTTGAGTCCTGGGCTGTGCAATGTACCACGCACATGAAGACAGTGAGCTAAGAACCAGTCTTGGAGCAAAAAGACACGTGCATAAACACCTGAACAAAGGGAGTGTGTGGTAAGTGTGCAGATCAGGAAGTCACGGGTGAACTGAGAAGGTGAGCAGGAGACAGGAACAGAGGAGGCAGGGTAGACGCATGTAGAGGCAGGACGCCAGGCAGCCCAGAAAGAGGGGACACGGAGCAACAGTGGGGGTGTGCAGGGGGATCCACCAAGCTCCCAGCTCAACAAGAGGCAGCATGTACAGAGCAGAACACCCCAAAAGGACTTCAAAGAAGCAAACCCCCCCTCAGGTGCCCACCAAACTGGGGAATATGAGTTTCATTTTACTGCCAAGAAAGTTTCGAGCAGAGGAAAGAACAAGATCTGAGCTATGATTTGGGGATGTCAAACAGAAGCCTTGGTGCTTCACAACTACCCAGGAGAGAAGCACTGAAGATCTAAACCGCAGCCTCGGCAGGGAGGTGGAGAAAAAGAGAAGAACTCCAGCACCACCGGAGCAGACTGGAGAAAATGGGAGGCTAAACAGATTTGCCAGTTCCAAAGGGCAGAGTAAGTCAATGAGACTTAAGCCCAGGGATAGAGTTACTGCGAGTAGGAGCACACACAATTTTAAACTCGGCCATATTCTCAGTATGACTCAAAAGGACTTTACATCCTTAAAATCAAAGCAGGCTATCTTGAAAGAAAGAAAAAAAAAAAAAAAAAGAACCCTCTCAAATCAAAAAGAGGCCTACGTGGAGAATAAGATGACTGCATATTTTCACTTAGCAGGGATGGAAAACAGTAGATTGTGAGTTGCAGAAAACAAATGGTAACCTAAAAGAACAGATAGAGAAATGCTTCCAGAACTATAAGGGAAAAGAAAAGATGGGAACTGAGAAAGGAGAAATGCGAGAGTAATTCAATCACGTACATTCATGTAACGACCACTTTTGGGCACCTGCTGTCTACCAGACTGGGCTGGTGCTGTGAACTGTCAGGAAGCAGAAGGAAGGAAGATCCCTGCCATTGAGGGGCTCACATTCTAGGGGACAGATGGACCTTGAACAGAAGCTGCAACCACATTAGGAGACACTGAATACTATAAAACAGGGGAACACAGGGCAGGTATGGGGACTGGCAGTTTTAGGTATCTATCGGGTGACTATCTGGGCCAAATTGAACAAAGACTGGCAGGGCTGATTCTAGAGTGGGGTTACCGGGGAAGGAGCATCTCAGGCAGAGGAATGAGTGCAGAGGACCCAAGCATGGCCAAGGAACAGCAGGCACCCAGGAGGCTTTGATGGGGAGGCTGGGGAGGATGGGACCGATGAGACCAGGAGGTAATGGCAAGTTTTGGAGGCCACTGGGAAAGTTTGGGCTTCTATTCTTTTTTTTTTTTTTTTAAGATTTTATTTACTTATTTGACAGAGAGAGAGAGAGAGAGATCACAAGTAGGCAGAGTAGCAGGCAGAGAGAAGGGGAAGCAGGCTCCCCGCTGAGCAGAGAGCCTGATGCAGGCCTCCATCCCAGGACCCTGGGATCATGACCTAAGCTGAAGGCAGAGGCTTAACCCACTGAGCCACCCAGGCACCCCTGGGTGGGAAACCATCCCAGGGAAATTGCTTTTGAGCAGAGTAACCTGTTCATATTTAATTTTAAGAGGATCACTCTGTCTACTGCATTGAGAAAAGATTAGGGACCAGGGAGGAAATAGGGACACAGGGATAGGATCAGGGAGACCAGTCCCGTGATGGAGAAAGACAGCAACAGCATAAAACAGGGCAGTAGAGGAGGGGTGCCGGGAGGGAGTCGGGTTCTGTAGAAATTCTGAAGCCAACCCAGTGCCAATACGATTCCTCATGCCTTGATGTGGGGGGCAACAAAAAGAGAGGAGGGAAGATTTCCCAGTCTTCTGGCAGGGAAGCTGGGAGTCTGAAGTTGCCATAGGCCAAGACAGGAGGAAGTTGGAGGAGTGCATCCTGAAGTCAGTTTTAAACATAAGAGGTTGGAAATGTCTGTTGGCCATTCTGGTGTCAAGTTTGAAGGCTGAAACTCGGAAGAGAGGTCTACAGTGGAGATGTATACGTACAGTCTCCATCTAAAGACAAATGTGAGCAGACACACACCTGGCCCAGATCAAGAATGTGCATTTTGCAGCATTATGTGACTGTGTTCTCTTCATCACAGTGTAGTATATACTTACTATGCACAAACATAGTATACACAAAGAAGTCATTTGCAATCTCCCTTGAATTGGATAATTACTGCATATTTACAAAAAATAATTCTGTGCTAAGTATAATGCTTTAAATGCCACAGCATCATCTCACTGCAGGAGGGACAGCTGCAGCCCACCCACCTGAACAGCATCGTTGACTGACACTCAGAGCTGCGATGCCATGAGGAAGAGGGCCCAGTGGGTACTCAGCAATGTCCGGGACACAATTCAGTGGATTTCAGTGAGCCAGCCAACCATTGAACCCAACCATCAGGCCATCAGTGATTATTAACAAAGAGAATGATGGAAACATCTGTAAGTGGGAAGGAAGAGAAGCGAGAATGGAACATTTTTATCAAATTATATCAATGACATAATCCTGCTCGATGATTTTAACCCAATGTCTCTAGTCCTCTCTGCTCACAATGAGGATGGACGCCATGGTGAGTGGTCAGGAGGGACATCATTGCTGCTGCATGGGAAAGACTTCCAGATGAAACTTAACCAACTTCCACTCAAGCTCATTGGATGGACCAATCACTGACCACCCGCCATGTGCAAGAAACTATGGGGTGCTACAGACATGAAATAAAACATGGCTCCCTTTCTCCTCTTCCCATGCCCTACCTCTCCAACCTTGGCTTCACCTTGACGTTTCAGTAGACAGAAACCTTTCAGAAGACACCTAGACCTTTCAGAAGACAGAGAGGAGCTTCACCCAAGAAGGGTCTTGTCATGTCTGTTCTGACTAGTGAGCAAAGGGGAAAGGAGAATTATACCACCCTTCTACCCTTGGTTCTTCCTCCCCATTTCTTCCATGAAAATCCTACAAAAAGGGAGCCATTAAATTGACCTTATGGACCTTGAAACATACTTTCTCAGAGGAGGGTACCGGAACATGTCTTCCAAGAGCAGGTGAGCTATGACAGTCCAAAGCAGTGGTTCATGACTCTTCTCCCCTGGCTGAGGACATCTGGCAACATCTGGGACACTTTTGGTTATCTCCATGAGGGGAGGAGAGGTGCTAACAGGTGCATCAGGAGTCGAGGCTGGGGATGCTGCTAACCTTCCTGTCATGCACTGCACCACCCCATCACATGGAATCACACAGTCCAAAATGTCAAAAGTGCCAAAAGAAAGAAACTTTGATCCAAAGAGAAGAAGCCAGATAACATGGAAAGATCAAAGCCAATGCATCAGTCTCCTGAGGAAACATGCCAACAAATGATGCATTCACCAATGGTGGAGTCGGCAGCATGACCTACTCATCTTTTATTCTTTTCTACCTCGACACTATCACGTTGGCAAAGCAGAGGTTCAATGTGAGGGGGAAAATGAGAAGCTGGCAAACCTTAGTTGTTTTTTTTTTTAACCTCGCCACACAACTGCACAGAAATTTTATATAGACCTTCTGCGTTTTCAACATCCACATCATGTCATCTCATGCTGGAAGCAGAGATGATTCTGCCCTCTGAATGCCAACATTTCCCCAAGACTGGTACCTTGAGTGTATTGGAAGGAAGAAGGCTATGGGAGCTGGCCAATGAAGTTCTCTGAAGCATTAGTAAAAACGTAGACTCACGTAGTACGTAGAGTACTGGTTAAAGAAATTGGATGATGTTCTAATCAAATGTCAAGCTTGATTTTTTCGGAGTCTTTTATTACTTCCATAATAAATGGAAAACTAAATTCATGTAGATATAAAGTCAGAGTTGATTTTTACGTTATGATTGCCTTGTATGTTGAAAAGGTGGGTCTCTGTAAAAGCTCCTGCTTCCCCAAACTATAAAGAATGTAACAAAATATTAAGAGAATCTTCAGCCATTAAAAAATGCTTCTCTTTGCCCATCTTGCCACCAGTATAGCAGCTAAGCCCCATTGTCTGGACGCTAAGGGTTAGCCCCCACATCTGGTGGTTTGAGGATGTTTTTCTTAGGTTTGTAGATTGTGTTTGGTTTTTGTCTTTTGATACTGTCGACAGTAGAACATAACAGGAACAGAGGAACAAAAGCAATTATTTCCTTTGGCATCGTTGAGACGAGTACTGAGTCTCCAGTAAGCTTGATTTAGGTGACTTATTTTCCATGGCCTTGGTTTCACCAAAGGTGGGCTCTCTCTCACAAAGACCTGTAATGAGGTCCCATGAGGCGTCCCCTTGAACAACACCCAGGTGCATCGAACACCAACCAAGACAGAGAGTGGAAGAGTGTTTGCTGGAGAGAGACCTCCCCCTGAGATAATGCACGCAGGCACCGAAGCTTCGTGGTTCCTCACAGAGACTCAGGTACAGCCGAGTCGCTGGCTGACTGACACCTTACATCAGGAACTTGTGATGTGAGCGGAGGAGAGAGCAGGGCATCGGGATGGTGAGAAGACTGGCCATGATGTCTTCGTTGATCATGGGGGATGTGGACAATCTTAGAAGACCGAAGAGCTGCTAGTGAGATTCCTAATTTTCAAATGCAGGAGACCAGTTTACTTTAACTTAATGCTTTTCTGTGGTACCGCCTTCCAGGGCTAAGAGCGTGTGGGGAAGGGAAGCGCAGAAGGGCTCATCACTCCCTACGCAAGAGGACGAGAATCCCCAAGGGAGGAGGGGGAAGAGCTATGGTGTGTCCATCCTGCAAAGACTCCACAGAAGAGGCCTCACAGGTGTATCCCGCCACACCTCCCTGCCCCCAACCACCCCAGGGAATGGGAACTGCCAGCAAATTGCACTCATGGGCCTCAGAGAGCTGGCCTCCTGCACAGACTGAGCAGGGATGTGGAGGGGAAGGGAACTGGCCCCAGGCCAAGGCCTTTCCAAAACCCATTCCATGTTGTGGACAACTTTCTAGACACAAGTGCCTGTCCCAGCTGGAGAGGGGACGAAAGTGTGCCTCCTGGCCTCATCTTCCATTGATGGGATTCATCAGTGGGGCATTGCCTTCCCTGACTGGCCCTGAGAGGCCTGTGGCATGACACCCCTGGGCCACCAATGGGAGGCAAGGGTCTTGCCTGGAGTCTTGCATGCCAGCAGAAAGTGGAACCAGAAGCAGCCACCGGCAGCCCACCACGGTGGCAGTGAGGCTCTGTGGCAAGACCTGAACCCCAACCTGTCCCAGTGACGGAGTGGGTGCTCCCGCAGGTCTCCTTCTACTGTCCTCCAGGCACAGCTCTTCTCAGCAATCAGACAGCTCTCAGGCCTGTCTCTTCCACGTCTGGATTAGGGGACAGGGGAAGTAACAACAGGGTACTTTGCACACCCACACACCCACACCCACTGTCAGCACACTTGGATTTGGAAACTTCCAAGGGTGCTCTGCTCCATGTAGCTGCAGACAGCTGTTTTTGGCTACCAGCTCCTGACTTGGCTTCGGTTTCCTTCAGGCCCTAACAATGGCCACAAACTGGTTGGCTTGCAACTACAGGAGTCTCTTCTCTCCCAGCTCTGGAGGCTGGAAATCCAAAGCCAAGGTGTTGGCAGGGCCATACTCCCTTGGAAGGCTCTTGAGGGAATCCTCCTTTACCTCTCCGGCTCCTAGTGGTTATCAGCAGCCCTGGGCTGCTAGCAGCATCCCTGTGATCTCTGCCTCGGTCATCACGTGGCCTTCCTCCCTGGGACCATAACCCCCCCCATGTCTCTGTGTCCAAATTGCTACCTCTTAGGACACCAGGCATTGGATTTGGGGTGCCCCCAAATCAGTACCACCTCATCTTAACTTGATTTTACCTACAAAGACTCTACTTTCAAATAAGGTGACATTCCCAGGTGACCATACAGGGAGTCCGGCATGTCTTTCTGGGGGACACAAGTGTACCCCCCAACGTTTTATCATAGAAATCAAGCACCTGGTAGGCTGCCCATCTCATTCTCCTGTAATAAAACTTCATCCATCGAGTCATTACAGGCACAGGTCCCCCCATAGCCAATGCCTCCTGCTTGTCATCATGGCCTTGGTAGCTGTCATTGAATTTATCTTCACATGTCTCTGCCAGTTAAGTGTCCAAGACCCCATCTCACTCTATGCACCCCACTTCTATGGGAGCCTCTCTGGGTGAACCCACCTCCAAACCCCTAGAGATGCCAGTAGACCCTTCCTGGTGTGTTTCCTCTCTATTGAATAAGGGGAACACCCTCTTGCCCTCTGAACCCTCAGGTCCCACAAGGCAAATCCATCCTAATATGTCAGCCTCCAGGAGCCTTCTGACCCACCCCTCTACACGGGGCCTCTACCAGGCTGGGCATGCATGGGTACCTAGTGGGTCCGGTCGAATCTCTCCCCTCCCAGGGGTAATAGTAGAACCAGGGCTAGGACACAAGCCCTGAGGAGAGGAGCTATGAGACCACAGCTGCCACCACCTGAGGGACCAGGGGGAGCTGGGATTGTGGGTGTTTCTTACCACCTGACTCTCAACTTCAGCCAGTGCTGGGCCCTTGGCCAGAAGGTGAGGCAAAGGCAAGAACAAGAGGAGCTCCCACACTGAGCGAGGTAGGAAGGAAGGGATTCCTCCCAACCCAGCCCTCCGAAGGGGTACATTTTTGTGCAAGGAGAGAGAGGCACAGCGAGGTTTGGTAACTTGCCCGGGGTCACCAGGTGCTGGCTCCAGAGGAAGTGGCTCACCAGTTCTAGAGGCTTCTCACCCCGTTCTGCAGGATGGCCCGCATGGCCAGCTGGCCCCAGCAAACAGCAACAGAGGCAGACACCAAAGGGTGACACAGTGTTAAAGTAGAGAAATGTTTACGATTGAAAAAGTAGGGTCCAAGGTCGTCATGCTTTCTGGAAAGTGGGAGAAGGTTCTCACTGTTTCTTCTGCAATAGAAGCCCTCAGCCCAGCTTGGAAGCAAAGCTGGGGATGACCTTCCCCTGGTATTCCATATTTGTCAGGAGAGCTGGGTCGCCGGAGGCACCCTCCCTATACAGACAGAACACTAGCCGTGGGAGGTCAAGCTAAGGGCCCTTAGGCCAGGATCTTAACGCTTCCCAATCTCCTTCACTCCAGCACAAGGGATTAAACCAGACACCGTATGGAAAGTCCCTCTCGTGTTACACCAGCTCATATGCTGTGGTGGTTAAGTTTGTATGGCAACTTGGCCGGGCCTCCGGGCACGCAGATACTCAGTCAAACATGATCCTGGGTGTTTCTGGGGTTTGGGGGTGAGATTTACATTTAATCGGTGGACTTTGAGCAAAGATGACAGCCCTGCATAAACTGGGCAGGTCTCCTCCAATCCCCTGCAAGCCAGAATAGAACAGAAAGGTGGGCCTCCCAGACGTAAGAGGGAGTTCTGCACTAGAAGGCCTCTGGACTTGAATGTCAATGTCTGCTCTGAGCCTCCGCCTGACGGCCCACCCCGGGGATTGTGGACTTGTCAGGCTCCATCATCACATGAGCGAATTCCTTAAAATAGATTTATAAATTTATAAATACACATCCTACTGGGTCTCTTTCTCTGGAAAACTCTAATATATGTGGTTTGAGACAACACAAAGCAAGAAGGCCCTGCCATAGTGCAGGTGAGCTTAGCCAGGAACGTCTGTCCTACCACTGAGCTTTCTAGATGCAGAACCCACACTTGGACAACTGGTCTACGGTGGGCCTGCTTGGCCCATCTACTATCCTTTGACAACGTAATGTTGGTAGCCAGAAGATGGTACAACATTGGGTCTAAATAGGCAGCCATTGGGGCGCCTGGATGGCCCAGACTGCTGGGTGTTTGACCCTTGAATTTGGCTCAGGTCATGATCCCAGAGTGGTGGGATTGAGCCCCTCATAAGACTCCAGGCTCGGAGCGCGGTATGGAGTCTCCTTTCTCCCTTGCTCCCTGCTCCTACCCCACTCATGTGTGCACTCTCTCTGTCTCTCTCTCAGGTAAATAAATAAATAAGATCTTTTATAAATAAATAAGTAAATAGGTAAGTTGTCCTGGGCTGGCCGGGCCTCTGTACCTCCATTTAGGACTTTGGCGGATGTACACCGAACACGTTCACAGCTACGGAAGTCTGGGTTTCTTTCTTCCAAAGCTTGAAAGACTTGCTCTTGACATGTCTGCGTCTGACAGAGAGAACCATGTAGAGGCAAAAACACGGGTCTCAAGTGTTGACTGCTTCCTTCTGCATCCGATCCCATCTGTCCATTTCCTACACTTAACTCATCCTGGAGGACGATTGCCTCCCTCCGCGGTGCGTGCATTCAGTGGACCATCCTCCTCACTTCCTTCACTCACCAATGCCGGAAAGAAAAAATAAAAAGCACACAACAAACAGAGCTGCTCTGGTCAAGCTTGGGGCTGTGATGATGGACCGGCAGGAAGGATCAGACTGCCCCAAGTTGCCCTGATCCCACATAGGCACCAACGGGATTTGTTCCAAAGCAAGAGGAACGATTTGCATAGCAGAAGCCTGACCGTGGTCCCTGCAGGTAGGTCGGCTCCCGAGTATTTGGAGCCTGTAGAATGCAGAGAGGAAAGCAGCTTTTTTCGGTCCTCTCCTCTTTGAACGAAGTGCGACAGACATCCATCCCCAGACCTGGAATCCTCTGCTTCAGATCTTTTTGCTCTTTTTGGTTAACTGGATTTAGGAATTGTTGGTGGGTGGGTTGGTTGGTTGGTTGGTTGGAGGCTTTGAGGAGCGAGGGCTATTTCTTTGGTCTGGGTTAGTTTTATTTAGCTTTGTAGGAGCATAAGGACAGAAAGTCGATACCAGAGCATTTCAAATGGAAAGGTCATGCTCCCATCTCTCCTGCTTCTGGTCCCTGCAGGTAATCAGTTTGTTTTCCTGGCCTGTGGCACGTGGCCCTCTTCTCCTAGAAATGATTTTCTCCCATCTCTCAAGTTTCTCCAAGCCCTAAGCTTTAGGGCACCTGTCCTCATATGACAACGTGCATCAGAATCACCTAGAACCACACACTTAGGTGGTTTTAAATTTTCTAGAAGCCACGCTTTAAAAAAAAAGGTAAAAGGAAGCAGATAAGATTGATGTTAATAATAATACAATTTAGTTAACTCCATATGTCGAAATAAAAATTCAATAAAAAAGTTGAATGTATTAGTTGTGATCTCTCCCTTTTCATTCATAATTTCATTATTTTGGGCTTTCTCTCTTTTCTTTTGGATTAGTGTGGCCAGTGGTTTATCAATCTTACTGATTCTTTCAAAAAACCAGCTTCTAGTTTCATTGATACGTTCTACTCTATCTCTGGTTTCTACCTCATTGATCTCAGCTCTAATCTTGATTATTTCCCTTCTTATGTGTGGAGTTGGTTTGATTTGTTGTTGATTCTCCAGTTCTTTAAGGTGTAGAGACAGCATGGCGGGAGTGGGAGGTTGCGGGAACCAAGTGGTGGGTATTAAAGAGGGCACGGATTGCATGGAGCACTGGGTGTGGTGCAAAAATAATGAATACTGTTATGCTGAAAATAAATAAAAGGAAAAAAAAGTGTTCAAGAAATCCCTTTGCCAGCAGGTAGAAGCTGACCAGTGTGCACTGGGAGGAAGATACAGTTAGTTGGGGGAAGTGGGAGCATCTGCCTTCCAGAGGTGAAATGCTTTTGCAAGTTTATATGTATCATAAGTTATCAGAAATAGAATTATTGGAATTTCTTTTTCAAGTCTTCCTACAATTCAAATGAGTTTAGTTATTATTATTATTATTACTGCAACACTCTTTTCCCTTTTATAAGCTGAGCACATGCAATCAATTTAGATGCTAGCCTAGTTTTACAACAGCATAAGGAATCTCATGATACAAATTATATGTTGTATCATAGTAAAAAAAAAAAAAAATTGAATGCGGCCTTCCACATGCCTTCCTCACATCAGGTGGCGAGGTCGAGTGTACCTCACCAGCCGAGTATTCACCTGTCAAATGTTCACTTGCCACCGTAAGGCTAGCGGCCGCCACGCAGGATGGTGCAAGCTAGGGAAGCTTATTCAACCACAGCTTACCGGTTGCCAGACATGGAGTTTCCGGTTTGGGGGCATCTGGGTCTGAGTGGGACCTGAGAACCCGAGTATCCACAGTGTCACTGTTGGGAGTAGAGCTCCACTATCCAATGTGGCAACATCCAGCCCCATTGGGCTACAGAGCCTTTGAAAGGTGCTGGGTGCTGCAAGCTTCATATGCATACAAGATTTTAATGGCTTGATAGAGAAAAAAATGTAAACATCACTACTTTCATATTGATTATGCCTTGAAATGATAATATTCTTTATATGAGTTACATATGTCATATGTCATTGTATATGTGTTACATACACATAAGAGTTTTATATTTTTATACATGATTTCATATTTTATAACATAGCATAGAGTAGATTATTAAAGTTAATTTCACCCAGTTCGTGTTACTTTTTAATGTGACTCCTGAAAAATTAAAATCATAGCTGTGGCTTGTCTTTGTGGTTCACATTATGCTGCTATTTGGACAGTGCTGGCCTGGAAGATACTAAGAATCATTCCATTGACGGCAACGTTTCCTAGAATATGTACCTGAGAAGGCGAGTCCCAGGGGTGTTCTACACCAAAAGATTTCCTTGACTTAGGCAACTAAGTTTGAGACGCACCCTCTAGGACCTCCCTCCCTTGAAGGTACACATTCACACAGAGGACCCTGCATAGTCATGTAATGAGAAGCCTTCCAACCCAGCACTCCCATAATTGTAGGCTTCCATCCTGCCCTTTCCCACCCCACAGAACGAATGTTCCAGGGGACCGATGCTAAGATTGCCTCACCATGCGACCATGGGGGACACGAGCCCTTAGCAGCAGGAGAAGCCGGAGATATGGCGTGAAACGCCCCATGCGGAATTTATGAGGCTCCGTGGGAAAGCTGCAGAGGAGACGGAATGTCCCTGTTCCAGGTCACTGATGCTCAGGATCAGACCTAACGGCTGCAGAAGGATTGATGGAGGGACGGATGCCTGATCTCATCAGTCACCGACTAAATCATCTTCGTATCTTCATCACAGTCTGTTTTCCACGGGCCAGAAAATTCCTTAGGGAAGGGAGTGAGAATAATAAGACTTAAATACTCTGCTTTCCACCTGTTTGGTTCCAGGACTTATAACTGTGAATATTTCCACTCAATTAGCAAACTCCTATTTGCCTTCAGAGGCCAAGGCTCTGCGATGTCGGTGGTTTGTCTCTGTCCAATTGTCAACTGACGGTAAGAAGTTGGCTATATTCCTGTCTTCAGCATCTTTTCAGTGGGGTCCTGGTTGTGGGAGGGGGCTTGAAAAGAATGGCAAGGGGCCTGCCATTAGCATCAACGGATGCTTCTCTGGCCTGGGGACAGTGACCACCTCGGTCACCTGGAGTGACTTCTGTGTCCTGGGAGAATCACTTGAGTGGCCTCTCCTTAGGCATGGCCTTGGGAAAGCAGCAGCAGGACCCTCTTTAGTGTCTTAAAATGTCCCATTTTGTTTCCTCCCGACATGCTCACATAGTCCATCTGCCCAACCAGGCCCTGCCGCTTCTCCGGAACCCCCGTCACACTGATGGTGCTCAGTGCAGTGAGACAGACCTTTCTCAGCATCACGGACAGAAACCAGTAAAAGGATTTTCTCTGCCCGCCATCCCGTCAGGAGCAACTTCACACTCTATGCTGAAGCTGTCACACCACCCAACGTCTGCCTGAAGCACCTTCAGTGCAGGGAGAAGCCTGAGACCCAGAGTGTCTCAGAGGGTCACAAAGAGTATTACTGGGTGGCTGGGAATGAATGAGCCAAGGCCTCATAGGTGACCCAGCCGGGAGCCCTGCAGGGACCTCCAAGAGACTTCCCAAGATCTATTCCAGTACGTGGGTGGGGGAGCTTCTTAAAGCTTTCTACCAGACTCTGGAACAAAAGCTACAAGGATGGTAGAAGTCTGCTTGTAACTTCCTTCTTCTGTCTTTGGGATGCAAAAGATAATTTTCTATATAACCTGTCCATGGAGATATCCATATAAGAGGAAGGAAGGAAGAAAAGGAGGAAGAGTGAGAAGAAGGGAGGCAGGACAGGACAGAGGGAGGGAGGGAAGCAGGATTTTTGATAAATTTTCCTGCTTGAATCACTTCATTTCTGGGATGACCTTGTTTGACCTTGGTTGGGATTTTTTTTAGCATAAAGTCTGAAAGAGCGTAGCAAGCTTGACATTACTTGCTTAAGAATGATGTTCTTGATGCATTAGTCTCCCCTGTCTGTTCAGAAGGTGAAAATATATGCCCCAGGGCTCTGCTGAGGAGCTCCCTTACCACCCCCAAGGCTCACCGGCAGGCGAGGTTCCCAGCGCTACCTGGCAGGGAAGAGCCAATGCTGGAAGGTGTCCCCACTCCAGCCCTAAGATCAGAGCATGGAAATAGACAATACAGCAAGCCGGCCCTGCCAAGCAGGGCAGGGAAGCTGGGAGAGCCAACGGCCGCCTTGCAGCCCGGCCAGACACACCAGGGGAGGCAGCCCCCCCCACCCCCACTCCAGCTGCACAGGGTGTCCGCAAGTGCTGACAGCCAAAGCCAGGGTCTGCTCCAAGAGCAGAGAGTCTCAGCTTCCCTCTCCAGGGAACTTTTTGAAGCAGCACTGGCCTCTTGGTGAAGGGAGCCTCAAGGCTTGTGGACAACACGGGGAGTGGTGGAGGCCCCTTTTCACTTATAATAGAAGGGTTTTTCAGCTCTGTCTTCAAGACAAGTATGACTGTAATTACTTGCCATTAACGATGCACCTGGAGGATAGTAATAGTAGTCAAGTTCTCCTTAGCTCAGGGAAGAGTTCTCCCAGCAGAAAAGGGAAAGAATCCGCTTTCTTCCACAAACGTCCCCTTCTCTTGCCATCCAGCAGCCAGTGAGCTGTCCATGAGAGCAGTGAGCTCTTGGCTCACTGGAAGCAGTGGCATATTCCTCTTGAACCACAGCCTTGTGGCCCGAGCTACGGAGAATGACAGTACAGAGGGGCTTGGTGGTCCGAAGGGCAGGTGCGCCTTGCCCTTCACAGCCCCAACACCCAGAGACGTTCTTTAAAGCACTTTGCTTAAAAACCAAATAATGAAAATGTGGATGTTTAAAACCAGCACTGAAGCTCGTCCTTTGGTCTCATTAGGAAGTGTTGGCTGGGGCGGAAGTGTGAAAGCATGGGGTGGGGGGGGGACGCAGGACAAGAATATGCAAAGATTTCACACCCTGGAATTGCACTGCAACTCTGCCCCCTCAAACACACACTGGAAGAAGTCTTCCAGAATCCTCATGTGCTCCAACCATGCCCCAGGCTCTAGCTCCCACAACTGCGTGCACCCAGACTGTTGAAGCTCCTTCTCATCCCCACTCCCGCCCCCAGGAGGACAACTTCTCAACTACACAGCCAGAAGCAGAACAGCAACAGGGGCCACTCCGTGGCCTGAGGAGGCATCAGCAGTTGGGAACGGAAGGCCAGGAACTGGCTTTGCAAACCTGGGACCCCTCCGTGTCACCCGATGTCAGTGTTTCCTCAACTAGGTGCTTGCCTCACGAAGAAGGTGTGTAAGTCCACCATTAAGGGGCACATTAAGGATGAGCTCATTAGCTGACAAAGCACTGGGTAAGGGTTCTGCAGTGTTGTTATTTTTGAATTGTGACGCAAGGCATCATTACGGTTGGCTGTGTCAGCTTTAATGAGGTGCCTCATTAAGTCTAAGGATACACATTAAACCTGTCCAGGGTCGAGCTTCCGTGGGCACCAGCCATTCTGGGGCACTGGAGGGAACAGCAGCAGGCAGGGCAGGGTCAGGAGCCAAAATGCTAGAAATCATCCAAACACGTCCAAAGACCTCTCCACCTCCCATCTCCCCCCACCCCCAGACCCATTTTCCTGCTCTTTGCAGCAAAGTTCTCAGGAAGAGTTGTCCATGATAGGCCTCCTGGCCTGCACCTGCCATGTTCTCTGCACCCCATACCACCAACATCTTCTCTTTACCACTCCACCAAATTCACCCTAGTCAAGGTCACTGATGACCTCCCATTGCCAATTCCAATGGCCAGCTGGCTCCTAAGTGTGTTTGTCCTGCCCCAGTCTCATCCCTGGAGCATACACCTTCTACATAGACCAAACAGCCTTCTCCTCATCTCTGTGTGGTTGTCTCTGAAGCACCTCAAGCTTGCCTATCTACACTGAACTCATTCGAAGGCTTCATCCCCATGGCTCCCCCAGCTAGTCCACAGCCGTGAGGGCCAAACTTTCCACCAGCTGGATCAGGCCAAGGCAATCATCTCCCCCTTGATTCCTCTTTCCTCTCCCTCCTCTCATCCAATCCACCAGAAAATCTTGTCAGCCCACCTTCAAATGTATCCAGAATGTGAGCAACTGTCACCCCACCATTAGTACAACAGTCAGAAACACCCTGGCCTGCCCCAGACTTGTGATGCGTCCATGCCCATGTCCTGTCCATCCAAAAAGTTCCAGGGAACCTGGACAACAGAGGACATACAGAAGGGCCAAAGGATGTCTAAGTTTCAGCTTGGTGTGCTGGTGATGACACCATGACAAGGAATGGACACATGTGGGTGCTTGTCCTTAGGACAGCCACTGAGGTGTCCCAGTAAGGTTGCAGTAAGGGAGGAAACAAGCAGGCCCACCAGGGACCATCTTCCTCTTTGTGCGTCTTCTGGAAAGTGAGGCCGGCCAAGAAGGCTGACGTGTTCATAATGGTATTCTTATGTGTTGACCATTTATGAAGTGATCTAGAATAAGGAAAGTGCCTAAGGAAAACATGCTTTATCACGTGGCAGAGAAAAATCTAGAAGCACCACAAGGATAAGCATCTGTCAACACGCACGGTAAGAGTTGAAGCAGAAGCTACTGTTGCGACCTGGGGAGCTCTGCAACAGATGCACATGTAAGGCTTCACCATCCGTTGTAGGCTTTCGTTTTTGCAAAGAAAAGGAGCAGCAAACGCAATCTGTAAGAATCTGCATGGAAGCGAGAGAAAATGAATTTCACTAATGTATGTAGGTTCTTGCTCATTTCATGAGCAAGGAAGAGAGTGTTACCACGGAGAGCTCCAGTATCACAGTTTAAACACATCCTGAGCTCAAAATGTGGGCTCCCAGCAAAGCAAATTATCACATTTTCAAGAGTCATCACCAGTGGGAAGTAGAGGGAAGCTGATAAATGTGTGAAGAGTTTAGAATGAACAGTGTGTCTCTCTGCTCAGAAGTTTATAAATAAAAAAGGGGAAATAAGATCTAGTCATGTCCTTCCCTATGTGGGCGGAGCTCAGGAGACCAATCCCCAAGGTCTCATAGTTGGGCTGGTAAAAATCGGGAAGCATTTCCAAACCTTCAAGAGCCCAGTCTTACCAAAGCCCACCCCTTCACCATCCTGCCCTTCGTCCTGTGTCGCCATCTTACAAATGGTGGTTCCTTTTCCCATCAGGCTTTGGGGGCGCTTCTCCAGAGCCCCTGCCATCAGAGAGCACATCTCGGTCCCAGAGTAAAGGCAGGACAGCTCCTGCTCCTTCTGGCAGAGTGGGGTGAGAAAGAGGAACAGAATTCAGAAAGGGGTTTGGAGGATGGGGAGGTTGTGTTCAGCCACCAGGATACAGGCTGATGGCTTGGAGGAGCTGATGTTTGGATAGGGTCGTGAATGGTTGGGAATGCCAGAGTGGAAGAGGGGTTCCCTGGGAGCCAGACCAGCATGTGCAAAGGCCAGGGGTAGAAAAGCACACTTAGGGAAAAGTGGTTGTCTGGCCCGCCTGCTGGGTAGTGTAAGGCACAGAGAGAGAGAGAAGGAGGAGGAAGGGTTCTAGAGCAAGGCCAGGCCAGGGCAGAAGAAGTCTTGAATGGCATTCTATTAGGATTTGAACTTGATTCAGAGTCTACAGGCCTCATTTGTCGGCAGCTCCTATCACAGACTGAGCATCACAGAGCTGTTCTCCTAAGGAAGCAAGACCCAGAGACTCCAGAAAGCCCATTTTCTGGCAATGCTCTCATTGCCACATTTCTGGGCTCCCCCAGAGCCCAGCGCAGGGGCATGCAGCGGTTTCTTAGGCAAGACTCAAACTGAGCACAAATCCTCTTCTCTCCTCCAAAGATGGTAAGTCATCCTATTTCAAGGCTTGACCACATCATTGGACATTTTTACGTCTAGGTGTCAGGCATAAAGGAAAGTCATGGCGGGCCCTCACCCTCTCCAGGAAGGGCACACTCACACGAAAGTGTGGGCCCAGCTGGTGGCATCCTGTGCTCCTCCTAATATCTCAGGACGCGAGGCTGCAGCAGGGCCCCTGGGATGGGAACAGCCACTACCAGAAGTGACCAGAAGTGACTTACCTTCTGCAGCAGCAAATTGTTTGATTATACCAGACGAACCCATGATACTGGATCAAAATTATCCAGTAAAGTAGAACTAATTATTCCGAGATTGTTCCAGGTCAGCTTTGCAATTGCTGTCTTTAAAATGGGCACATACAGGGCGCCTGGGTGGCTCAGTGGGTTAAAGCCTCTGCCTTCAGCTCAGGTCATGGTCCCAGGGTCCTGGGATCGAGCCCCGCGTCGGGCTCTCTGCTCCGTGGAGAGCCTGCTTCCTTCTCTCTCTCTCTCTCTCTCTGCCTGCCTCTCCGCCTTCTTGTGATATCTCTCTCTGTCAAATAAATAAATAAAATCTTTAAAAAAATAAATAAAAATAAAAATAAAATGGGCACATACGTGAAATCCAAAGGCAAACCCAAGGCACATTAGGCACAGTGGTCACTGTGAGGTGGGACATGTGTGGAGTAATGTAAGTGCCACCAGGCAGACCTTCTGTCTACCACCCTGACTCTGGGTCCTGCAGCTTCCAAACAAACCAGTTTCCTCTTGTCTCACTCATGCTCATTCATGAGGCTGGATGGACAGACCCCGCCCCCACCCCGCCACCTCCCATCAATGTCTCAGCTCTAGCAGAAATCCCAATTGGCTTTCACAGTCCTGCCTCCCTGGAAACGCTCCTTCTAGAGTCATGGGGCAGGCAGCCCCCAGCCGGAATCTACCAGAAGCCCACCTGTACCCCTCCTGCAGATCCAAACAGCCGCCCAATGCACCTTCGAACGCTTGCTTTGGCTTCTCCCATCTCCAGCCAGCTCAGCTCAGCGCCTGCTCTGCCCAGGGCTTCCCTGAGGCAGCTCTTGTCCCTGAATTGGTTTGGCATCATCACCCACACCTGCATGAGGAGTTTAGAAATGCAGATTTCTTGGCCCCTACTTCATATGAGGTGGAGCTTGGGAATCATTCCTTTTGGAAGCATCCAGCTGATTCTGACCTCGAGTGGAGCCTGTGAGCCCTGGCCACCCTGGGGATCCCAGCTTCCATGTTCTGTGCTACAAAAATGCAGCATGACCTCCTTCCTTTGTTCTTCAACACATATGTCTTGAGTAATTTCCTAGGACCAAGGGCTGTGCTGGGTACAGAGGGGCTGGGAGAGGGGATTTATGAGAAATTAAGAAGACATGCGCTCTAGAATGAGAAAGTTCACTGTCCATTACAAATAACAGAAATATGAATAAATCATTGTTGTCCGCTGTGAACAGGTCTCCCTTAAAATGAGTGTCCAAGTTCCCATCAGAGCAAAGGAGAGGCTAATCCTTCCTGAAAGTCAAAGGTGACTGCCCAGAGCTGCATCTTGCAGGACCAGCAGACCAAACAGGTAAGAGAGGGGTCATCCATCACCCCAACCTGTTTTCTTCTATACCATCCTTTTCCAGGATTACAAGCGTGGCCATTTTAAGGCTGTGCCATAATTTATAAAAATCAATCTCCCGTTACTGCACATGTAGTTTACTTCCAGTTTTTTTCCTATTGTAAACATATGGCAGCCTTGAAGAATTAAAAATGTTTCCCTCAGGAAAATTCCACAACATCCAATTCCCCTGTCAGAATACTGGGTTTGAAACAAAAACAAAACAAACAAAACAACAGCAACAAAAAAACCTTGTGTCAATTTTTAAAGGTGAAAATTTGATTACTACTTTTTTTTCCCAAAAAAGTTTTATTTATTTGATAGAGAGAGAACACACGCAGGGGGAGCAGCAGGCAGAGGGAGAGGGAGAAGCAGATTCTTCAATGCAGGAGCCCGATGCCGGACTCGATCCCAGGACCCTGGGATCATAACCTGAGCCCAAAGCAGCGGCTTCACCAACTGAGCCACCCAGGTGCCCAAGATTATTATTTTAATTCTATACCTAAAAATATTAATAAAGAAGTACTTTAAAAAATATTGGGTGTGTTATAATGAGCACTGGGTATTACATAAGACCAGTACCCCTGAAACAAATTATACATTATATGTTAATTAATTGAATTTAAGTTAAAAAAATAAACTTAAAAAAATAAAATATAAAACATTTAACACAAGGTAAAAGCAAAATTTATTGGCGGGGCTCCTGGGTGGCTCAGTCTGTTGAGCATCTGACTTTTGGTATCAGCTCAGGTCATGATCTCGGGGTCCTAAGATCGAGCCCCACATCAGGCTCCATGCTCAGTGGGGAGTCTGCTTGAGATTCTCTCTCTGTTCCTCTTCCTCTGCCCCTCCCCCTGCTTGCTTGCACTCTCTCTCTCACTCAAATGAATAAATAAATAAAATCTTTATAAACATATATTTATTGGCAATTTTTAAGTCTTCTTTTGAGAATCTTACTTGTCTTTTGTCTACTGTAGTGTTTGCCTTTTTCTTACTGACTTCAAAGAATTTTTTAATCTTTTAAAAATATTGACCCTTCATTATATATAGGAAATATATAGATTGGAAATTCTCTTAATTTCTTGGTCACCTTTTATTTTTGAATAGGATGTGTTTGGGGATGGGATACTGAAGTCATCTTCTGCAGAGTAAAACCTACCAATATTTGGCTTTTATGATTTCTGCTTTGGGTGGTCAAATCTCATTGCTGAATTACATATTTAATCTGCTATGTATTTAACAGCTCCTGCTACGTTGCCTCATATTTTATGTTCTATCTGTATGTAGTGTAATTAAATACTGATTGAATCTGTTCTTAAAGGGCTGTTTCCAGGGCATCGATTTTTTTTGTGATGATATAGGAAGCAGTTGGTGCTCAGAGGAAACTATCATCCTACAAAATGAAAAACTGGCTCCTGCTTTACAGGCAGGTTCCACTCGAGCGTCCCTTCCAGCAGCTACAGCAATTGTCACTAAAGAACACGTGCCTAAACCACTCAGCCTAGCAGAAGCGTTGTCCTTCTCTTCGAAGGCCCTCTTCATCCACTTGCCTTTCTCCTAAGAATTTCAAGCTCAGCTTCCTTTGCTCTACCCTAGTCATTCCCAAAGCGTGGCCCCTGGAGCAACAGCATCAACCAGGAGCCTGTTAGTCATGCCAGTTCTCGGACCCCACCCCAGACCTACCAAGTCAGACTTTCTGGGGTTGGGGCCCTCATGGCTGAAGCTTGGGGACCATTGCTTTGCATCATCTTGTGAAAATGTTCAAATCATTCTCTCCGGGTCAACCATTGCTTGTGAGCTCTAGATCCACACACTAACCCCCCCCCCCACACACACAAGATATCCCCTTTTTTGATATCTCTCAGGGACCTGGACTCCACACGTGAAAATAATGTCACCTTTGTGTCTCCCCCCAGCCCTACTCTGTCCCCCCAGCTCCATCATGACCTCTCTCCATGAATAGCACCCCCACTCTGCCCTTCCTTCTAGGTTCTACTCACACCTCCCATTCCCATGAGTCCTGCCCATCCCTGTTCCCAAGAATACCCCCATCACCCACCTCACCCCTCTCCCCACCGCCCTTCCCCCGCAGCTTTCTCTTCCCATAACACCAGCCACCTTCTACCTACTCACCTGATCGCCGTGTTCAGTGTCTGTTGTCTGTCTAGAATGGAACATCCACAAAGGAGGGGTCTTTGTTTGGTTCACTGTGTACCCCAAGCGTCCAGAGCAATGCCTGCCACATCAGAAACATTCCTTAAATATTAAGATGAATGAATGAATGAATCTATTTAAGTCCGTCCACTTCACTCACATGCTTATCGTGTTAAGTCAGACTTGGAACGATGACTACGGCATGACTTCATGAGTTTCACAATCTATTGCTGAGTGGAAAAGTAGATGATAGAACCCTGTGCTTAGTAAGATCGCCTTTGTTTGCAGTCAAATGCTCTGCAATGTGCGTGCATCGACGCTATGTGTGCTCGGCGACATCCAGCAGGAAAGTCACCAGCACATCTGAGTGAGTGCCTTCTGGTGATCTCATTCACACCTCCTCCTCCCGCATGCAGGTTTCAAGCTGCTGGTCACACCCACCTGCCAAACCCAGATAAATCCTACGTCCAGAACCTCAGCAGCGGCATCTTGTCACCTCCTTTAGCGAACTCATGCTCTACACCCTTGTTTCCTTCAGGTTCTCTCCTTCCTCCCAGCATGGCCTCCTCCACCTCCCCCAGCCCTCCCCTCCAGCTCCCTGGCCTCATCCCCTACCTCTCACCTGCACCAGCCTCTCGAATGCCAGCCTTTCCTGGGGCCTCAACCCACGACTCAACGTTTTTCCTGGAAAAGCCTGTTCTCACTGCTCTTGCTGCGTTGTTCTTCCCGATGAATTTTATGATCAAACAGCTCAACTCCTGTAAAAGAAACAAACTAAAAACGGTGGGTATGTTTGCTGAGATTATGTGACCTGTATAACCTAACAGGTAAAATCATTTTCTGTTCAAGCACGTGTGTGTCTCTCCATGTGTTTGAGTTGTGCTCCTGTTTTAGCTCTTATAGTTTTCTCCAGGCAGGTTTGAGGCATTTCTTGAGTTTTTTTAGCTGTTGTATTTTCCTCTTTGCTCTCGTGCTGGATTTTCTCTCCTGTTATATCATTTGTATTACTTGTATATAAAGGGATTAAGATAGATAGATATCAATATATACATTGAGGAAAACTATAATATATATAAACAATGTATACATTGATACATACAATATATACTATATATACATATATATACTTTCATTTCATAAGTGGCTACTTAACTAAGTTCTCTTTTTTATGGCTTTTCCATCAACTATTTCATGTTTTCCAGATATATAAGCATATCCTTTACAAATAGAGAATGTTTCAGTTTTTCCTTCTAATACAAATGCCTTTTATTGTTTTCCCTTGTTGAAATGCATGGACTGGTCATTGCAGTGTCGTTAAATAACAGTGAAAACAGAGGGCATACTTGTCTTATTGTTCCCTTTAATGGGAAATCCTCACATGTTTTCTGATTAAGGAAGGTGCTAGTCTGGGGCCTGAGATATAATATTTTTATTAAGAAAGTATCCATGAAGTCCGATTTTATTAAGTAGATATTGTCTTTTGTCAAACTCTTTGTTTTATGACATCTTTGGAGATGACTGTTACACTTTTACCCTTATTTCTATTAACATAATGGATTATATTAATGGGTTTCTTAATATGGACTCAAACCTCACTGTATTTGTTGAATTATTATTGGTGGTAACAAATCATCCCAGAACTTAATGGCTTAAAATAATAATGAACACATATTTTCTCATAGTTTCTCCTCTTTAAAGATTTATTTATTTGAGAGAGAAAGAGAGCGG
The DNA here is from genome assembly GCF_022355385.1 of Mustela nigripes. Classification (NCBI taxonomy): domain Eukaryota; kingdom Metazoa; phylum Chordata; class Mammalia; order Carnivora; family Mustelidae; genus Mustela; species Mustela nigripes. The sequence continues at coordinate 41,719,735 of NC_081559.1, forward strand.
GAGAGCATGCATGTGAGTATGGGGGATGGCACGGAGAGGGGCAGAGGAAGAAATTCTCAAGTAGACTCCTTGCTGAGCATGGAGCCCAATGAGGGCTCAATGTCGTCACCATGAGATCACGACCTGAGCTGAACAAAGAGTAGAATGCTCAACCAACTGACCCCCCGCCCAGGCATCTCTATTTTCTTATCGTTTCTGAGGGTCAGAAATTGGGGAGGGGCACCTGGGTGGCTCAGTGGGTTAAGGCCTCTGCCTTCAGCTCAGGTCATGATCCCAAGGTCCTGGGATTGAGCCCCGCATTGGGCTCTCTGCTCAGCAGGGATCCTGCTTCCTCCTCTCTCTCTGCCGGCCTCTCTGCCTACTTGTGATCTCTGTCTGTCAAATAAATAAATAAAATATTAAAAAATGAAAGAAAGAAATTGGGGAGCAGGCTGTCCATGTTAACTAGACATTAATCCTCAAAAGCTATTAACATTACGCACACACACACACACACACACACAGAGTTGGGTATTATGCAACTCCTGATGGAAGAATATATCATCACCTGTTAAAGAACTGAACTCCCATTTAATCAAAACTTGACCCAACTACCAATTAATTTATAATAAATATACAGAAGACAAAAGAACATCGTAGGGACATCATAGGGAAACAGTCAGCAAATTGCAGACCACAGGAGATGCTGTGTGACAAACAGTCTAGTTTTCTAAATGTAAATTGTAAAGAAAAGAGAGACAGAGACTGGGAGAGAGAGAGATGTGAGAAACAGCTATAAGTAAAAACAGATGTGACAGACTCAGTATTCAATCACAACGTACGGATCTTGTGTGGATCCTGACTCAAAGAAAACATTAAAAAATAATAAGGAGCCACACCTGGGTGGCAGAGTCAGCTGAATGTCTGATTCTTGGTTTTGGCTCAGGTCGTGATCTTGGGGTCTTGAGATGGAGCCCCACGTCAGGCTTTGTGGTCAGCATGGAATCGGCTTGAGACTCTCTCTCCCTCTCCTTCTGCCCCTCCCACTCATTCTCTCTCTCATAGAAACAAATCTTTAAAAAACAAATAAATAACACTTTAAAAATAAGGAAACAGAAATTCGATCAGTAGCTGACTATAATCATATTAAGGAACCATTGTGAATTTTTTTACTGTAATATTCATATTTTGATTTTTTTTAATTTTTCATCTTTTAGAGAGACTTACTGAGCTGTTAGTGGAGGATGGGATACAATGTCTGGAATCTATTTCAAAATTATATGAGAGTGAGAGGTAGACGGAAGTACAGGAACAGCTTTGTTGGCCATGACTGGTCATTGTTGAATTTGGTTAACAGGCACAAGGTTTCATCACCTTCCTCTGCGTGATTTTGTGTGTATGTGACATTTTACCATCTCAAAGATTTTTAAACATCCTGATACATCATTTTCTTCTATTCTGAGCTGCTCCTTCTCTTGAAAGCCTTATTGCAATGATGGCATCCCCTTCCCCCCATGGACCTTGAACCAGAAAGCTGGGGAGACAGCCAGTTCTCTCTTCTTTGCCTCGCTCTGCAGGGTCCATCGAGTTCTGTGTCCTGATGTTTTATATCACCCACATTTTTTTATGGAGGTGAAATTCACATAACCATTTTGATGCGTACCATTCAGGGGCACTTAGTGTATTCACAGCCTTGTACAACCAACCCCCACCCCTCTAGTTCTCAACATTTCATCACACCGAAAAAACAATCTGTACCCATTAAGGACTCACTCCCCATTCTGCCCTCCCCCCAGCCACTGGTAACCTCGAATCCGTGTCCTGTCTCCATGGATTCGCCTGTTCTGGACGGGCCATAGCAGTCGGAGCCTTTTGTGTCTGGCTCCTTTCGCTTAGCATCAGGCTGTCAGGGTTCATCCTAGCCATAGCATGCATCAGTCCTTCCCCTACATTTTTATTAATCTTTGCATTTCTTTCCATTGCCTGCACCAATGCTTTACTTCAGGGCGTCCATCTCTCTTTCCCAGGGCGCCTGAACACGCCACGCCCTCCACTGTCTGAAACGACCTCCCTGCCTCCCCAACCCATTTTCCCCAGCGCCGCCACAGCAATCGTACATTTCACCAGCACTGTCCACTCCCCACGTTGGCCACCTGCCTGTCCTCCAGGCTTCACTCCTAGGTCCCCTTCACTCAGCCCCCTCCGACCCGCATTGTTCTTCTCTCTCGTTCCTTGATCACATTCTTTCTGACCACTGTGACGTGGAACATGCTCCTTGTCACAGTCACTGCAGCATTGCTTTCTCTAGCCGGACACCAGGAACCACCAAAAAGCCCATCCAGGGAGGGAGGGGTGGCGTCATAATGTGAAAGCCACTGGAGCAAATGTCACTGGGCTGAAGAACCTGGTACCAGGGGCTCCCTGATGTGAATCATTGCTTCAAGAGCACTCTTGCCCACATGAGGGACCGGGCCCTAGTGCCAGGACAAACTCAGCCGAAGGGACATTCTACAGAACACCTGGCCTGCACGCCTCGCCACACGTGAGTGTCGTGAAACACCCGCAAATGATGAGGGGCAGCTCCAGATTCAAGGCTTCACGGAGGCAGGACAGCCAGGTGAGATGAGAGACCCTACACCAGACCCTGAATCAGAAAAAAAAAAAAAAACAAAAAACTGGGAGGACTTACTGGGACAACTGGTGGAATCTGAAGGTGGACCGAACATGAGACAGCAGTGTTACACGGATATTAGGGACTATTTTGGTGTTTTTTTTTTTTTAAGATTTTATTTATGTATTTGCCAGAGAGAGAGAGCACAAAGAGGCAGAACGACATACAGAGGGAGAGGGGAAAGCAGGTTCCCTGCTGAGCAGGAGCTGGATGAGGGGCTCAATCCCAGGACTCTGGGATCATGACCTGAGCCTAAGGCAGAGGCTTAACTGACTGAGCCACCCAGGTGCCCCTAGGGACTGGATTTATAAACAATGGTTACATTGTGTCCACTGTGTTAAGGCCTAATTTTCTGACCACCCCCCAGTCTGCAGAGCAGGGCACTTGGCATAAGTCTGTTAATGCCTAACTTTGATTTTAGTAAGGACTAGTGTGCCCTTGACATGATCTAACCCCATAAGCCATCCCACACGGGGCATGCTCTGGTCTCCCCTTACGATGGGAGTCTCTGAGAGTTTCCAGAATGAGGTCACCTAAACTCCAGGGCCCATAGAAGCCCACCCCCACCTCTCTACCTTGCTGGGCCCAACCTGCTGTTTCTTTCTCAGCCTCTCCCCTGGGGAGCTGCCGAGGGGAACCAGCCCCCAGCCCAGCTGTGTCGGGCACACAGAGGGCATTTTTGTGCCCTGTCAAGGCTGGACATGACCAGGGTGGCAATCAGGGCTTTGACATGTGACTCCCCCTCTCCCACCTAATTCCCTGGCCTGATCTGGTCCAGGGCCCGCTCACACGGCTTTTCTGATTTCCCAGCCATTGTTCCAGGCTGGGCGGAAGAGAGGCTTCCCCGAGGCTTCCTGGCGTCCGGGAATGTATAATGAAGTCACCAGCCTGCGAAAGAAAAGGCCTCTGTTTCTCGGGGTGATGGGGCTCGATTCCGGGACGTGCGTTATGCTGCTCCATCTTCAGAAATAAAGTGGGGACTGTTAGGAACACATCATCTGCCCTGGCAGCCCTGAGAGGGGACACTGCATTTCGTGCTCTGTGAGTTCCCTTTTGCTTTCCTATCGGCTGCGTGGCTGCGTGGCTGCGTGCCCGAACGGTGGGCCGTCGCTCTTCTGCCAAGATGGTGTGAGCCACTGGCTTAGAGGAGCCCCGATTTGCACCTTCCTCCAGGCCTTACGAACCAAGAGGCCAGGAGATCCGCTGGGGCAGAGGACCTCCTAGAGGCTCTCAGGGCCTGCAGAGGCTCTTAATCTAAGCCCAGACGACAAGAGAGGTCACGCTGTCTTGGCTCCCGCAGAGGCCGCCACGGGAGCTGTGAGCACAAAGCCGGGATCGTGGTCATGATGAAACCATCAGGACAGGGGCTGGGGGCTCACGCCACGCCCGCCAGACAAAGCCAGAGTCAGGGCCAGGCCAGGTCTTGGGGGCACAAAGTGCGCTGCCCATCCCAGCGGAGTGAGAGTGGCTGAGAATCCGCCGACTGAGAATCGGCCGGCCAAACCAAGGGCCAAACCCCACAGCAGCTGTCAAGGAAAGGGAAGGTCCAAACCTGGGAGTCTGAGGTGGTCTCACTCAGTTTCTCAACTCGAGCTGGGGCCATCACAAAGTGAATCTGTTAGTTCCAAATCCTGGTTTCCCAAACCAATCAGGGAGAGGGGGAACCCTCCAAAGTTCTGGAACCTTCATTGTGGGAAGAACTCCTGAGGCACCACTTGAGCTCATGAAATTAGAACCCACACGTGGCCCTTACAACAGCTCCACCAGCTTTTTCTGGGGTGTGGGGAGAACAGAACCCTATTAACTATTTTAAAAGTATGTCCTTGTCTCATTTTACTTATTTAATTTGTTCCCTTTATATTCCTGTTCCAACCACCCCATCGAGGCAGCCTTGCCCATGGGTGACTATGCATCTTTGAATTTAAATGTATCTTTGAAAAGTGCATATTTCTTGGTGCGTACTGCTATTTTGATTTCTATACACAAGGTTGCCTTGACCAACTGCCTCTTCTGTTGCTCCTGCCACTCTGAGTGCTTGAGATAAACCCGTGCTGCTTAGTGAGCATCTCCACTGTTTCCAAGCACTGCTCAGAGCTCCGTGGTGTGTGTGTGTCCCTCCGGTTGTACCTCTATCCCCGAAGGGTTGGGAGTTCCAGATGCTTCCATCCCCCCCACACCCAGCAGATACAGACACACATACATATAGACACACATGCACATGCACACGCACATGCATACACAGAAACACATACAGTTCGTGTGTGACTCTGTGTGTATGTGTGTGTGTGTGTGCATGCCCAGAAGCAGGATTCCTTGGTCATACTGGGAATAACCCAGGTTCATCAATTGATGAACCCTGAATTGATGACAGACCTGGAGTCCATCAGCTGAATCCGCCAGATGGCCCCCCACCAAGGATACGTCCATCTACACTCCCACCACCAATGCGCAAGGGCCCACACACCCCATGTTCCAGAGTTAACGTCATCCTGCTTCTACTTTCCTAATTTTTGCTGGTCTCGTAGATTTAAAGTAAAGACTCACTATAGTTTGAATTTGCATTTTTTTCAAGATTTTATTTATTTATTTGACTGAGAGAGAGAGACAGGGATAGCAACAGAAAGTATAAGCAGGGAGGAGAGGGAGAAGCAGTCTCCCCACTGAGCAGGAGAGCCCAATGTGGGATCTAATCCCAGGACTCTGGGATCAAGACCTGAGCTGAAGGCATGATTAACTGACTGAGCCACCCAGGTGCTCCAACATTACAAACTTCTTATCTCACTTTTACATATTTTTCTCAATTTATGATGCACTTTTCTCATTACGTATTTTTAAATGTTTCTGTTGAGGTATAATTGACATATAACATTAATTTCAGGTGTGTAACATAGTGATTCAATATATGTGTGTATTGCAAAGTGATCACCACAATAAGTCTGGCTAACATCCATCACTATACATTGTTAAAAAAGACTCTTCTTTGTGAAGGACTTTTAAGATCTACTCTCTGAGTCACTTTGAAAAATACAGTATAGTATCAATAACTGCGGTCACCATGCTGTATGCTACATCTCATGACATATTTATTTTATAACCGACAGTTTGTACTGTTTGACTTCCTTCACCCCTTCTGCCCACCCCCACCCCTGCCTCTGGCAATCGCCAATCTGTTCTCAATGGTGTACTTTTTTGTAAACAACTTAACTGAGATACAAATCACATATTGTACAATTAAATTGTGTCATTCAATGGTCTTCAGTGTATTCATAGTTGCGCAACCGTCACCACAATCGATTTTAATAACATTTCCATGATCCCCCAAAGAAGCCATGTATCCACTAACAATTCTCCCCACTACCCCCACCCCCGAAGCACCCAGCCCTTAAGCAACTGCTGATATCCTTTCCATCTCCATAGATTTGCCCACTCTGGATATTTCATATAAATGGAATCCTACAACATGTGGTCTTTTGTGTCTGGCTTCTTTCACTTAGCATCATGTTTTCAAGGTTCATTTGTCTTAAAATGTGTGTCAGTACTTTGTTCTTTATTACCAAACAATGGGTATGGCTAGACCGCGTTCTGCTTATCCATTCATCAGTTGATGGACATTTGGAGTTGTTTCCACTTAGTGGTTATTACGAATGATGCTGTTGTGAACATTTGTGCTTACAGAATTTTGTGTGGACATGTGTTTCCTTCTCTTGGCTATTTACTTTAAGAGTGGAATCATATGGTGACTCTACATATTACATTTTCAGGAACTGCAAAACTGCCTTCCATGGTAGCTGCGCCATTTTACATTCCCACCAGCCATATATGAACATCCCCATTTCTTCACATCTTGCCCACATTTGTTGTAGCCGTCTCCTCTATTACAGCCATCCTGGTGGGGTGGAGCACTATCTCCACCGACGGCGCTGAGCATCTTGTCGTGTGCTCCTGACCATGTGTATATCTTCGTTGGAGAAATGTCTATTCAGATCCACTGTCCATTTTCAACCTGGTTTATCTTTTAATTGTCGAGTTGTGCAAGTTCAGTGTACTTTTTGGACCAAAAGGATAAACCATTACTTTGAGGTAATCACAACAGGCTTATTTTGTTTGAGTTTTGCCTTACATATGGTCTGTGATCCATTTGTGGAACGTTTCTCCTCTTCTCGATCTGCACCTCTGTGTTGATTTGCATTGGAGTTCCTGTAGGACTTGGATCATTGGTGCCCTCCAGTTTTCTAGGTATCCCATAATATAACCAAGGAGAAACTGCTATGACTTTATGGCTAATGCTCTCCTACCAAGAACCCTTTTGACGGGACCAGTTGTTTTAGTTTGCCAAATCTGTCTTCAGATAGCTGGGGTCCTAAGTCATGGTTTAGGGACTTACATAAAGCATGACTTCAGTGAACCAGCGCCTTAAGATGGCAGCTCTGGTTTCATGTCACAAAGGTTCATGCCCTCCTCCAATGAGCCTGAAACCACGCTTTTCCTGGGGGCCCTGAGTGTCCCCACCTGGTGTGGATATCAGAGAAGCAGGGCTGCGTATATACAGTCTGGATAGTGATGCATCCCTGTGTGGTCTAGCACCATCTGTCTTTTTATGGATGCAGTATCCAGGTGCTAGGACGTACCTGGCTGGACAGCTGAGGATAACATACCACCCAAGCCTCAAGATTAAGAAAATGTTACACTTTACAACTGTATCACTGTATACAATTTGATTTTATTATGTTTATTAATCACCATACAGCACGTTATTAGTTTTTGATGTCGTGTTCCATGATTCATTGTTTGCCTATAACACACAGTGCTCCATACAATACAATTTTAAAAGAACGTGTACTTATTGCACTAAACCCTTAGTGCCTTCTGGTGAAATAGTCAAAGCCCTGTATTGTAATTTTCCCCATTTTAAAGGTGGAGAAACTGAGTGCAGAGGTGGTATGTGATTGCCTGTGACCCCAGAGCTCATGAGTGGTGGGTAGAGCTTAGGAAAGACCCCAGCTTTCTCACCTACACTACATAACTGCATTGGTCTGCTAGGACCACCATGACAAGACACCCCAGGGGCTTAAACAATAGACCTTGACTTCTCACCATTCCAGAGGTTGGAAGTCCAAGAGTAAGGTCCAGCAGAGTTTGGTTTCTGGTGAGAACCCTCTGCTTGACTTGTGGATGGCCACTTTGTCCTCCGGTGCATGGAGAGGGGAGGAGGGAGAGAGGGAAAGAGTGCACTGGTGTGTCTTGTTATAAGGACACATCCTGTCAGATCAGGGCCCCTCCTTTATGATCTCATTTAACCTAAATTACTTCCTAAAAATTGCATCTCCAAATACAGTCACACTGGAGGTCTTACTCTTTAACATGCGAATCTGGAGGAGACAGGATTCTGCCCTTGGCAATATTATAACAAATTGCTGCAAACTTAGTGGCTGAAAACAACACAATGGTACTATGTTGCAGTTCTGGAGGGCCGAAATCAAGGTTTTACTGGGTTTCAGCAGAGCTGCATTCCTTCTGGAAGCTTCCAAGGGGAAGCCATCTCCTTGTCTCTTGCAGCTCCTAGGGGCCACCTGTACTCCCTGGCTCATGGCCCTTCCTCATGCTGCTCCAGCCTCTCATGCTCTGTCCTCACATCTCCTTCTCCCGACTCCGATGTCCTGCTTTCCTTGTATAAGGACCTCATGATGACCTTGAGCCCGCTCAAGTACTTCAGGATACTATTACCATCCCTAGATCCTTAACTCAATCCTATCTGCAAAGGGCCTTTTGCCAGGTAAGGTGACATTCACAGGTTCCAGGGATTAAGAAGAGACCTCTTTGGGAGCGTATTCAGCCCCCAATGTTCACTTAGCTCCCCTAGATTGCATCTTCCTTTCTATAAAATGAGGAAGTAGAACAAAAAGATTCCTAAGACCCTTGCAGACTCTCTCCCGCTGTGGCTCGTGGTTAGCCTGCTCAGAAGAGCAATTTCTGGTTTGCTTCATGTATACCTGTCACCTGCTGGCCATGCTCCCCTAGCTTGGAGCACGAATGAGGTTACATATCTGTTAGATCATAGCTTTTCTCCTCCTCTTTCTTAGAACAACTCTCTCTCTCAAAACTTCAGCTCATCAGCATTATTTTCCAATTTTAGGAAAACCAAAATGAACTCATTTTGCTCAAATATTCGGCAACATTGCATTTTTCAGAATTTCTCACTTTTTCTTCAGAAATTAATCAGATTGGGTATGCATCCATTCATTCATTCCACAGATATTTACTAACATCTGTGTGCCAAGCACTGTGCTACTTTGCAAGGATGCTCCTAAGTCAACATGTGGAAGTAAGAAAAAAAAAAATGGGGATTCAGGACACCTGTTTCCTGTTGCCTGGATACCTCATCTATAAAAAGATAGATGATGGTAATGATGACACTAGATCACGTAAGGACTCATCACTATTCAGGACACCTTCAATTCTGAAGATGGCAGGAAACACAGTTCAAATGAAGAGACTCCAGTGAAAAGCTCCCTGCCTTGTCCAGAGGTGTGGGCAGGGTTAAGGGACCACCCAAGGGATGATGGGGAACCCAGAGCCCTGTTACAATGGCCAGTGCTACCATCCCCAGGGACAAGGGAACCAGGTGAGACTTGGAACCACAGAGGTGGGAGCTGTCATCACAAAAAGTCAGAGCTACGATCAGAGATGAGATGTCAAAGTAGACAGTGGGTGGGTGGCAAGAAGTACCCCAACTCGTCTCTCTTCCTGCCCATTCATCTTATGCCAGTGATCAAAGCCAACCAGAAGGGACCCCTGGAGATGCAGTCATGGGAGTTAGTCTCTGGGGGCACAGAGAGGGCAGAGAAAAGCTGAGAGCGGATCTTGCTAGGGTGGGTGGAAGGAGAGAACCAGGGAGAACCAGCTTTCCCGCAAGTCACTCACCAGCTCTGGTTTTTGTTTCCCTCACCTAAAAATGAACCAGAGAACTGGAGTCTACTAGGTGAAGGGTCGTATCCCCATTTATTTCAATTTTAATAATCTATGGTTCGAGCTACAGACATAAAGTAGAAATATAGAGATATGATCTATATTCAACCGCCGCCAAGCCATATGTTTGTTTTCTGTAAATATATAAAATACCGTGAAGACGTGGCTTTCTAGGCACCAATATGTATAAATATATCAACAGGGCTTCCCTCAGCACACATAATTCATAGCTGACTTGCACAGAGTTAAGAGGAAAATCAACAAATAAGAGCATATTCTAGCATTCGGTCTGGCCTGATTGGGTGGGGGAGGGGTTCTTCAAACTTTCTTGGATTTTAATCTTTACATGAACAGCTGTCATAAAAATAAGAAAGCTTGGGGAACACAATGCACTCTCACAGAAGCCTTCTCTCCTTCCAAGCCATAAATTCATTGAGGAGACAGACATATAGCACCGTGTCCATGAGCCCGCGAGGAAGACTCTGCTGAGAGCCCGAGCCTCCCCGGGGACATGGAGGGAGAGGAAGCCTCTCAGCTTGTGTCCCAGATACGGCAGTGGCAGCTGACGGTCTCTAGCACAGCGCTCTTTCAATCTGGCTGATCATCTAATAATACCTTTGAACAGAAAGAGACAGCCACTGGCAGCAAATGAAAATACTGCAATGCGTTCAGAGAGCAGAAGGGAAGCCAGGCTTCTACTGTTTGCAGACACTCAGCCGTGAACCCTCCGGCTCTTAGCTTGGGGCTGCTGTCTTTGTGAGAAGTCACCCTTTTGACTGGCTCTGGTGGGGGGACATCTCTTTCCTTGTCATGGCAGTGAAGGGGTCCCTGACCCTCTCCTGGTACCATGGCCAGGTTTCAAGGGGAGAATAGCAACAATTGTCTGAAAGGCGTCTGTTGTTAGTTCAAAAATGAACACGTGCAAGGAAATTTCTGGAAGAACATACAGACAACAGTGTACTACTCCCTGGGGAATAATAGGAATTCCCCCTAGGAAGGAAAATTGAAGTCTTGGGGTAGGAAGAAGAATTCTATCTTTACTACGTATCCTTCAGTTCTGTCTAAACCCTTGACTCATGCATGTGTACCTTTTTAAATTAAAAACCACTGTCCTAAGGGGTCCAACCATTCTACAAGTTCTGGTCCTGTTTTGCGATGAGAAGTTCTTTGCCACAAAATGGTTTGCAGAGTATCCCCGATGTGTTTGCACATATCACTCAACCCTGGGGAAGGTATAAGGAATAGGTTTGCTTAGAACTCATAGAATCAAAGTAAATAAAACCGAAAGGCTCTAAAATATCCGAAGAAGGCCCCCCTCTGCATGCCCTGACCGGCATTTGGCATGATTAACTCACACCAGTGACTGATGCCATCCAGACAGGGTGCAGGGTCCTCCAATCAGCTGATGGGGATAATGGATATTTCTCTTTGCAGGAGAGGACATTGCTGTGGACAGCATGGCCATTGCCAGGTCTTCCTATTTACCGGAAACCTCCACTGGTGGATGCCTTTTGGTTTTCATCAACCCCTGTCTGCCTTTTTCCCAGAAAGCAGAAAGAAAGCAGAGAAAACCTCTGTGAGCCTGCACTAGCCTGGGATCTGGAAGTGGTCAAGGCACCCTTTCCACCACGTTATGACTCAGGGATGCTCCCCATGGGGGCAGAACTGAACATCTCCAAAAGCCATGATTTTGGAAAGACACAACCTTGACCATTTAACCTTCAGACCCAGCCTGTGATGACCTGCGCTCTGGGGTTCTCGATCTCTACTGCCAGCTCTCAGAGACCCTCTTGGCGCTTTGCTCCCAACTCAGCATGTCAACCCCATCCTCTTTGCCAAGTGAATTTGTCTTCTCCCCAGTTCCAGGTGCTACCACTCCTTGAAGCAAAAGGTCGAGATCCCTTGTGTTCCCCCAGCTCCAGCTAATCTGCCCAGAAGAAGTCACTGGAAGTGAATTAGAAATGTTAAGGAAATAGAATGTGGAAAGAAGTCTGGAAAAAATTAACCAAGAAACTGTTGCAAAACCATCTTTGTGGTGAACAAAATTACCAACACTCAAAACATTGTAGGCTTTCACTATCAACAAAACTGCTGTCTCGACCAAATGGCCGTGTTGACTCCCCCTTTGCTTTCTTCCAAACTGCTTTCATGCAAATACTTTTCAGCTTTATCACTTGCTGCCCTGTCCCTCAGCCAGCTCTTGAACCTGACCTGGTGGCACCACACTTTTACTCAGAACATTGCCTCCCCACCCCCACACCTTCCCTGCTATGAGGCGTTGTCATGAGGTCAGGCATGAACCAGAGACTGGGGAGACGCCTTTATTTTTAGGAACACCTGCACACCACTTGGCAAGGGGTCAGAGACATTAATAAACTTTTGGTCAATGAACACCACCAGCTAGAGGATCGTGTGAGCAAGAAACATGGAAAGGTTCCCCTTTTGCCCACCTACACCCATCTATACCCACCCTGCCTCAAGCTGGGGTAAGGACATATCTGAGGCCCTGTGATCTCCTGGCCCTGCACCCTTCCTCCAGCCCCTTAATAAAAGCTCTGCTTTCACTCCACTAAGCTCTCCTACAACCAACACCCATCCTACCACTGTCCCATGACTTGCTTGATTTCCCTCATTTTGATATTTTCCAGTTCAATGATTCCAAAGATGGCCATCAAGATACCACCACACCTGGGCTAGGTCCTCACATGCAGTGTCCCATATGGGACACCTTCGTCCTACAGAACCTGCTCAACTTGGGGGATGAGCCCCATAATGAGGATTTTCTGAAGTCACATTTGGGGCAGCCCGGGTAGGTCAATGCCATCTGGTACAGCTCCCTTTCCCTCTGGCACATAACTGCTATCTAGGTTTGGAATTGTTCTTTATGAACTGAAAACCAGGGGTTGGAATTTGGAAAGAAAGGGAGACAGAAGACATTACTGGTTGGAGGATTTCGGACACACAGACAACCTGAGACAACCTGAGACCGCCGGCTGGTGTGTTTCTCTCGGCTGCAAACCCAGCCCACACCCCTTTTACACCCTTAGTCTTTAATTCTACATCTCAGTGGTATTACTGAAGATTAGTGTACTTGTGATCTGGGCACACCTACTAGCTTCAGCCGAAGGGAGTACCTGGGGAAGAGTGATGGTTTTGAGTCATTGGAGGAGGGGCTGTTCAGTCTGAGTGTAGGAAAGGTGGGGCACAGCTGAAATCACCAGAACCAAGGTTCATGGGTCATATGTTTGTCATCTCAGTGTGTCTGCTGCCCAGCCTCATGCCCTCTCATCCTGGGCGGCTTTCCCCCGTGGCTGGAGACACGGAGGCCAGCACCTAGCGCACTGGTTATCTTGGGTTCCCTGCTAGCAGAGACAGACTCCTTGGTTCAGTTTCTCCCAGCATTCTGGGTCTATGAATCATGTTTGTTAGCTCTTGACCCTGACTTTCCTAACTCCGAGAACTCAAGTCCACCACACACTGGAAAGGAAATGCTGTCACAGCAGAGAAGTGGACAGAAGGAACGGCACACTTTATGTAATAATAACAAGCATAGCCATGAGCGGAATAGGGAATATTGGTTGGCTAAGGTGGGGCAGGTTCTGAGGGTGGACAGTAGTGCTTTTCACTGGAATTGTCGGCATCTGGAATTATGCCTGGAGGCTTTTGTACACTGTGGTGGGCAGAATTACCATCCCTGAAGATGTCCACATCTTATCCCTCGTGCCTGGGATTGCTACATTACACCGAAAAGGGGAATTCACATTGCTCATCAGCTGACCTTAAAATGGGAAGATGATTCTGGATTATCTCAGTACGTCCAGTGTAATCACCAGGATCCTTAAATATGAAAGAGGGAGGCAGGAGAGTCCGGGCCAGGGTGATGCCACCTGAACAAGGAGTGATGGGACATTTCCGGCTTTGGGGACAGGTGAGGACCTGGCAAGGCAAGGGGGTGGGGCCTCTGGGAGCTGGAAGGGGGCAAGAAGATGGATCTCCCCTGGAGCCCTCAGAAGGATCACAGCCTCTGCCAACACCTCAGTTGTAGCCAGGGAGACCCATTTTGGATTTCTGACCTGTAGAACTGTCCAATAAAGAGCGTGTGTTGTTTCACACCACTGAGTTTGCGATTATCAGTTACACCAGCACCAGGAAACTAACACATGAAGTAATGGGCTTGTAGGGAAGATTTTGGCTTGGGGAGAAGCAGATAAGAGAGCAGGAAGAGTAATAGGGTCTGTGCTCCTGTCTGTGGCCCATGCCCTTTGAAGAGGCTTGAGCCCCTATGTTTGGAGGATTTGGACTGGGAGTTGATGGAGTTGCTTTCAGGAAACAGCCCCATGAGCCTCTGCGCATCAAGGGACCACCTGACAGAGCTGGTGCTGAAATGTGGGGCAAGGCCCTTCTCCTCACCTTCGTTTTCTTCCCCCTTCTACCCTTGGCACATGAAGGACCATCCTCATCGGACACATCCAAGGTGGAAGCCTGTGCATTGGTATGTCTCTTACCATGATGGAAACCATCAGCTAAGGGAGGTAGGTGGTCTCCTTGGAGAAGCAGCCAATGGGTAGGGGCCGCAGCAGAATGGAAAAAGAAAGAGGAAGGCGCATGTGCACAAAATCTTGTAAATTTAAGACCTTCCCATAGAGCTGTTCCACATAACCGGTAGCCAAGCCCCAGTTAGGAAGTACTGAGTTATTCCTTCCTTCTATTTTTACATTAAGTCTGCTCAGCTCATAAAAGACACAAACACCAGCCAAAAACAGGAAAACTAGGAGCATCCTAAGAAGATCCTGACACTCCCCCTGACTTACTTTCTTGTTCTTTATGACCTGATCTCATGCTGAACCCTTATATACTCTTGATGTCACTGTCCCAAGTTCAATACTGTCTTTCAATATTTATGAATGGAGTTTAAGTCCTTGGCCACCGCACCATCTGATTCTTGGCTTTCTCCAGTGATGCCTCAAGTGAGAATCTCTCTGCTTCCCCAGCACAATTCCCTGTCCTCCTGGCTTCACTAGTGTCCTAGTCAGGCAAGCCTGACCCTCCCACAAAATGAAGTAAGAGGTGGGCTTCGATGTAGATATTGGCCATGACCTCAGTTTCTGAAACCCTCAGAAAAATTGAGGAAAATTTTCCCCAAATTCAAAATAGTCTAGTTTTTTTTCCCTCTCCAACAATGACTGAAATTATAAAAATGTCTCATTTTAACTTGGTATTTCATCAGTGCCCTTCAACTGTCATGAACCAACTCCAACCCTATTATGCAGAGATAGATTAATATGTATCTGTGTAAAATGTATCTCTGTAATTCTGTTTCCTGAATCCAGTGCCCCAAGGCAACACCTGGCTTTGTGACATCAGAACTGATCACTGACAAAAAGCTTATGCTGGTAGAGTATGAATATTTTGGTTCATTTCTGCATCCCTACCCCTCCCATCCTTATCAGAAGCCACCCCAGAACAATTTTCCATTTTGGTGGTGAGCTGGGAGATAGGCGAGTGTCTGCCTTGCATCAAGCTCTGCAGAATGTGCTCCCATATGAGTTCTGGTTTATTCCCCCACTCCATTGGCACTAACCCGTCTCACTGGCCTTCCGAAGGGCAAAGTAGACATTCTCTCCTGGTGCAATAACTGTGAACTTTGCCCAGGTCATCTCCAATCAGAAGGAAAGAATGGTCTTCTACCCATGAAAGGAGTATGGCATTTTCTTCCACCCATGGATCACTGCTCAGTAGATTTCTATTAGAAACTTGACATTCCTTAGCAACTCCCTAGCAACAAAAGCTCACCTGAAATTTCATAAAGCTTTCCAGAAATTGTTTTCTAAAAGGATTCATTCCCTCCCAACATTTTTACCCTCAAGGAAATAATTTCTCTTTATTGCTTTTCCTGATCACAAAAGTAATATAGACTTGCTTTAGAAAATTCAAGCAATATACAGATATAAAAGTAAGAATTCCTGGCTGGTACCACTCCCATCCCTGCCCCCTGTCCCCTGCCAAGAACATCTCCTAAGAAACATTATTAAACAAGGTTGGTTGGTTATTGTTTTCAAACAGAGTTCAAGTTACTTTCGTGAGCAATAAGTAACAAAACTCTGTCTAGGTGTCAAAATAAAAAGAGACTTTCCTTTCTTTTTAAGGAAGTTACCACTAGCTCTGCATTGTTTCCCTTTCATTCCTAAACAATAAAAGTTTGCTTTATCCTGGATTTCATCTTTCTAGCCACTATATCGAATGAGGATAAACCAGGAAGAGATTGAGGAAAGCACAGACTCCGCTGAAAGACACTGAGTAGAAGTTCAGCCAACCCAATAAATTGGGTTATAGTGTGAAGTATAGACATGGAAACAATTAATGTGAAGGAAAAAGAGGAGGTGGTTATTGAGTAGCAATCACACCAATAAGATAAGCCAGAAACTTCTGAGCATGAAAATAACCAAGGTGCTTTATAAAGGAAAAGTGATCTTGACCTCATGTACATCCTAAATGGTTCAAAGTTGTTCTTTTTCTAACTGTGGGAAGTCTGAGCCAGCAGGATTTCATACAAACTGGCACTGCAGAAATATGTGTATTATATTAGGGTCTGGGCTCTGTCTTTAGAAAAGCTTAGCATCCTAATTCCAATTTTCTGCATCCAAAGTAAGTCAGTATCCTAAAATAAGGTCATTTATTCTCCGTGGCATAGACAAGATTAAAATAATGCTTCTGTGATCATAGATTGCTCAAGAGAAAGAAAAAAACCTGCATTCTGACAGCCATTGATATATTCAAGAAATATTACTAAGTGTAAATTTTTATGTGAAGCCCGCCACCCAGATGTGTGAGAATAATGTGTGTGTGAATCTTGCAAAACAAAAGAAAAAATAAATCCTTGACCAGACCCGTTGCTAGGCTTTGAAGATGCCATGATTAATAAGAAGAGACAAGGAAACAACTATTAGTCCCACGAAGTGCATGCCACGGTCAAGGAGAGCATCTGTGAGGGTGAGGAGTGTATCCTAAAGGAAAGCATACACTAAGAGAATGTGAAAACCTCAAATATGTCAAGGAACATTTTCTTATTAGGAAATGTGGGACAAATCCCTCTTCAAATTACCCACAAAGCAATTTTTCACTTAAAAAAAAAAAAAAGACTTCATCTGTGTTAGTTTCCCACAGCCGCTATAACAAATGACCACACACTGAGTGACTTAGAGCAGGAGGAATGCATGCTCTCACAGTTCAGGAGGGGGGAAGCCCAAAGACAAGGTGTCAGCAGGGCCACGCCCTCTCCAAAGGCTCTAGGGGAGGGTCATTCCTCACCTCTTCCGGTTTCCGGTGGTGCTGGCAGTCCTGGTGGTCCCTGGCTTGTACACTTCAGACAGTGTCCGTCTCTGCTGGCTTTCTGTGTCCGAACCTCCCTGCTGTTGAGGACAACATTCCTGTTGGGTTTAGGGTCTGCACTCGCTCTTCTGGTAGAAACTCATCTTAGCTCAGTTACATCAGCAAAGACTATTTCCGAAGAAGGTCACACTCACAGGTTCCAGTGGACATTAATTTGGGAGAACCGTGTTCTACCACATAACATTTTGTAACCTTTAGAAGGGACAATTTTTCAAATTGCCATCTGAACTTCACAGTCAAGCAAGCTTGCGATCTATTTTTGGTCGGTTCTTTGTTTGATTGGAAACATTTCTCACACACAGAAATACTTCCAGAGTAAGGCGCCACTGTGATCCGTTTAAAGTCAGCTAATTCTCCGAAGGACCCCAGACCCTGAAAAACAGGGTCTTGGAAGTGAGGAGCCTCTGGGTTTGAGCTGTGTTTCTGTCACAGGCTGACCAACCCGACCCATTTGCCAGCTTCTGTACTAAACGCGCCGCATTCCGGGAACCCCACAGCACCACCCAGATTGGAACAGCTCGTCGCCTCACCAAGCCTACGGAAAAGCAACACGGCTTTGCAAATGTCAGGACTTACCAGAACGGGAGCCAAGCTCTGGAAAAGCCGTCCTCCAGCTCTGCTCCAAAAGTGTGCTTCTATTCAATCAGCCGTTTAGAAGGGGGACTGGAATCTTGGTCTGAGAATCCACACAGGGTCGGCCCTGAATAAGTCATCTTAATGGGCCAAATGACTGCCTTTAATGACAGCACCAGATGAGGGGTGCCTGGCGGACTCCCTGGGGAACCGGAGGTCTGAGCTGGCCCCGCAGGTAACATCCACCTGTCTCGGGCCTGGAATGTTCCATCTCTGAGATTCTTTCCTTTGGATCTTAAAGACAAAGTTCAAAACTCTCATCCGTACAAATGCCCTCAGGGGGAAGGAAAGATGAGTTTGGAAAGCCCCCGTACTGAACAGAACAGATAGGACGTTTGTCTCAAATCCTGGCTCTGGCCCCCATTTTATATTTGGCGCCAGCAACTCCCTTAATCTCATTGGGTCCCAGTTTCTTCAACTGTAAGATGAGAAAGACAACCTGCCCCTCCCGGAGCCGCAGGGTTGGGGTGAGGTGTGTGAAGTACTCTCTCGGAAGGGCGATTTAAATACGATGTATGATTATGAGAGCAGCAGAGGGGAAGCTTTGCTGGGCCCCGCAGTCCGCCAACAGCCCAGCCAGAATGGGGTATCAGAACAGAACAGAAATTTTCTTGGCCTAACTCAAGACTTTAAAGTTATGCTGAGAGCACTGGCCAATAATTGTAGGGAAAGGGGCTGCTTGCCCTAATATTTCTGGCTATAGAACCTAAAGGATGTGAGGGCTCCTCTGGGGACCCACGAGCCTGGAGAACCAAACAGGGAGGCAGCAGGAACAGAGAGGAAAAAAACAGGAAAGCGTAGGTAGAGAGGTGCAGCACAGACTTGGGGGGTCGAGGGGATCGGCAGGGTTGGCAGGCCGGAGCCCAAGCAGAGATCCAGTCCCCACTCTCAGCCCCTCCCCGAGTGCCCATGGTCAGCTGGTCATCAGGTTCCTTTCTCATAATGAACTAAAGCTCCATGCCTCTCCAGATTTAGATCACACCCAGAGGGTCCCCAGTGAAAACTGAGAAGCCTAGCTGCTCTGGTTGCCACCAAGGGAACACAGCGGTCAAACCAGGTCCCGTCCCTGGTAGCTCCCTGACATGGAAGGCGGGGGGAACAGCAAGGCTCAGGGACACCACTGTGTGGGGCCTCGAAGTCCTTGCAGAAACTGCCCTCGAGGACTCCTGAGAAGGGCAGGAGGGAGAAGATGAGGCCAGGGAACATTAGGGAGCAGGGCTGTGAAGGAGGGTGTCAGGAGAAGGGGGAGCCGGGGAGCAAAGGAGCACTTTATCAGGAGTCCCTTTCCCGGAATTACTTGCCCTCCAGCCCAAGCAGGCAGGCCCAGTGGTCTCCCCCCAGCCTCCCAACCAGGAGGACACCCTGCAGGAGGCATCATCTATCTATAAACCCCTCGGAGGAACATGCCGCTGGCCCTTTTGGCCTATGGCCAGCGATCTGAAAACAACTCTGTGGGTGTTGAATTCCTTGAACTTTGAGTAGGAGAAATGACTCTTCTGAATTTGCGAATGTTGCCCAAGGCCTGGAGTCAAGACTATCATTTCAGAATAAAAGCTCCAACGGCATCTTTCGAAATTCATCTACTTGTTCCTGCATATTCTTATCTTAAAAAGGAATAAAAGCCACAACAAAAAAAACCCAAAGAACCCAATTTAAAAATGGACAAATGTCTTGAGTCAAACTCTCTCCAAAGACATACTAACGGCCAACAAGCACGTGGGAAGATACTGAACATCCCCATTAGGGAAATGCAAATCAAAACCACAATGAGAGACCACCTCATGCCCACTAGGAAGGCCACTATCAAAAAAAAAAAAAAAAAAAGCATAAAAGAAAAAATATTGGCAAGGATGTGGAGAAATTGGAATCCCTGTGCACTGTCATTGGGAATGTAAAGTGGTGCCACCACTACAGAAAAGAATATCATGTCTCCTTCAGGAATGAAACATAGACTTTCCAAATGAACCAGCAACCCCACTTCTGGGCATTCCCCCGAAAGAACAGAAAGCGGGGTCTCCAAAAGGTATTTATTTGTACATCTGTGTTCACAACAGCCCTATTCCCAATAAGCAAAATGTAGAAGAAACCCATGTGTCCATGGACAGTGAGGGAATGATGTAGTATTATTCCATCTTTTTTTTTTTTAAGATTTTATTTATTTATTTGACAGAGAGAGATCACAAGTAGGCAGAGAGGCAGGCAGAGAGAGAGAGGGAAGCAGGCTCCCTGCTGAGCAGAGAGCCCGATGCGGGACTCGATCCCAGGACCCTGAGATCATGACCTGAGCTGAAGGCAGCGGCCCAACCCACTGAGCCCCCCAGGCGCCCGTATTATTCCATCTTAACCAAGAAGGAAACCCCATCCCACACTATAACACGGATGACCTTTGAAGACATTATGGTAGATGAAACAAGCCTGTCACGCAAAGACAAATTCTGTGTGACATCGCTCTATGAGGGACATAGAGGAGTGGCACTTAGAGGGACAGGAAGTAGAATAGTTGCAGGAGGACAGGGAATGGGGCGTCGTTGCTTGGTGAGGGTGGAGTTTCAGTTTGGGGAGATGAAGCGTCCTGGAGATGTTGCACAGCAACGTGAATCCACTCAGCGCCGTTGAACAAGACACGTAAAAATGCTCAAGATGGTGCATTTAATGTTACGTATATTTTACTACAATTAAATTCTTTGAATAACAATGGTTTTTTTTTTTTTTAAAGCTAAAGTCTAAAAAAAGCACCATGATTTACAGTAAAAGAGAACACAGGTCATCAACTGTTGGTCCTATTTAATAAAGAAGGAGAAGCAGAAACATGAAAGGCTAAGTGGTGCCTAGTGATAAAGAACAGAAGGGTTAAATACAAACCAAAGCAAAAAAAAAAGCGGTGGGGGGGGGGGGGGGAGCAGACGGTGGAGAGTTTCTTCGTTAGCATTCGAAAGATCAAGATCCTAAATGCCAGACAGTGGTTCCTACAAGTGATGAAAAAGTGGTCGCCCATAACAGAGATGCTACCAATGACTCTGTGCATTTGTGGTCCCCCACACTTTCTCTAGTTCCATCCACCAAAGTAAGTAAGATGATTCCCATCTCTCTCCCCACCACAGTGTGGCCGCATCCAAGCAGAAGTCACCTGTTTCCCTCAGAGTGGTATCCACAGACCATCCAGCAATAAGAGGCAACTCCATAAATACCTTGTTGACTCACTGATTGATTATTTGATTGACTGAGTGCCTGTCTGGATGAACGAATACAGAAATTGCATTTGACATGCCCTTCTCCGGGGTATAAATTGGTGTTCTGTTTTAGAAATACAATTTAGCAAAATCTCTAAGCACTTTTAGAGCACACAGCCTTTGACTCAGAAATTCTCCTCCCAGAAATGTGTCCCGTCGATAAAGCCCGCAAGTGGGGGAAGATGCCAACATGAGTGTCTACAGCAGTACTAAGCAGTTGCAACTGGAAAATTCTGGAAACCATGTGTTTAAGTAATAGGATATTCAGTATCTTCCCACATGCATTCACCTGATGGGATACTATGTGGTAACTTTTTAACTATACCTTCATGTAACAGATTCAAAATCTAGTTTCAAATTGAAAAGGCAGATTGTTAAAGAATATGACCAGTAATCCTGATGGCGGTCTTTTTTATTCAGCGCTTGTACTTAAAGAGAAGTTCTGTAAGGAAAGCTGTGTCAGGAATAGAACTCTGTTTAAGACAGGGAGAGGGACTTCTCCTTTTCAAGTTACACGCTTGTTTGCTCTGATTTATTTTATTTAAAGGTTTTAATTTTTAAATGTGAAAACAAGTATGAAACAATTGTTTCATCTGTAGCCTGGAACATTAAATCGTAGAGAGATATCCACTGAAAGTCAGGATGCTGTACAGCCTCCCGACATGCCAGGCTCGCTCAAAGGGTTCTCTGTAAGCAAGAAGCCACTTCAGTGTTGTCCAAATGCCAAGCTGGCCAGGCCACAAAAACCGAGCCTTTGGACAGGGGCCTTGAGCCCTCCGAGGTCACATCAATGACATATTATAGGAAGGGTTTCAAGGCTTCGTTTTATTTTAATTTTTTCCGTGCTGCTTTTATTCAATGAAAAGACTAATTTCAAATCTACACGAAGCTAAGCTGAATCCAAAGACTTAGAGGAGGAGGTCTTGTGGTCTTGTTTGTAAAAACGAGGCCACTATCCTTTGGCCTTCAAACTCAGGGAAGGGCCTCTCAAATGGCTTCCTGTTAGTGTTTCAGGGACAGTGCAGAGGACTGGCCCCTGGCATCCAGATGTTCTTGGGCTACAGGAGTATCGAGTCTCCGCAGCAGATCCCTCTTTGGTAAGGAGATGACTGCAAGAAATTCTCCGCCTCCTGGCTTTGACTTAGGTCTCACATCATCTGCATCCTCTCCATGTACTCCACGTGTGTACTATCTGCACCATCACCGTTAAGCCAGTTTCTTCCTCAGGCCCCCAGAGAGCCTTCCTTAAATTGCAGGGAGCCCCCTGGGACCTCCACGCAGCGACCTTCCTTCGGGGGTCAGAGCTGCTTCCCCAGAAAGATGCACACATGGTGAGGAGTTCTCCGCTTGCAAGGACAGGCGCCATGCCACCTGCCAACGGTCTTGCCTGGTGACACATTTCATGGTCTCCCAAGTTCTTATTTGACCAGTAGGATCCATGCGAGCCCCATCTTCAGGCTTGGCCCATCTTCCTTCTGAAAGTACCTACGGCGCTCTCCCACACCGAGGGGACAGCCTCAGTGCAGACATCCAGCCCTGGCCTTTTTCTCCCCATCCTGTCTTTCACGTCCGGCCAGCAGCAACCTAAGAATTACCAGCAGATCCCCTCTGAAATAATAAACTGGGATTTTGAGAAGGATCCGCTGGTTCTCGGTTTCTCATCTTCAAGCTAGTTAGTCTTTTTCGTTCTCAGGCAGGAAGTTCACACTCCTGGGCTGTGCACGACTTAGAATCTCTGTCTCGACACTTCCAGGACTCCTATCCTAGAACCCGGAGGCTGTGTGTGTGTGTGTGTGTGTGTGTACTAAAAGTCACTCCACGATTTTCCTCTGCTCCCTTTTCTGCTCTCACCTCCTTTCCTTTTCTCAAGTCTTCATTTTATAGTAGGTGATGTCTTATTTGGAGGAGGACTTGGGGGTAAGAAATAGGGTAACCCTTGAGGAATTTCGAAATACATGAATTCATCAGGATCGTCTCAGCTATGCTTCAGTAACAAATACACCCTCAGTAAAGGTCAATTTCTTCCAATGCTGGTCGGGCAGCCCACTTATTTGGGTGGCTTCGCAGGCGGTCATGGCTAGGGAAGAGACAGAAGTGGAGAATCTAGAAAGAAGTTCTGAACCCCAGGCTTGCAGGTGGCTCCTGTAACTTTGGTCCACATCCCACAAGCTGGAATCCCAGCCACAACGTAACTTCAAGGGAGATGGGGAAAGGCAGAGAAAAGGAATGTGGGGCCGTCACAGATAGTCATAGCCCAGGCACCCTAATGTTTATTGAGATACTGATACCTGACAATGTCCCTGGGAAGAAGAAAGGGATGGTCCCCTTCCCCCTTTTATGAGACAACCAGATGAATAGCTTGTTCAGCATCAAAGAAGCCTATATCATGTGCCAAGTGCTCTGTGGCCGGGCTCGATGGATGGGACTTTGAATCTCACAGGTATCAGTGTTTCTCCCATTTGACAGGTGAGGACACACACTCAGAGGTGGGCTGCTCTTCCAGATCAGAGAGTGCCCAGGACAGAGCTGTCCAGAGATCCCGTGTCTCTAGACCCTGAGTCTGAGTGCTCTCTGCCACTCTGAGCCACCAGCCTCTGCCATCACCAGTCACCTTGCATCTACCAGCTCCCAGCAGATCTCCCGTTCTCTCTTCCTCTGCCATAACCCACCTCAGAAGCCACAGAAGGAAACAGCTGCCCAGCTTGCAAGCAGCTGGGCACCCCTGGGCCCTCCATTTCGGAGCCAGTCCCAGTAGGGACCCGTGCAACCTCGCCCTACCAGGCGGAGGGGGCCAGCGCCGTTGTCACTCTCCCAGGAGACCTCTCCTCCACCCCTTTAGCACCCTGGTTTCCTGATTCAAACTCAAGTTTCCTGCTGGGTCCTGGGCCCATGTCTGAGTTCCATCTGGTCTCGGGTCCTGAGAGCCTATAGAGATCTGCCGATCTATTTCCCGCCAGCCGCTACCACTTACTCATCTCTGGACAGGCTGAAGGCCAAGCCTTGCACTCTCTAGCCCCACACTCCTCCAAATTCCAGCTCCGGGAGCAATGTCTTACCTCCTCTGATGGCCTCAGAGGAGAGCACAGCTCCTGATTCCTTCCGATCCCTTCAGAGCCCAAGGTTCCAAGAATCCAGCCCCAGACACATCGGAGCCAGTCAACTGTCTTCCTTCTTCTCCTTCTGTCTTACTGACTAGGAATCCCTCCCAACCCCTGACTCCAGCATGAATCCACCATGGGAGGGACAGGCCAACTTCAGATATTGTGAGCAGTTCCGAGGTCTCAATTCCCACCAGCTAGACCCTGAACCTCCAGCGTCTCATGGAACCTCTACTTTTCCAAGTTTTGCCCATAAAATAATCCTTAGTGCAATGCAAGGATTTGTAAATTTCTAGGGAAGCAAAGGACACAGATCTTAAGGACACAGAGCTGAGGGAAAAAACATCATTGTGTGTTTAGGAGGGACTATGAACCCTGTTAAGGAGAAGCTGGAGCCCTGAGCCCTGACCCCTTCCTTCTGCTGGGACTACCCATCCCCATGTTGTCCATCTGCATGGCCCCTCTGCAAGAATCCAAGTTCATAGCTTATGACCCTGCAAGGCTGATGCAAGGCAGGCTAAAGAGGTAAGTGTGGGGAGAAAGACCTTGAGGACCTATGAGTATACTTCATTCCTGTTGTTAAAAAGGATGCTTTTAATCCAAAAATTTACCAAGTTGGTGTGTGTGTGTGTGTGTGTGTGTGTGTGTGTGTGTGTGTGTGTCTTATAAGTGTATTTCCTTTGTTGCCTAAGCAGCTCATGCAACTATCTGGGCTCTGCAGCCAAAATTCCTCAGTAATACAAGGTGTAATTGAGAAAGACCAGCATTGATCAATTAGCAATCAGAATTTCCCATCAATACTTTCAAGAACTTCTATAAAATACGTCTAAATTGTGAACAAATTAATTTGGAAGCAAGGCAACAGGTATTTATCTTCCTTGAAATTATTTACTACTCTGACCTAGCTTTCTCAGCATTGGCAAATTAGTAAATTTAATCTATTTTGTTTATTATACACAAGCCACCACAGACTGATTGCACGAGGGAGGTTGCTGTTTTTACCGTAATAGCCTTTGGCCTTTCGGCATTCTGAATTTCTTGCAAAATGTGCCAGTCTTTCTCTACCTTGGGGTGACCGTGTCTCCAGTTGCCTAAATTTTAAGCCTGGTTTTTGTTTTGTTTGTTTTTTCAACCATGATAGGAACAAGTATACCTGATCGCTTGTCCAGAATATAGCAGGAAGGAGGAAATTGGCTAAAAAGAAATTCAGTGAATTCCACTTGTATCTGTGTGGGCATGCACAGTGCCCCCACCATACACATCAACCCCATTCCTGCTGTCTGCCCGGCCCTGTGCCTACTGCTGGGCACTCAGAGAAAACTGGGATGGTGTCTCAGCCCTCCAGGAGGCTCACAGGGTCATCAGGAAGAAGGACAGGTAGCCAGGAACCACGATGCCATGTGACCAGTCCAAAAGGAGCACAGCCTTTAGGCACTCAGAGAACAGAGTGAGGCAAGATGCCAGGCCCATTCAGGGAAACCACAGAGAAGTGTGGGCGTGGAGGGGCAGGGCTGGATGGACTGGATGGTCTGCCAAGCAGGAGTGGGAAGAGTACTCCAGGAAGGACAGAAGGACGAGTAGAAACATGGTGTCGAAAAGGCACTTGGAAGCCTCCAGAAACTGCTAGTAGGCTAGTTCCCTGAGTGAACCAGACCCCATCCATGCCCTTAAGTACAGGAAGTAGAAATGCCCTTTGATCTTTGTTTCTTCCTTACTTCTTTCCACTTTTTTTGTTTTTGTTTTGTTTAATAACAGATATGTGTGTGTGTGTGTGTGTGTGTGTATTTCCCATGCCATACAAATCACCTATTCAAGTGTACAATTCAATGGCTGTAAGTACATGCATGATGTCATGCAACCATCTCCACCATCTAATGTTAAAATAATCCATCACCCGAAACAGACATTCTGTGCTCAGCAGTCCCTTCCCCTCCCCCAACCCCTGGAACTGCTAATCCAGTTCCTGTCTCTGTAGATTTACGTGTATCAGACATTTCGTGTAAATGGAATAATGCAACATGGCATCTTCTGTGACCAACTATTCTCACTGAGCATCCCGTCTTCCAGGGTTACCCGGGGACCAGCACGGGTCAGCACTTCATTCTCTTTTACTGCCAAATAACATTCCTGTGTATGGATAGAGTGCATTTCGTGTACCCACTGATGAATGTTTAGTTTATTTTCACTTTTTGGCTACTGTGAGTTCAACTCCTGTGAACATTCACATACAGGTTGTGTGTGGACGTGTGTTTTTATTTCTCTTGAGTACGTACCTAGGAGTGGAATTGCTGGGGCCCGTGGTCACTCTACGTTTAACTTTGTTTTGTTTTGTTTTGCTTTAAGATTTTATTTATTTATTTGACAGAGAGAGATAGCGATAGAGGGAACACAAGCAGGGGGAGTGGGAGAGGGAGAAACAGGCTTTCCACTGAAGGGGGCTCGATCCCAGAACTCTGGGATCATGACCTGAGATGAAGGCAGATGCTTAACACCTGAGCCACCCAGGCACCCCAATGTTTAACATTTTGAGGAGTCCCCAGACTACTTTCTAAGGTAGATGCACTATTTCACATTCCTACCAACAGTGTATACAGGTTCTAATATCTCTGTATATTTGCTAATACTTATTATTTTCTGTGTTTTTGATCAAAGCCATCTTAGTAGGTGTGACATTGTACCACATTGTGGTTTTGGTTTGTATTTCCCCAACGACTAAAGATATTGATCTTTTCAAGTGCTCTTTTTTTCTTTTTTAAAGTTCTTTCTTAAAGCTCACTAAATGCCTGAATTCTTGGCTTAAGAAGTAATGGGAAGGAACCAGGGACATCACTTCAGATTGGGTAGGTAAAGATCGCTGGACCATGGAGGAGCACAGACATCGGTCACAGCTCTCAAGCTGGGTAAGGACCCACTGCACAGTGTGAAGGAGGGGAGCTCTGAGACCCCATTAATCTGTTTAAGTCCTGGTATCAAAGAGGATGTTATCATCTGAGATTCATCATGATTAAATATAGTTGGATCTGTACAATGTGTTGGAAGGCTCTTTAATATATGAAAAATAGAGAAGTCAGGCAAACCTAAGTTTTGTGTTTTTTTTTTAAGATTTTATTTATTTATTTATTTATTTATTTATTTAAGAGAGAGAGATACAGGAGAGAGGAAATACAGGCAGCAGGGGGTTGGAGAGGGAGAAGCAGGCTTCCCACTGAGTAAGGAGTCTGATGCAGGTCCTGATCCTATGCATGGGATTGTGACCTGTGCCAAAGGCAGATGCCCAATGACTGAGCCAGCCAGGTGCCCCCTAGACAAACCTAAGTTTTATTCCCTATGCTTTCATTGTGTGGCTTTGGGCAATTTACATAATCTCTGTAAGGCTCAGCTTCCTTGCCTGTAATATGGGAAAACAAATACCTAATTCACAGCTTATTGTGAAAATTAAAAAATATATTAAAAGAAACCTATCACTTTATGGCCAATAAATTTTGGTTTCTTTCTCCTCCTTCTAATACTTGACTGGGGACACTTTGTAATCGCACATTGCCGTGAATTTCATACTGTGGATTTTCACAACTATAGAATGCCCCCGGACATAGGAAAGGACTTTTCCACTGCATTGGCTTGGTTGTTTGGTAAAGGCTGAGACCCAGGGCCTGATGCAGTCAGTAAACAAGGCTGTGTTCTCCACAGCTGAGCAGACTCTGAGAAGGATCTAATTATATTTCCCCCTCACCTTCCAGACCTCAGCATCTCAGTGTGGTTTGGAGGGAATTGGCAAGGTGGTTTGGACAGTACAGGGAAGACAAGCTGTGTGCTCTGTCAACGGATTCCTGGAAGGCTGAGTTTTCTGGGAAGGTCATGGAGACGTTGTTCCTGGAGCCAAGGCTGGGAAGAGGAGGAAGAATTGGGTGGTTAAAGAGGAGGCCGCTTCTTTCCCTCTGAAGGGAAACTGATAGGCAAGCCACGCCGAGGCTGGCAAAGTATCTCGGGGTTGGGGAGGAAGTGAGCAAGACTTTGGTTGAGCAGAATTCACATGTGAGAAACAGCCTCCCCGAATTCCTCCTGTGCTACCATATATGGCTCTGGTTGTTTAAATGTGATTGTCAGCGCTCTCCCGGGTGGCTGTCTCATGGTTTGGGTGACTGTTCTCATCCATAGTCAACTCATGGACAAATGGAAAGAGCATCGTCTTGCCAGTACTATCAACCCCTGCCCCCCTAGATCCCCACATAGCTCGTCGTGGAGACGGTGCCTGCCAATTCCCACAACCAGGCCAGGGGAGGCTCCCTGCTGGGATCTGTCCCTTCCGGTCCATTCAGCTCCTCTCTGGCAGCGCCTGGACACTGGCTGGGTGTTTCTGGCTTTTCTGGCTGCCAACTTTCAAGGCAACAGTCTAAAGATGACTATCTTCAGAGGAAACGTGTATGCAAGTCTGTATATTTATACCACACACACACACACACACACACACACACACACACAAAATATGTTACGTCCTGAACATTTGTGTCCCCCTCTTGAAATTCATATACGGAAGCCCTACCCTCCAGTGGGATGGTATTTGGAAAAGGGGTCTGTAGGAGGCCGGTAGGGTGGGGGTCCCCAGGTTGCAATGTCAGGTACCAGAGTTCTGGATCTCTCCCCACTTCTGCACAGGGAAGAGGTCCCATGAACCTACAGCAAGATGGCAGCTACCCAAAATCTAAGAGAAGAGCCTTCAGATTGGAACCCACTTTGCCGGCACCTTGACCTTGGACTTCCAGCCTCCAGAACCATGAGAAATTTCTGTCGTTTTAAGCTGCGCTGTCTGTGTTGTTCCATTATGGTGGCCCCCGTTAAGACAACATATATACCAATATGTTTACTTCTGAGCGAAGCTCTTCAAGTAGCCCCATTGCAATTGTGCAAAAGCACCTGTTTTTCTCTGTATAGTTTATGGGCTTTTAAAGCAACAGTTCCTTTTTTTTTTTTTCAGGTGTTTTCTAAGAAGCCCAGGGACCTCACAGTAAAGACATTTCCTGAGACCATGGCCCTCGGTGAGGTGATTTCACATGATCTGTATGGCTCCTTGCTTCTGGAATCTTCCAGGGCTCCTAAATTACTGAAGGAAACAGATGCCTTATAACCTTTGAAGCTCTTACTCCGTGAAGCCCTGTGCTTGTCCTTACTCCTGTGTGAGACTATGTCAACATTTAATACATTTCGTCTCACCATCTTTCAACTTCAGACTAACATCCAAAATGCTGTATTGATTTTCTAGTTTGGGACATGCATTTTTCCAAATAGCATTCGCTTCTGATGAGTGTCTTTAAAAAAAGAAAACGGTTCCCTGGTGAGTCTCCTGCCCAGCAGGTCTGAGGAATGAGGAGCTGGAGACCAGCTTAGCTCACCCCTTGTGGAGAAAATTGGAACATCAGGTGGGAGAGAGGGTGGTGGGACCAGGTGTGCCCTGAGAAGCTGTATTGACGTAAATATTTTCCCACGGGCCTTGCATATCATTGGACTGTGAATGATATCACTTTCCCATATTGAATATACTTCTCTTTGGCTCCATTCTTGATAACATGCCACTTCCTCAGGCCACGGTCAAGTTGCTTGTCACTTTTCCGAGGCACGGCTGCTTTGAGGACTATATGTGAGATGTGTCGTGTCGAACCTCAGTAGAACAGTCTTTGGCCTAGCTGCTCCCACTTCAGGAGACTTTTCAGAAATGTCCTCACTAAGTTGTGGGAGAACTGGAAAAACTGTAATATTAACTGTTCTGATGGCTTGAGAATTTGAGGATGCCTAGGGACAGGTCAGACCCCTGTTCGTGCCCCTGCACTGTGCCCGGAAAATTGCAGCAGCGCCCCCCTGACCCGAGCCGCGGCAGAGCCTTAGCCAACTCTACCGAACCCCTGAGTCTGTGCCTTGTTCCTTACTGTTCTGCCTCAGAAGCGGAGGAGGCCATGACCTCTGGGGTCACTCCTCCAACCCTTTTATGGGTGAGGATATTGGATTGCAGAGATCTGACAGGACCTGCCGAGGTCATTCAGTGAGTCAGAAGCTGAAGGCAGGCTGCCTCCTACTCTGTGGACATCCAGGCCCTTTCCCCACCTCTAGCGACCTCATGGTGACTGCCTCGTCCCCTTCGCGCCTGCACAGGAGAGTGGCTGCCGTCAGGTGCCCTCCATGTCGGGCCCTCATGCTCCCGTTGTGTTCCCACCACGGCCGAGCACTGGGGCTGCATGAAGCCAGTGCTCTTAGTCACCTAATTAAGCGGGAAGACCCAGCCACCACCCTGGCCCCTCATTTTTGTCTAGGCATCCAGTTCCACCCTCCCCCCAAGTGTTTTAACATCTCCTCCCTCCTGAGGCTCCACTCAACACCCACCTCTCCAGCAAGGGATTGTTGCACAAATGTGAACTGTTTTCCCCATAGGAAGGCAAGTTTCAAAATAGGAGGTGCAGCTGTGTTTAAAAAAAAGGAAAAAAAAACAAAAAAACAAGAGTGTTTTCACAGCATCCGGAAGAGCAGAAGCTCACCCAGACTCAGGTTCTTGCAGGCGATCGCAGTGTCAGTCTTCAGGGAGATTTCGAGCGAGAACAGAATGGTCCAGCGTGGGACAGAAGGACATTTCACATTGACTTTCCAGATCCATCCGACAGCGCCGGCTGCGAGCAGGTCAGGAAACGAAAGGTAAAGGGGCAGCATCTCTGGCCTCAGAGAGTGCGTAGTTTTGAACAGGAAGAAAACGTGTCTCCAAACACAATGTGCTTGTTAATGGGTGGCGGGAGGTGTTCTCCTGCAAGACCAGGGGCAGCGCCTGTATTCCGTCTGCAGGGTGGGCCCCTTGTCTACGGACAGCAGGATGAGGCTACCAGGCCCGGATCACGCAGAATCCACATTCCCCGGGGCCACTCACGGGCCGCACCCTCCCCCCCCCCAACACTCCATGGTGACCGTGGTCTGGGTATAACTTGGGACTCTCCTTTGGGGTCAGATTCAGGGACTCTGGGATGTCCTGAAGCCTTGTTTGCATGGGAGATTCTGAAGTCCATGAAGGGGGCCCAGAAGGAGTTTGGAGCTCAGCTTTGATCCCTGGAATTAGGTTCAGACCATCCAAGTCTGAACAACCAGCAGGAGGAGACGGGTGCCTCACAGAGGCCTGGGGAGGATGTTCAGAGGAGGAAGGGAGCTCTGAGCAGAGGAGAAGACCGAGAAGTTCTTCCTGTCCTGCTCTGAGGGGCTGGAGGCCAGAATGGGGCCCAGAGGCCCGCCAGCTCACCAGGCCCACGGCACTCTTGCCAGCATAGCGATTTGTCCCCCCACCGAGGTGTCCAGGCCACATTGAGACGGGCCTCGAATGCCCTCCTGTTCACAGATTCCATCCCGACTCACACATAAAACAGGATTTATTATTACTTAGGACAATGTACTCTGATATTTCCTCTAATCTGTTTCATTGTATTAAAATTCAGATCATCCCAGGACCCTGGGAGCGGGGAGTCTGCTTTTCCCTCTCCTTTTGCCCCTCCCCAGCCCACCCCTGCTCTCTCTTTCTCTCACTCTCTCTCAAATAAAGAAATAAAATCTTTAAAAATAAATAAATAAATAAAATGCAGACCATAACCCTCCAAATTGATTTCATGACCCCCTGGAGAGTCATGACCCGTAGTATGAAAAACAGAGGTCTAAGCCTCCATCGGGAACCTCCTGTGTCAGGAGAGCAAATGATCAGAGGCCAAGTGAAAGCAGAGGAAAGGGGCTGCGGGGCTGCCCGACCTCACCACGCGGAGGCTCTCGGGGGCTGGGAAGGAGGGCCAGTCTAACACCCAGGGGGGACAGGGACTCCGGCAGCATTTCCACCTATGCAGAAAGTGAGAGAAAAGTCAATTATTCCCATACGAGAGAACACTATATGTATACTCTGATGCAACGTTCCAGTATAAAATAATAGCCTGTAAATGAGAACAACCGAAATGTTCTAGAATGCTCACCCGATGAATTACAAATTATTTTAACCTTGCAATTGCATCAACACCTGTGGAATATTACCATGTCTGCCTTAGCAATGGGGGGTAGGGGTGAGCTACGCTTCTCACAAGGCAGGCATGTTTAAAATCGCTGGACAATGCAAAAGAAGAACTGAGGAAATTGTATCAGCGCACAGAGAGCCTCCCCACCCAGACTGCAGCTTTCCAAAGGTATTAGGAGAGCGCTAGGATAACTGCAATGTATAATTAAAAAGTGACAATGGCTGTTAGAGCAACCAGAAAATAAACTTCTGAGAGGCAGAAGAGCCTGAGCTGAGCACCAGGAGCTGGACCACCCCACTGTGGGCTGGAGGATACCCTTCATATGAAATCCAGAGTCGCTGAAACTAACCAGGGGTGATGGACATCAGACCAGGGGTCACCTGGAGCTGTGAGGGTTGGTGCGGAGATCGACTG
Source organism: Mustela nigripes (assembly GCF_022355385.1). NCBI lineage: Eukaryota > Metazoa > Chordata > Mammalia > Carnivora > Mustelidae > Mustela > Mustela nigripes. The sequence continues at coordinate 41,752,130 of NC_081559.1, forward strand.
CAGAGGGGTACGGCGGGACCTGCTGGAATGATGGATGGATCTCATATTGTGGGGGGCGCCTGAGGGGCGCAATCAGTTAAGCATCTGCCAGCTCATGATCCCTGGGTCCTGGGCGAGTCCTGCATCCGGCTCCCTGCTCAGTAGGGAGCCTGCCTCTCCTTCTCCCTGTCCCCCAGCTCTTGCTCTCTCTCTCTCTCTCTCTCTCTCTCTCTCAAATAAATAAAAAATCTTTAAAAAAAGAAAAAAAGATCTTATATCGTGATTGGGAAGGTGGTTGTGCCGATAAAGCACTTACCAAAATTCATCAAATTGCACAGTAGAAAATAGACAGCATTGTGCCATATGTAAATTAGGCTTAAAGCTGATTTTTAAAAAATAGCTAAAATTAATCACTATGCTTGGCTGAAGGTACTGATAAGAATATTTTAAGAAGAAAACAGAATGGCTGTCCCCCACATAAGAATCTTGATAACCCACACGTACACGGGTCTGGTAGAAATTTCTGATACCCTGTGGCTGCCAGTTTTTCTCTCCGCCAGCAAGAGGAATCTCAGCACATGCTGGTAACACAGGAGATTTAGCTGATAAATGCTCATCTTAGAAGCTGCCAGTACCTCGTTAGTAAGGACGTGAGGTCATACACGAAATAGGATGTGGGTTCCTTGGCCTGTGAGACACAAATAGTAACTTGCCTGTGGGGACCCATCCGAGGTCCCCCCGTTGGACCTGCTCAATATCCAAGGTTCACAAACCACATTTGAGAATCACCGCGGTACCCACGCCTCCTGCTGTATCAGGAACACGAGGGTGGCGTTTCAGGCCACGCACACACCTGGAAGCGTCCATCATGTGTGACAAACCTTGGTCACTCCCTGTGCCTTGCCTGTCTCCTGCCCAGCAGAGCAAGCAGATGGTTTGCTGTGAGCTCTCTCCTAGCTCCTCTGGTCCATCCTGCGCCTTGATGCCTGTTCCCCAGTTGTGAGCTCCTCTGGGCAGCCTGGCAAGTGCCCACCTTCTGTCTCATGGAAGGCTGTCTGCTCTGCCCTGCATGCCCTGAGGCCCAGGGACCAGCTCTCCAGCGGGACTTTCTCTCCCCAGCAGGCTCCTTCCGGCCATCACTCCCTGGACAGGTGCAGCCCGGCCATCCGGCAACCACAGCAGGCCCTTGGCTCTGTCTGCAGCTAACAAGCCTGGATCCCAGTGAAGGCTGGCATGGGTGTCCCATGTCCATACAGTCAGAGAGCATGTGGATTGTACCCAGCAATCACCTTATATTAGTAGACACACAGCACAAATAGAAAGCCACACCCCTCCAAGTTTGAATCCTGGCAAGTTATACATTAAGCTGCATTTACAGTCTGGGCTCCTCCTTTACTCCCCAGAATTTTCGGCTTACTCCCCCAGAATCAGTCTTGTGATCTAGAAGCTAACCCAGCCCTAAGTCAGAGCATGGATCAGCCAAGACTAAGACTCCGGGGTGATGACTGGCCTTCCACTCCCCCAGGGACCCCACATGGCAGATGCCTCCTTTAGCATCTCTGGATGTCCTGGCAGTTGGGGGAAGGGAGAGCACAGCTGTCAGGGAGCCCAGCCTGCCTGGACTCCACTTTCGGGGTCGGGGAGGAGTCCGTTTAGAACAAACGCAGCTCCGCTTCCTCTGTTTGGTGCTAAGGGCAGGATGTGAAGAGGGGAGAAGCTGTCGGTGCTGGGAAGGCAGCCATCGCAGTGAAAGTCTCCGGTGAAGGCAGAGAGGATGGACCATCCCTGATGATTCTGATGCTCAGAGGGAAGCACTCACCCCAGGGCGTAGGAGGGAAGCAGGGCAACAGGGGGATGCTTGCCAATGCCACGAGGTTGAGGGCTCTGTCCTCCGTGGCGGGGGCCGGCTTACCTGCCCGGCAAACACATCTGGTCCACAGGACTGGAGCAGGATCAGGAGGAGAGCTGAGTCTGGTCCACAGGAATGTGCAGAGCTAATGTGAGTGACGTTCCTCCAGCTCTGTGGAACCTCCCAGGTGAGGGGTGAGGATTCTGCCTCTGGTACCATGCACCTGACTCACACCAACTTGCTTGACTGGGTGAATTTCAACTGTTTGTGGTTCCCAACTCACCGAAGGTGTGTGCTCCCTGAGCAAAGGGACCACGTGTTATAATTCTTTACCAACCCAAGAGTAATGTTCACAGGGACATAAATAAAGCAATGTTTTCTATTTTTGTTGTCATTGTTCAGTAGGTCCTATGTGTTGCTTTCAATATTGGCATGGGCCAACTGTCTCTCTGACCAAGGCAGGGCTTGAACTCACAACCCCAAGATCAAGAGCTGAGCTGAGATCAAGAGTTGGACACTTAACCAACTGAGCTACCCAGGCGCCCCTCAACTAAGTCTCTTAAAAAGAAAAAAGACATAGCTCTGAAAGACTTCAATGAAAATTATGATTTCGATGCACTTGAAGACAATGCATCTTATTTTTTTTTAAGATTTTATTTATTTATTTATTTTAAGGAGACGGTGGAGGGAGGGGCAGAGCAAGAGGGAGAAAGTCTCAAGTAGACTCTGCCTTGAGAGCAGAGTCCTATAGGGGGCTTGATCCCAGGACCCTGAGATCACGACCTGAGCCGAAATCCAGAGTCGGCCACCTAATGGGCTATACAACCCAGTGCCCCGAAAGCAACACATTTTGAAACAATGAGTGCAAAGAAGGTGACTGTTCCCGTGTCCCTCCATGCTGCAGGTAAGGACCATCTGTCCCAGGTAAGAAAGATGACCCTAGGCAGAAAGGGAAGATGGAATGGGCACGTGCCCAGCTGGACCTCGCCAGAGGGGCCACGCACGTCCTAGCTGGAGCAGAAGCAGACATGTGGGTGGCTAGCAATGGCAGAGGAGATGGCTAGTGTACAGGGAGAAAAGCCGGTCCAAGAGTTTGCCTAAAGGAAAGCAGTAAGAAGTCTCCAGGACGCATGTGGCAGGTGATATCAGGGGGTTGTCGAGGGGCAAGGAGGGCCCAGGGTCTCAGGTGGGATGCTTCTAAGCCACAGGTGTCCCCCTGAGACCCAGTGGGACTGAGCAGGAAGGAGAATGTCCTCAGATTCTGAAATCTAAAAACACCCAGCCTCTAGTTCAAATGGTGCCGGCACAAAAGCCCTCAGTCTGCGTGAAGATGGAGGCTACAGAAACTCAGAGCGACTCCCAAATGACGACATGAGCGATCGCCGGGATCTGGGAAGAGTTGGCACTGGCCATCAGAAAACTGAAAAGAGATTAGGAAGAGGATCCCCAGACACCATCTGAACAGATGCCCCTTTGCTTCAAGAGATACAGACTGGCCCTAGTTTCTACCCCCAGGCTCAGATTTAGGTGTCCCAACCAAAGAACTGGCCAGCTTCCCCTCCATCCAGCAGGTATAATGTCCTGGGAAAGACAAGGAACTGATTCCACCCGGCCATATCCTGCCAGAGCAGGTGACCAATATATCTATGAACATAAGCTTAACGCCTGTAGTAATCACACAAATTCAAATGGAATAAAAAATGAAGTCATCTTTTGCCTATTAAACTTGTAAAATCCTTTAAAATGATAATACTTACTCTTAGGAAGCATGCCAAGAAATAGACACTCGTGACTGTTTCTAAGAACGCAAAGTGATTCACCATTCTGAAATCTCTGATGAACTGAAAAATTAAAAATATGGACATACGTTTATCTGTCCCTCATGTCCTCTTCTGGGCAACCACTTCTTCTCTGAGGAATTTCTGTGTGGCTTCAAATCAAGGAGCCATTTCTCCTCATTCCCACAGATAGTATGAGAAGCAAGCCAGTAAGCCAAGCCCCCCTCAGGATTTTTCCCAGGACTCTCAGGAAAGACACGATTGCATGCATCATCTTGGTGCACGCACAAGACTCAAGACATGGAAAGGGAGGAGAAAAAGCTGTGCACATCAGCAGGGGGAAAAGCTCAAATGCAATGCTAAATGAAAATTAAGAAATGCAAGTTTGGGGCGCTTAGGTGGCTCAGTGGGTTAAAGCCTCTGCCTTTGGCTCAGGTCATGATCCCAGGGTCCTGGGTTGGAGCCCCGCATCAGGCTCTCTGCTCAGCAGGGAGCCTGGTTCTTCCTCTCTCTCTGCCTGCCTCTCTGCCTACTTGTGATCTCTCTCCCTCTCTGTCAAATAAATAAATAAAATCTTTTAAATTTTATTTTATTTATTTATTGACAGACAGAGATCACAAGTAGGCAGAGAGGCAGGCAGAGAGAGAGCCAGGGAAACAGGCTCCTTGCTGAGCAGAGAGCCCGAGGTGAAGCTCCATCTCAGGACCCTGGGATCTTGACCTGAGCCGAGGGCAGAGGTTTTAACCCACTGAGCCACCCAGGCACCTCAATAAATAAAATCTTTTAAAAAAATGCAAGTTTTAAAACACCCAGGATAATATATGCTTCCCCAAATTACGTATATGTGTAACTAAAAGTCTAGAAAATAGATCAGAAGGACACACAAATTACTCAAAAGTAAGATCTGTGAAGGAGCAGTAGAACGAAATTTGGGACGGAATGAAGAAGGAAATAAAACAATACAAAATTTTTCTAATGGATTAATGAAGACACAGTGCCCTGAGCTGGAGATCAGGAGCAATCCAAGTCTGTGCACCTAAAATGCAAAACAAGCAAGAAAATTATGAGCATGCCTAGCTGTTGCACAGAAATAATTGTGAGAGACCAGAAGCTACTTAATCATTCAGGAATTAAGACCTATCAAATAAATTATGGTACATGCATATGATGAAATGATATGCAGCCATTAAAAAGTACACAGCCCTGTGAGATTATGATTTCTAAGAGGTATGTGCTTGGTCTGCATCCAGTTCCTGGCACAAAACACCTAAAACCCTTGGAATTTCCTCTAAGGAGAGCTGGAAAGATGTCTTTTATTATGTTAATGAAGTGGCTTTTGGAGAGCACCTAGGATGGGGGCTGGTTGCCAGGGGAACAAACCTTGAGATTAGAGGCTTGGAATATTTAATACCCCCCTCCCCACTCCTGGGAAGAAAGAGAGCTTGAGATGGAGTTCAATCACCAATAGCCAATGATTCAATCAGTCGTGTCCGTGTAATGAAGCCCTCCACAGAACCGTGAAGGATGGGGTTAGGAGAGCTTCTGGCCAGGAACTAGCAGAGATACAGGGAGACTGGCGCACTCGGAGCACAGAGAGGCTCCTGTTCACCCTGCCTTGTGTATCTCTTCCGCCTGGCTGTTCCTCAGTTATATTCTTTCATAATAAACCAGTAGAATTATAAGTGAGATGCTTCCCTGAGTTCTGTGAGCTGCTCGAGCAAGTTCATTTCTCCCTGGAGCCAGTCCATCAGAAGCACAGGTTCACAACTTGGACTCACGACTGGCATCTGAAGAGGGCTGGGGAGGCGGGCAGTCTTGTGGCACTGAGCCATTAACCTGTGAGATCTGAGATCGGAAGCTATCTCCAGGTGAAGAGTACCGGAACTGAATTAAACTGTAGGACAGCCGGCTGGTCTAAGAGAGTTGCTTGGATATGAGGAGGAAAAAAATCTACACGCTGGAACTGGAATCAGAATCAGAATTGCAGAAATTAATTAATCAGTATAGAAAGTTATTCTTGATGCACTGACTCATAAGAAGGCAGATTATAAAATAGTACATACAATTGATTCATACGTGAAATAGAGAACATTCCAGAAGATTGTGTAGCAAATAGGGGCACCTGCGTGGCTCAGTCAGGTAAGCTGCCAACTCTTGATTTTTGGCTCAGGTCATGATCTCAAGGTCATGAGATCGAGCCCCACAGCAGGCTCCACGCTGAGCATGGAGTCTGCTTGAGATTCTTTCCCTCTCCCTCCATCCCTCCATTGCTCATGCGCTCTCTCTTTCTAAAATAAATGAATAATTTTTTTTAATAAAAAAGAATGTGCCATGAATCATTAAGTGTTGTTACTGTTGCAATAACAAGTCTTTTTCCCACTTTTTTTCTTGGTTTATGTGTGTCTTCGGAGAGTTCAGCAGTGAGCATATATTACTTATACAATAAAGAAATACTAAATTTCCAGAAGGGGCTTTTATTCAGTAGAAAATGATGTACTAACGTGCCAACTCTCAAATGCAACTCCTCTATACCCCGTTAGCATATTTTAACGATTGCAAGTGTCAGACTATTTTTATGCCATTATAGCCTATCAACCCCTAGATGTGTTGATTTCTGGAGGAAAAAGAGATCAGCACCTTGAGACAGAGCATGAATGACCCACAGGTGTTTCCCGTGATGAAGGAAGAGCCTAAATATAGAAAATCCAACTGTGAGAATGAATTCACACTGTTCGTGATCTGAACGTAAGCAGGTTTTCTTCCTGTGCCATTCTTCAAGCCCTGTGCCTGTGGAGCAGCGCTGTTTGGGTGGATGTCAGGATATAAGCTAGTTTTCCATTCTGTACGCCACTCGCCGCCTGCTTCTGGGTCATTTGGCACCCGCATGCCCACACCATCCTGTTGGAAGGGGCCCAAGGGAAAGACCACGGTGGTTAAGGGCACAAAAGCTGGACTTTGCCAAGAGCAACACTCACGCCACTCCGACTTCACAGGATGGGACTCGATCCAAAGAGGCAGGCTTTTTCCCAAGGAAGCAGGCTCTCTCCCCTGGTAGAGAATGCAACTGAGAAAAGTAGAACTTGCCCAGGACCCGCTAAGACTTTCCTGGAACTTATAAAAATAACTTCCAAAGTTAGAAGGGACATTACTTCAGCTGTGTGTCCTATTCCCAAATGAAAATCAAACCACAACCCAGAAAGTAATTTCCACCATGACTTTGAAGTGCTTCCTTGTACATTCATGACCCTTTTGCAGGTTTCAATGTTTATAGGGGAAATAGTTGTGTAATTGTCAAAAAAAAAAAAAAAAAGGTTTAAGTTTAGCCCTAAACAGCCCACCACCATTTAATTAAGAATTCTCATTCTTCCAACCCAAGGGGAGCAGTTCTAAACTTGCTTTAAACACTGTTGGCTAAGTTAGGCAGGATTTGGAGGAGCCAGATGTCTCTCTAAAGAATTGGGAGCTAATCTGGGGAAGGGAGGAGGGAAAGAGAAGATTGAACACCTGGGACTAACATCCTGAATGGCAGGGGGTGTGGCCTTTCAGAGGATGGGTCCTACACCTAAGTCATCCAACAACAACAATATGTCACCAAAAACAAATGTGGCTTGAGATACAGGAAAGAGCGTGGTGTCCATTGGATGTCGCATTTGGCTAAAAGTAAAGCATCTGGAAATTCTATTTTAACAACAAGTTCATTGCTGAGAAGGTAGCTGAAACTGTAAGAACTGACATCCTACTAAGAGGCTAAGCAACAAAGAAGAGCTGATGAGTGGACACGCTTGGAATTGGGATACAGGCCATCTTGGGGTTCATGATTGTCAAGGAGGGGGATTTTGTGCAAAGCCTGGTCCACAGCTGATCTCAGCTCAAGAGCTGTGACAAGGACAAAGTCCCTAAAAGAGGAACACCCTCTTTTCACTCCCTGCAAATGAGTGAGGGGCTTCAGAGTTTTTTAATGTTGACTAGGACATCTTCACGTGAGCAAACCACTCCTTCCTTTCCTCCTTTGCATGTCTGCCCCATGTCACCTCCCAGGGCAGCCTCTTCTGACCACCCCAAATCTCGCACCCTCCTGACCTGGCATTCCTGTCCCTACTTTACTTTTCTCCACGACACCTGTCGCCTGACATACCTATGTCTTACTTGCTTGTTTTCTGTCTCCCTGCCGGAGTGTTCGTTCCATGAGAGCAGGGACTTTGCCCACTGACATTTCCCCAGTGCCTCCATCTGAAGGAACGTGGTAGGCCCTCAGTAAATACTTACCTCATCATTGGGTTAATTAACTGATGAATTAATTCCATTTGTATTATTCTGCTTTTTAGTGGAGCCATTTGTCGCATCCTTCATCTCTAGATTATAGCTTCTCAAGGGCAAAGACTCTAAGGGAAACCTTTGGATTCCCTAACTACTTAGCCCATTGATGAATGAATGAATGAGTGAACAAGTGAGTGAATAAATGAACTAACAAAGGAACAAATTATCTAAGGCCCAAAGGACAAATGACACGTTAGAAGAAAAGGGGGAGCCATTAGGAAACCTCTGAATGGACACTTGGAATTTCTTCTTTAGCCCAATTCAAGCTTGTGTCTATACTGCTCGAAACGGAGTACACCCACATAAAAATTTATTTCTATTTATTCAAAGCAAGTCAGAGTTTTTCAAACCAAATGGGAATTTTTAAAGATGATTCTTCCTAGAGTCAAATAAGTTTGGAAAACTCTTCATGTAACAATGTTAAACAGATTTCTTTATGGCAAAACTTGCATGTAGATACATTCATTCATTCTGAATGAATCACCAATATTCATGATTTTTTCCTCCAGTTTTGTTGTTGTTGTCTTACGACCGGGTGCTCTGCCTGTGGACTAGCCGTGAACGCCTCCCAGTGTTCCACGAAACAGTGTGGAAAATGTCGTTTCAACATATAGGTCAGAAATTAGCACTGGCACCTTTTTTCTCCATGGCCTTATTGATGGGAAAACCCGCTGCTCACTTTTCTGTTTGCCGAAGAACTGACATGTTAAAGTAAAGACAGAAAGACCCAGAAGAGCTGAGCATGACCTCTGAGCCTGCCAGGTGGTTAGGAAGGATCCAGCATGATTTTTATTTTTTTTTATTTTTTTTTAAATATTTTATTTATTTATTTGACAGACAGAGATCACAGGCAGGCAGAGAGGCAGGCAGAGAGAGAAGGAAGCAGGCTCCCCGCTGAGCAGAGAGCCTGATGCGGGGCTTGATCCCAGGACCCTGAGATCATGACCTGAGCCAAAGGCAGAGGCTTTAACCCACTGAGCCACCCAGGCGCCCCTGATTTTTAAATAATAATAGTAGTAAAGTTCTTAAAAGTCTGTAGATGTCAAGGTAAGGAAAAATGAGGAGGGTAGAGAAAGCTTGGGCCCCGGAAGGACGAAAAAAACCCGTTTCCTCTGAGGGTAAAGCATGTCTCGTGTGCTGGGGAATCCCTCTCTCTCTCACCCTCTTGCTCGCTCACTCTTTTTCAGGCTCAAGCCACAGCTGAGGTGGAGGACAAGTTCCGTGACCAGTGGACCCAGGCCGCACTTCACGCCTCCTAGGGCCGGCCCTCAGAGCCCCCCAAGATCACCTCCAACACTCTGTAGCTTCCGAGGCATGGCTGGCGGAGCCCTGAGTTACAAAATGGCAGCAGAAGGGCAAAAAGAAGATCTTTCCTTCCAGCTTGACATGAAACAAGCAAACATGACGGTTCAAGGTCATGGGCGCCTTTTCTAATTTCATTAAGGACGTTTGTTTGCCGAAAGCTCGTTGGCTGCCAGCACAGGGCATGAGGCTGGAGCCGCCCGCCGCAGGCCTCTTCCCTAAAGGGTTTGAAATATCAGAGTCTGTCACTTCTATTCCTGTTGGCAAAGGAGACTTGGCTGGGTTGTTCTATCAAAAGCTTTCATCAAAATAGCCCATTCACATTACATAAGCACATGCAGGTTATATTTGAGAGGGAGAGAGAGATGTTGACGTTTGGGGACAAATGACAGAGCTTGCTGTATGTTGGGGACAAGTCTAAACTCCCCATGGGTGGGGAGGGCTGGCCACAGGAGTCCCTCTGCCCAGACTCCAAAGTCCCCACGGGGCCAGAGAGTGTTTCTCAGGGTTGCAGCGATAAGCTTTCTGGGGGAGGTGAGCACAGAGGGGGGTCTCTCCTCTGTCCTGCCCCTCCCGGTGAGGACTGCGATATTCCTCCATAGTACTTCTGAGCCTGGGAGGGGGAGGCCTGTGCTGGGTTGTCCTCTCTCTTCCTCACACTCAGGAAGGCCTCGGGTCCCTGGGTCCCTGGGTCCCTGAGGGTGCAGCCTTCTGAGGGATCTGGCCTATTTTTTCCCCAGAGATAGATAGATTTCTTTCTTTCCTTCTTTCTTTCTTTTTTTTTCCTTTCTTTCTTTCTTCCTTCTTTTCCTCACCTTCCCTCTTCCTTCCTTCCTTCCTTCCTATCTTAAGATTTTATTTATTTGCCAGAGAGAGAAAGAGAGGCCAAGTAGGGGGAACAGCAGGTGGAGGGAGAAGCCAGCTGCCTTGCTGAGCAAGAAACCCGAAGCAGGACTCCACCCCAGGACTCCGGGATCATGACCTGAGCCAGAGGCAAACAGTTAACCAACTGAGCCACTCAGGTGTCCCCAACCCCCTGGAGATGTCTTAGGTTCTGAGTCTAGGAGGGCTTCTTGACGCAGGCATAGAAGGCGTTTTTCTCCTGTTCCCTTCCTCCAGATATAGTGGGTCTTGAATTCTGCCCTGGGGAGCAACAAGGTTTGCTACCCCTACCCAAACAGCCTGAGACTCCTGTTTCCCACATGAGCAGGTCCTGGGTGGGCCTCTGGGTCTCCTGTCAAGGCCGCTGCGGCCGCCCTCCCAGGCCCACGTCCTTAGGAAGGTTTTTTACCCTACCCCTCCGCACCCCAGTCTTTCCTGTGCTCCAGACATCGCTGAGGTCCGTGGAGCAGAGCCAGGCGTGGGTGCCAACTCCCCTGGTGTCTGCCGCTCCCCAGGCTTCTGGGCTCTCAGAAGCGCCCACATTCAGCCTTGACAATTCATTAAAAGTTTGGGTGGAATCTTGCAGCTGCTTGGAGGCGGACCCCGTCTTTCTCATGCTCTGTGCCCCCAATAAGCTGGACCTGGTACCCAGCTGCCCGTGGAGCCACCAGAGTACCCCTAGTTTCCAGGCCAGTGGCCACCTCTCTTGCTCTTAGTGTGCAACCCTCTCTCCACCTTCCTGTGCCCTATGCAGAATTGGAAGTCCTCCCCACCTCTTTCTGCAAAGAATCCAAGTGGTTAAAAGGATTAGGTTTATTTTGAGTTTATTTTGTTTTGGTTTTGATACATGTAACAACACTGCAGGGGTTGAGTGCTTTGTTTTGTGTGATACTTTTACGTACATCAAACGAAGCCCTGGAATTTTTGAGCAGTGTTTTACAATTCACAATAGGCATCCTTTCGGGGGTGCATTACCTAATGACCTTCGCAGTAACCCGAGACTCGTGCTTGGTCTCTGGACTCACACGACCGACCGTGAGCTGCAGAGCGTTAACCTGGCTGTCAGGGCCAAATCTATGATTATCTTTCTTTGACATGCTTACTCTTGTAGCAGTCCAGATGCTGTTGTTCTTCTGTCATTTTAATTAAAAAGAAGCTTCGTTTTCGAACAGTTAGGGTCCTTGTTCAAAGAACAGAATGGAGCCTTCCAGCACAAGGCTGGCTCTGGAACCCCTCTCTCCAATCAGTTTTGATGCGCTGTGCACCCTGTGCCAGGCGTCCTATCAGATTCAGGACTAGCAGTCATGAGACCCAGCCCTGAGTCGGGCACAGGCTGCACTCCTTTATTACCATCCCATTTAATTCTTAGGATAGTGCCATGAGATGAGAGACCATTATATCCATTTAAACATAATCTGGGGGGATTTTGGTGGCTCAGTCCGTTAAGTTGGCTCAGCTGGTTAAGTTGGCTCAGCCAAGTCTTGGTTTCAGCTCAGGTCATGATCTTGGGGTCATGGGATCCAGCTCCGCCCACACCAGGCTCTGGACTGGGCATGGAGTCTGCTTGGGATTAAAAATAAATAAAATATATTTTTTAAAAAACATAATTTTGTAGTTTTTTAAATTTCTGAAGTAGTACTCGTGGTTTTGTTTCTTAGAATCAAACTTTTTTCTTTTTCTTTAAGATTTTATTTATTTATTTATTTAATTTTTTTGCGGAAGAGCAAGAGAGCACCAGCAGGAGGAGGGGCAGAGGGAGAGGGAGAAGCAGACTCCCTGCTGAGCAGGGAGCCTGATGCAGGGCTCAGTTCCAGGACCCTGAGATCACAACCTGAGCTGAAGGCAGAGGCTTAACCCACTGAGCCACCCAGGAGCCCCATAAAATCACACTTTATGGAAGCATAAGAAGTGAAAAATAAGGCTTCCATCCTTCATCCCAACACTTAGGCTCTATTAGTAACCACAAGTAGGGTGTGTGTCTTATACAGGATTCTTATGTATCTTTGTAGTAAATGCCTATACATACAGAAGCAGACTCCTACAGGATACATTTATAGTAAAACTTTTTTCTGTCTCTGTGGGCTGACACTATTTGCCACCTGATTTTTTGCACCAAGTATATATATGTATTATGTATTTATATATAGTAAACACATCTATCCCTCTATATAGATATATATATCTGTATCTATAGAAATGTATATATCTTAAATATCTTTCCTTATCAGTAGGTAAATAAGCATCTATGTTAATATTCCAAGCATCTATTCAGTATTGCCTTGAGTGACTGCTCTAAAATTTATTTATCCAGTTCCCTAATTGTGAGCTATGCAAGTTGTGTCTCGATGTTGTGATTGTGTGCATGCTGCAATAAATTAGCTTTGTGTTTTGCGGGCAAGATAATTCAACTCTATCTCAATATTCTCATCTGTGGGCACCTGGGTGGCTCAGTGGGTTGAGCCGCTGCCTTCGGCTCGGGTCATGGTCTCGGGGTCCTGCGATCGAGTCCCACGTCGGGCTCTCTGCTCAGCGGGGAGCCTGCTTCCTCCTCTCTCTCTCTGCCTGCCTCTCTGCCTACTTGTGATCTCTCTCTGTCAAATAAATAAATAAAATCTTTAAAAAAAAATATTCTCATCTGTGTAATGGAAATAAAAATAGTACCTCCCAGCCATCTATTGAGAGGATAAAATGAGATCATAACATAAAGCGCAGAGAAGGGTTCCTGGCATGTTGCAAACATTCAGCAATTGCTGAATATTATTATTATTCTAAATTTCTGTGTTCTTTTGCAAGAATAAACAATACATTTCTGTAAGTGAAATTCATGTGGAAAAGAGTACAAGCATTTAGAGTTTTGAGAAACATAAACAAATTACCTTCCTGCAATTTACTCTAAAAATGTTCAAATCACTCGTAAATAAAGGTTAGTCACAGCAACAGTGCAGTTCCATTTCTCACCCACCTAATCACCGAAGACTGAACAATGGGAAGGTAACTGGTGCTGGTGAGCCTTTGGGGGAAGGTGTTCTCAGACTGACGGGAATCATCTTGAAGAGGTTCTCCTTGGTAATTTTGTCAGGCACACTTAGAATATCTGCAGTTTTTGTTGTTGTTGTTGTTTGTTTGTTAACAATAACATAAAGTCTAGTTTGGCCTTCAGTGACCCAGAAGCTGAGGAGTTATGGGGAGTGTCCCTCTGGTGAGAAAGTCCCTCCAGATGCCATGAGTCCATTCCTGGGTCCAGATGGTTCTCAGGAAGAGGCACCCACTGTATTTCATCTCCTCGAAGTCATGGGATTAGCCCTCCAGCTGTTCCTAGGTCCATGAGCAGCAACCTAAAGGGATAGAATAAATGACTCAGCGGAGGACCCTTCATTTCGAGTCTCCGGGGCCAGTGCCAAGAGATTCAGCAGACTCCTTCCACCTTCCATCGTGTGAGCGGGAACAGGTTACTTGACCTCTCTCAACCTCTCTCTCCTCAGTAAAAGAATGCCAATGTCAGCTCCTATCTCCAGGGCTGGTATCTCCATGGCTATTGGCATAAGGAAGGCCATAAGATGCTGAACCACTCCTGTCCCCGTGGGTGACTAGCCCCTGTCCTCATCCATGTGCCTGAACTCTGCGTGTCAGCTCTTCCTGCCCATCCTCCCAGGCTCCCACCCCCCCGTTCCCCCACCACTAAAGGGTTCATACCTGGCTCATCAGTGGGCCTCCCCGCTTTATCACCACAGCCGAGTTTGTTTTTGATCGACCGTCACTCATGCCCTAACAAAGTTGAATAATTTCGGGGCACCTGAGTGGCTCAGAGGGTTAAAGCCTCTGCCTTCGGCTCAGGTCATGATCTCAGGGTCCTGGGATCGAGCCCCGCATCGGGCCCTCTGCTCAGCAGGGAGCCTGCTTCCTCCTCTCTCTCTGCCTGACTCTCTGCCTACCTGTGATCTCTGTCTGTCAAATAAATAAATAAAATCTTTAAATTAAAAAAAAAAAACAGTTGAGTAATTTCAACGGCACTCTTGCCTGTCTCCCAGAGTCACCAGGGATATTTGGGATGACGCACAGGAATCCCCCGGTACCCTGTACACACTAACCACAAGTAATAACTTATGGCCATAACTGACACTAAATTATCAGTGTCGAATGGAGAGAAGCAATCCTACCGCAGGGTCACCCTCGGTCTCCTCCCTGTCTCTGGCTCCCATGGGGAAAGGATTCTTGTTCGTGGTGTCTTGCAAAGAAGAACAAAAGAGGCCAAAGAGTAGAAGGTGGTCCACATCATGTGGGACTAGCAAAGTAAGAGATGGGAAACAGAGGCAGAAAAGCCTTGCTGGCCAAGCGCCTGGGAGAGGCTGCTTTGGGAATGAGAGTGGAATGTGGGAGAAAGCCATAGTCTGCTGAGGGGGCCAGCCAGAGGCTGACTCAGCTGAAGTCCACGAGTTTATGCTTTGGGGCCATTGGTTTGCAGGGGCTCCTTCTAAGACCCCGGGCAGGGCCAAGTGATACATTGACACAATCATGTATGTTTTGAAAACTTTGCAAAAGCAAGATGTTTTAACCACAGTTCCTTATGATTCTCTTTCCCTCCTTCCCCTCCAACACCTTTACCTCCTGTCGGGGGTGTTAGAGCGAAGTTCCTAAAATATTTTAGTTGGGGTTTTTGTGGATCTATTTATCTGGTTTGTGGTTACTTTTGTGCATAGTTATAATTCTAGCCATCCCAGCATGGGAACGGCTGTCAGGAATAATGCTCTTTCCCATCTCTGTGACTCCCCTGTTGCACTGCCCCAGGGACTGCTTCCTTGCATGAAGGTATCCTTTGGTTCTTAGCATCGCAAGGATGTATCTAAAGGAGCAACACTAGGTTTAAAATAAGAAGCAGGAGCTAGACTGCTACATCCTTCCAACATTATGTATATAAAATTACAAGCTGAGAATTCAGTTCTCATGGATGCCTTGCTAATAGGGGAGCCCTCTCCCTCCCATCAGGAGTAGATCTACAAAGCCTCACAGACAGCTGTGCCTCGCGGCAGCTTTTTCTTTAGCACAGAATTGTGTAAATAGAATTTATCAGAGTTCCCATGTAAGTTGCACTAACCTGCAGCTGTAGTAGAAACAGTAGGCACATCTGGGTATAAAGATAGATATTTTATCTGCCCCAAATCCTGGATCCTGTTTTCGTGTATCTGATGGATCAACTCCTTACAAAGTCTGAGGGTTCTCGGTGAAACGGCAGTGCAGAGTTGCTGTCCACACAGCAAAATGGCCTAAGTGAACCAGGTCTCACTGAAAGCAGCACTTTTCGGTAAGTCAGCATTTGTGGGATGAGGGCAGCTCAATTACAAAATTATGTGCAATCAAAAATCGACTGCACTTTCTTTACTCTTTATAAACACTCATTTTTGCATCTAATTTTACAGTCATAATTTTGTATTCTTCTTCTTAATGAGGTCCTCCGAAATCATATAAGCCACGGGCTCCACAAAAGCTGGATCTGTCCCTGCCTGAACTCAGGGGGAGAGAAAGGTTTTCCTTTTAAACTCACTGAGTTCATTTCAGATGTAAAATGAAATTGTGAAAATAGGATACCCTGCTTCTAGCTCCTGTTAACACAACCTTAGTTGAATCAAGAACAGGAAATGAACTAAACTGTAGACCTTATGAGAATCTCACTGATTTTTCCTCTAATGCCCCTTTTCTGGTCCAAGGTCCCATCTGCGATTGCACACTGCATTTAGCGATTGGTTCCAGTTAGTGTCTCCAGTCTAAGACAGTTCCTTAGTCTTCCATCCCTCATGACTCTAACACTTTGGAAGGCTGCTCAGTAATTTTGTACACTGTGCCTCAGTTAAGGTTTCTCCAATGTTTCCTTAGGGTTGGAGCAAGGAGGTGCATGTTTAGCAAGAATAGGGCAAAAAGGACTTTATATCCTTTCAGTGCAACTCCTGGAGAAGTTCATGAGGCCAACATATGTTATTAATTATGGCAGTTCCCTTGATCATTTTGGTTAAGTTGGTGTCTGCTGGGTTTCTCCATCATAAATTTGCTAACTTTCCCTTCTTGGTAGTAGATAAGAATCTCAGGGGAGATGCTTTGAGACTCTGCAGACCCTACTTCTCAAGCTTTCTCCTTCTAACTTTAGTATCAAGGATCTTGTCTGAGACAATTATTACTGAGGTGTTTGCTTCATGATCATTTTTTATTTCCCTCTTTTTTTTTTTTTTTGGTCTTTTTTTAGCAATCGAAATTCTATTTTGAGGAAGCGCTGTCTCTTCTCCCCCCATTTACTTAGTTATTGTTCAATTATTTATATATACCAGTACGAGATAATGGTGGCTTTTTATTTTGTTCTATATGTTAGAATTCAATACTATCATCATTTATTTTGTTGCTCAAATGTTTGAGCTTTGGCCACTCTGGGTTCCTTCAGGTCAACTCCTGTGTTCTTTTGACAGGTTGTCATCTTTTTTTGAGTATTTCCTTACTTTGGGGCACCACAATATGTTCTAGGTTCATCTTGCATTTTCCCTTCCCCAGCACTGAGATCAACCACTTCCCCTTGGTTCCCTTTATTAGAGACCAAGATATGGGCAGCAGGTGTACCCATTGTTACTGGGGTGTCGCTGTTTCCAGGCTCTCTCAGAAGACAGAGCTAAGGAGTATATGATCATACAACCTACTGAATGGGAGAAGATATTTGCAAAGGACATATCGGATAAAGAGTTAGTATCCAACATATACAAAGAACGGATACAACTCAACACCAAAAAACCCCTAAATAATCCAACTAAAAAATATGGCAAAAGATATGAACTTCTCCAAAGAAGACATCCAGATGGCCAACAGACATGTGAACAGATGCTCACCATCACTTATCAACAGGGAAATGCAAATCAAAACTACAATGAGGTATCACCTCACATCTGTCAGAATGGCCAAAATCAAAAACACAAGAAACAACAGGTGTTCACAAGGATGCAGAGAAAGGGGAACCCTTCATGCCTTATTGGTGGGAATGCAAATCGATGCAGCCACTGTGGAAAATAGTATGGACGTTCCTCAAAAAAAAGTGAAAAACAGAACTATTCTATGATCCAGCAGTCACATTACTGGATATTTACCCAAAGAATATCTGTGGTACATGCCCCCCAATGTCTTCAGCAGCATTGCTCACCAGAGCCAAGATATGGAAGCAGCCAAGTGTCCATCGATTGATGAACAGTTAAAGAAGATGTGGGGTACACACACACACACACACACACACACAGAGGAATATTGCTCAGCCACAAAAAGAATGAAATCTTGCCATTTGCAAAGACATGGATGGAGCTGGAGAGTATAATCCTAAGCAAAATAAATCAAATCAAATCAAACAAATGTCCTATGATTTCACTCACATGTGGAATTTAAGAAACAAAACAATCAAATGGAAAAAAATAAGAGAGAGAGAGAGAAATCAAGAAACAGACTCTTAACTATAGAGAAAAAAATGATGGTTACGGGGGGGGGTGGGCAGAGAGGAGTGCACCTGTCGTCATGAGCATTGGGTGTTGAATGGAAGTGATGAATCACTGTATTATATACCCGAAAGTAATACAGCACTATATGTTAACTAACTGGAATTAAAATTAAAACTTTAAAAAATTTTATGGAAATATAGTAACACGTGTGTATGTCTGTATCTGTATTTCTTTATCTGTCTTTGTCTACCTACCTCTAGAAAATAATAAGTTTCTACTAATACCTCTGATCCCAGTTCAGCACCTTCTTTAGATAAATACATGGGAGAGGGAACTAGTGGCACCAAAATGGCAGCATAACCAATCCTCCAGAAACCCGCGATCCATCCCGTATCCATGGGGTCTCATGGATACTTCTCAGGGGTATGCATTATTCGAGCTCCCCCGTGCTGCCATGATTTCAAACAGACATAAGAGCTCACATCCACTGTGAATAAGTAAATCACCTTTGCCCTTCATAAAGCCAAGAACACAAAATAAAATTAAAATGACCTAATTCCAATTGCCAGTTCTCCAAATGTTATGACTGGCAAATATTCAGATAAATTAAGATGCTTGTATCCTGCTGATTTTATCTTTAAAATTATACTTTGTTGATGTTGGAACTCCACTGTCCACAACAAGTCATTGCATTTCAGGTAACAGAGCTGCGTATAATTTGAGTGAACACTTCAGTAAGGGTGACTGACGTCATGGGGTTTCGGAGCTCATGGGGCATGATGCGTGCTGGGTAATGCGAGCTAACACAAGACTTACCAGCAATGACCCTAACGTAGCGCTAATACTCCCAACGGCATCCAAGTCCTTCTTGTTAATATAATAGGAATAGGATGCAGAAGTTTGTCTCTTGCTACACTGGTTTCCACAAGAGGAATTTCCAAAGTATATAATTCTGGCTCCTTGTCCTACCTCCCACTTTTCTCAAGGAAGCTGGGGTCCAGGAGTGGATTGGGAGGTCAGGAAAGGAGAACAGCCATGCACAGCCAGCCCATCCTCCTTCTGACAGCAAAAAGGAGAGACTCGGTTTGCTCCTCCCAGTCCCAAGGGCTCCAAGGCCAAGGCCACATAGGTGGAGGGATGATTCTTTGTCTCTGCCTGTGGTTCAGCAGGGCAGTGTCAGCCTGGTGCTGTTCCACAGCCTAAGCCATGATCTGGTCCAAGAGTTCCTTTTGGGTTGCAAGTCGCAGGTCACTTGAGGCCAGAGGGAGGACAGGCCTTGCAGATTTTGAATATTAACAGTTCCAAGCAGACTCAAGACCACCCTAGTGAGATTTGATCTTAGTGAGTTACTGCAGTTTGGGGCAGTTCTGTTTTTCAAAAGGAAGGACAGCAGGCCCTGACCTTGGCCAGGCACAAGCTACCCACACCTTCACAAACGCTCCCAGCCTCAGCCAACTCAGGGGGTGGGGCGGTGGTAGGAGGCTGCAGAGCACAGGCCTCAGCAAAGGCAGGTGCCGCTGGGACCGAGTAGGTGTGTCAGCCAAACATGAGCTGCGTGGGAGGCTACAGGGTGCCAGCTGCTACGGCTTGACCTTGAGCTATGCAGACACAGCTGACATTTAAACATGCATGCCAGTGTCACAGGTGAGGCTAAGGCTCGACCTTGACCTTGACTTCGGCAGGCAGAACATTTTCTGCTTTTAAAGCTGAGAGGCAGCTGAGTTCTGCAGGGAGTTAGGTCTAGCTTTTATGTGGGTGGCAAGCCTGGGGAGACGGGCCACGAGAGACTGGCAGCCCGATTCCGTCCCATAAGCATGGCTGAGGAGGCAGCTGGAGGGACGAATCTTTAATCATATGGTTCCTCACTGGGCCCCGAGTTGGCTCTAGACAGGTTCATTACAAAAGCCCGCTCTGGGTTTTAGACTTCAGGGACCCAAGCAGACTCACCTGCAAGACGTGTGGATTTTTAGTTAAAAACAAATAAAAAGAAATAGGAGTCTCTCATGAAACAAAAGCTGTCATTTTGGGTTAAGGGAGAAACCCAGTTCAGTGAAACCGTTGCTAGAAACCCAAAAGCTAGAAATGCCGGTGCCTCTAAGAAACACATTTGCTCAGAAAATCAAGTGGAAATCAGAATGACATTTAAAAGAAAAAAAAGCTTTAGGCTTATAGTCAGAACAGTAGCCCTGGAAAAATCAAAATAAAATAAGGCAGACTGGGAGGATTAAACCAGAGAGAGAGCTTTCTTTAAGAGGCAGGAGAAAGGGCAGGATTTTAGCAGCTGTCCAAAACCATACTGAAGAAATAAGTATCGGAGATCTAAGGCCAGGAGAGACAGATATAAACAGGAAAGAGCTAACTGCTCTCACAGGGAAATAGTGAGAGCAGTTTGGTTGCTCTCAGATCAGAAACAGTGATGAGGGGCACCTGGGGGGCTCAGTGGGTTAAGCCTCTGCCTTAGGCTTAGGTCATGATCTCAGGGTCCTGGGATTGAACCCCGCATCGGGCTCTCTGCTCAGCAGGGAGCCTGCTTCCCTCTCTCTCTCTGCCTGCCTCTCTGCCTACTTGCGATCTCTCTCTCTCTGTCAAATAAATAAATAAAATTAACTAACTAAATAAATAAATAAATACAAAGAAATGGTGATGGAGTCCAGTGAAATCTGCCAGAACTGTCCTCTCCAGAGCTATGCCAGGCGGGCCTCCTGGAGGAGGTAAGGAAGAAGATATTTAGAGCATCAGAGTCAACAGTAAAATCAACTGGAAACCAGCAGGAGTGCATTCCAGGTGGTTGGAGAAAATCTGAACAGCTTTGAGAGACAGTCACTCAGACCAGTGTGGAACATCAAGGCGGCCTCCTCGGGTGCACTTCAGGGTGACATGGTTGGTGGGGTCCCCGTGCATCCTACCCTGAGAGGACAAGCCTCAGGAACAGGGATGCCAACGCCCTGAGCCAGGACCGTGAAGGTGGAGTCCAGGCCGGGCTGAGATGCTTGCCTCATGGCAGAACGATCCAGCTCAGGGAGCGAGTTGTAAGGAGGTGGGCAGGGGGGGGTTGCCACAGACCTACAACGGTTGTTTTTCTTTCCTTCTTCTTACTCTGACAGCCTCGCAAGTCTGTGTGGAGGCATATGTTTGAAAAATAAAGGCCACAAGGAAAAGGAAGAAGAAAAGACACTCAGACTAAGCAACCAGTCGTAACCCAGGACCCCTGAGCCAAGGACAGGGAGCCAGTCAGCACACGGCTGAAGTTGCTGGAAACTCAAGGGGCCCCTGAAGAGTGGGACACCCAGAGTACCTGACACTTCACCATCAGGCCCTGGAAAGGGAGTACTCCCAGTGGAGAAGCTCAGAGCATGAGCTCAAAGTACCAACCAAGCCCAGAGTTCTCCTCACGCAGAATGGGGATGAGCATCCAACAAGACCAGGAATGGGTCTCTATGGGACGAGGGATGTCTAAGGACTACGGACTACAAAGTTCTAAGTCCTGCAAGGAGGCAGCTGTGTCGTGTCACATGTGAGCAGGTGGATTCTTCCCAGATGAGATGAACATGGCACTGACATAAGAATGTTTCCATGACATATTTCTCCGAAGTTAACTCAGAGGTCAAGGATTTGAGCCAACCAACACAGCCTGATGGGCACCTGTAGGGGGAAGGGGTGAAAGCAAGATTGTCTCCTTCCACACCGTCTGTTCACATGCCCAGGTCAATGCAAGGCTGGGCAGTAGGTGTGACATGCGTGCTCCGTTGTTCCTGTCCTGTCCTCCTAGCTCTTGGATTATTTAAAAGAGGAACACACAAGAGACTTGGGCAACCTTCTGCATGTTGGAATCACCTGAGCAGCCCTGAGAAAGCACTGAAGCCTGGATCTCACCCCAGAGATTCTGAGTGGGCAGGTGTGGGAGCTGTATGGACCCTCCAGGTATAACAGGACACCCAGAACTCAGAATGTCGCCTTATTTGGAAATAGGGTTTTTGTGGATATCTTTAGTTAAAAATCATCAGGGTGTGCCCTAAATCCAATGACAGGGTCGTTTCAAGAGACAGGTGGGACATGCAGAGCCCGGAGAAGTCGATGTGAAGATGGAGGCAGAGGTGGGAGGGAGGAAGGGTTTACAGATCAAGGAAGGCCAAGGATTCCCAGCAACTGCCAGGAGCTAGGAGAGGCACAGGAAGGTTTCTCCTTCAAGTTCGCAGAAGGAACCAACCCTGACAACATCTTGATTCTGAAGGTCTAGCCTGAACACTGTGAAAGAATAGATTTCTGTGGTTTCAAGTCCCTCAATTTGTAGCATTTTGATACAGCAGCCCCAAAAAAGCTAATGCACCAGGTGACTGTCCCACGTCCCCACATCGGCCACTCTTGCCCTTTCCAATGGAAGAGAGCGCCGCTGCACGGAGACGCCTCCATCCGCGGTGCTTCCCATCCAGACTGTGTCTGGCTGAGCCAGAGAGGAATTAGGAACAGGAGATTAATTTCTGGCCTTTAACTTCTTTGACTTTTAACCGACAAGGGAGAAAATTTTTTAATTCCAAGTTTTATTCCTTTGGATTCCCACTTCTTTGAAGTTTCACAGGCAAGAGGACCTCATCTTCTCGTTTCATTTTATCTCCAGAAACTTGCTAACAAAGACAGGGTTTGTAGTCACATAGGAGGATTTTTGGAGAATCTTTAGGCTGTCCCTTGGTTATACCGCAGATGCTCTGACAGGCCACGTCAGAAAGCATGGCTGGACAGGATGCGACAGGGCACCGGAAGACGGAGTGAGTGTGCGGCCGTGGGGAAAACAGTGACCTTGAGCTGGTTGAACTCCAGCAGCGTTCCCACTGAGTTCTGAGCTATGTGGGAGCGGAGGGTACTATGCTGCAAGTCCCTAAGACAATCCGTTAAAGAGCAGAGCCTGGTTCTATGGGGAGCGGGACGCAGGCCTGGCCCGATACACGGCTGGTGCCCTCCTTGGAGATGTGGGGCCTGGAGGACCACGGCCCCACCAGGCAAGTCCTGTGGGTAATAAAGATACAAAGCTGGGAGTAGGGAAGCCACCCCCCCAGCCCTTCGAGAGGGGTGTCCCCAGAACACTCCAGGCCCCTGGCCCACCCCACTACAATAGGGAAAGATTTCTGTGGTCTTCATTGCTGGGTCTGTGCCCCCAAGAGTCTATCTTTTCCTCCCTCTCCCTACCCAGACCTGGGCAAAGTGTATCAACTGAGCGTGGGTTTGCTCTCTCCCTCTGCAGCCTGTGCCCAGGCTCACCTGTCGGCAGGACACCAGCAGGCCATATCTTGAACATGGCCTTGTCAGTAGTAAAGGTGACATTAAGGTCTCTGCCTGCTGATTGTCTGACTTTACCATTCGTCAGAAATCAGGAGGGAGGGGAGAGCCTTTGGCTGACCCTGAAAGCAAAGGCCACCGGCCCTTACAGAGGCCTGGCCCTATGCTGGGGTCTATGTCCAGACCCTACAGGAATGTTACCGTATTTCCATAGGGAGTTTTCCCTACTGCTCTAGAAGGAAGACTACCTATTGTCCCATTTCACAGATGAGGATACTGAAGCACAGAGAGGCTGGGTGAGATTGCACAGGCTAGGAGTAGAAGAGCTGAGATCTGAAGGCAAGCAGTCTGATCCCCAAACCCTAAAGTTAATGAGACAAAAGCAAACCTAGATAGTGCCAAAACCTTTTCTGGCATTATATATCATATAACCTATATTAGATCGTATATAAATATAGAAAATACACGTGGGTATGTATTTAATACATATGGATATCATTTGGGCATGATACTTATGAATATATATACACTCACATATGAGCTTATGAGTATGTATATGAACATATAGACACATAATTTTTGATATGTATGTATTATATATAGCAAATACGCGTATCCAGCAATTTCTCTTACAAGAATCTATTCTAAGAAAGAGTCAAAGAGCTATATAAGCGCATATGTATAAGGCTGTTCAAAGCAGCTTCTTTTTAACAACAAAATGGAAATAATTTGAATATCCAAAATAAATGTCGATTAATTATATTACAATAAAGTCATGCAGGGGCACCTGGGTGGCCCAGGCAATTAAGCATCTTACTCTTGATTTTGGCTCAGGTTATGATCTCCAGGTTGTGGGATTGAACCCCACGTTGGGCTCCCCACTTGGTGCAGAGTCTGCTTGAGATTCTCTCACTCTGCCTCTGCCTTTCCCCCTGCTCTCTCTCTCTCTCTCTCTGAAAAATAAATAAAATCTTTAAGGAAATAGAGTCAAGCAACACTGGAAAGATATTTGGAAAGGTAAGGGAAGTCTCAGGGACAGCAGTAAGATTTGGAACTGGGAAGCAGACCAAAGGGTGACCAGCACCTAGCAAGGCTGAGACACCTTCAAGCAGTGAGAGCTGAGAACTAAGAAGCAGCGTCCCTGGAACGTCTAGGAATTGAGGCACAGGATACATCCAGTAGTGAGGTCAGTGGGGGTGATCTAGAGCTACACCAAGGAGAGGAATGCGCCTTCCCCACCCCTGCACGAACTGGAAGTAGACCCTCAACAGGAAATGAGGCCGCTGGCCTCTAGACTGGTCACCGCAGGCTTGCTCGAGGGCAGGGCTGCCTCTGAAGACAGGAAGGCTAAGGTGTTTATGTTCTGGATGCTGACACCCTGCGCCCCCTCTTCTAACAGCTCCCGGGCAGGGGCTGCAGGACCTCCCCTCCTGGCATTGGCATCTCCTCGGGAAAGGACCTAAAGACTTCAACATCAGCAATTTTCCTTTTTTTTTTTTCTTTTAAAGATTTTATTTATTTATTTGACAGAGAGAGAGATCACAAGTAGAGAGAGAGGCAGGCAGAGAGAGAGGGAGAAGCAGGCTTCCTGTCGAGCAGAGAGCCTGACATGGGGCTCGATCCCAGGACCCTGAGATCACGACCCAAGCTGAAAGCAGAGGCTTAACACACTGAGCCACCCAGGCGCCCCAACATCAGCAATTTTCAATGAAACATCCAGCCATTGAAAGAGGTTAGCCAGGTGGGAAGATTGTGACCCTGTTGTGCAAACAGAACAAAGAGGTGACCTTGGAGGTAAGGCTACTGGCTCGTGTGTCCCTCGTGGGTGACCACCAGGATTGGCCAGTTTGAGGTTCCCAAACTGAACACAGTGAGAGCCAAATGGAGGAGACAGGATCAACGGAATGTTCCATAAACATGGGTGGAAATTACACCCTATCTGGGGACACAGCCCAGAGTCAGTGCTGCCAGGGAACGAAGATAAGAACAAAGCCATTGGTGTGTTGGCACAGGAAACAGCATGGTATTGGTGACAAAGCCCCAGAAGGACAGCAACCAGAATTCAGAACAAACATGGTGAGGGTGTGTGTTCACAGGGAAACTCATTTCATATCTCACAGGAGCTAAATAGACCCATGTACTACCATTCATGAGCCCAAAGGCCAGTGGTTAGAAAGAACTGATGGTATGTGGATAAGAGGTAAAAATTGATCTTACTAGTTCCATTACCAGCTTCTTACTAGTTCCATTACCAGCTGTGGCCTTTTGCATTAGTTTTTCATGCATCAGTGTGGGGGTTTTGTGACCAAATGAAAAACACTCACTACAACTATCGGTCTGCCATTAATGGCCACCCCTAGCACGAAATCATCCTCATGATGCTCACAGTAAATATCCAGACAGTGGGAGCCAGGGTTAAAGCATGTTGAGGGTTGAACTGTGGCCCCAGCACCACTACCGCAAAAGATAGGTTGAAGTCCTTACCCTCGGTTACCTGTGAATGTGACTTTGTTTGCAAAAGGGATCTTCGAAGACATTATTAAGACGTAAGTTAGGTTAAGTTCACACTGGAGTAGGTAGATCCTTTACCCAGCATGACCAGTGTCCTTACAAGAAGAGGACAAGAGGCACAGAGACATACACAGGGGAAAAGATCACCTGTACACAGAAGTGGGGGGAGGGATATGTCCACAAGCCAAGGAACGCCAAGGATTGCTGGCAGAGCTCAGGAGGGGCACAGAAGCTTTGACCTTTGAGTTGCCAGGAAGAAACAACCCCGCTGACACCTTTGATTTGGGACTTCTTGCCTCCCTACTGTGAGACAAAGAATCTCGATTGTCTTACATCACCAGTTAGGGGTTCTTTGTCTCAGTAGCTGGAGGAAACCAACACAAAAGGGCTCAAAGGTGCACCCAGGGCTGGAATTGGAAACCACCCCCCTCCTGATGCTCTTCCCTCCACCTGGCTCTACTCGTCTGGGAGCTCATTATCATACTCCTCAGAGGTGTGGGGGAAACAAAACAATTGTTCCCCCCAAGAGAGAGGACGCTGAAACATATACAAAGGTTAAAATGGAGCCAGGAGCAGGGAGTCCAGCACCAACAAAGAGAGCAGCCCGGCTCCTGTTATAGATTTGTAGTCCCGGTAGTTCAATACAAGCCTAAAAGCCCTCCAACCTGATTTTCAAAATTCAATATTGGCAGAGAGGAAAATAAGCCTTTGTTTTTCATGCGTGAGGACCATTTCTCTGTTCTCAAGCTATCGAGGAAAACAAACGTGGAACCAGAAGATACCTCTTTTCCAAAGCCCTTTTTTCTGCCTCTCAACTGTGCTCTATGGTTTTTCAATAAAGGACAATTAGGCCCGTGATGGCTGTGTGGTCCCTACGTAGCCACAGGTCTGTGGAATTTGTGTGCTGTGGAGCACAAATTGGTCTTCTTTAAATTCTTATTAATTAGATACCTCTTATCTGAATGCGACACCATTTCTGCCTGTTCCCATGGGGGTACCTTATGGCAGTGCTAAGCACGGCAGCATATCTGCCACCCACACCTGCCCTCCACAGCTGGCACTCGCCCAGCTGCACCTGCCAGCCAGGTAGGGCTCCTGCTGGGGTGCACGGTGTGAGGTTGGCTTCTGCCAGAGAGGGAACAGACCTCCCCAACAGCACCCAAACCCAGAAGAACCACATGGTGTGTTGTAGTACCTGCCAACCTTTTATATTTCTCTTTTTGCTCCCCTAACTGTTGTCCTTGAACTTGGCTCTACAGGATTAGAAGGAGCTCTGAGAAGAGAGCTAGGACACGTTAAAAGGAAGAGGGAGAGAAGGGAAGGGAAATCAAGGAAGATCCAAAACTGTGAAAGGAGGTGTTCCCATGCCATCATATATGACTTGTTTCTTTACTGTTGTCTTAGAATTTCAGGGAGGGTCCCATTCCTGAGGGCAACGGTAACCTCAGGTTTTCACATAGACCTTCAAGACATATGCCCATGGGACTTATCCTGAGTTGACCACATAGGCTCTGCTCCTTAAACCTGATACCATGAGCAGGCTCTCTAGGCAAAGACTAGAGCATATGGGAGGTAATTGTGGGAATAGAGAACAGTTGAACTGTGGGAATCAGGGATTGCTAACCTCCAACCTTAAGAAGCTCCAAGAGAATCTTCCTTATAGTATTGCTGCTGTGTCTTTCTCCCACCTGGATGGGGACTGAGCCACAGAAACCCATGGCCACCCTGCTGCCCTGGGCTGGAGCTTAGAGGGCTGGGCTTGGGAGAACTGTGACCTGATCCCTATGGGAGGGCCCTGATGTGGGGAGCTAACTAGAACACTTATAATGGCAGACTAAGAGAGAGGCTACCTACTATATAGTTGCACAGACCCTCAACATTGAGGTGGTACAAATTCATCAGTTTTCTTTGGGCCAAGTGGTAGCCTGATATAGCTGACTTTATGGGAACCCACCCAAGAAGGCAGCCTTTGAGGTCATGGTGACCTCAGGGGTAAGAGGCTGTGAGGTGGACCACTGGGGCAAGAGCCAGAGTGCAGGCCTTCGAAAGAGCTAATGCCTTGATGCCTTGGATGCAACAAGAGAGCCAGCATTCAGACCCTCGTCATGACCAAGAGCTTTGGGAGAGGCTCAAGATGGGTAAGGAATGACTGCTGTTTGGGGTGGGAGGGCCCCCAGATGTAGAGCTGACATGCAGAAGCTAACCCTCCAACCATCACCATTTGTACTGAGCTGGCTTCCCATGAGAACTTGGGACTAGCTGTGTGTGCACTTGTGGGTATGTGGACTCTATTTCTTAAAAGGACACAGCAGTCTTTCAACTCTTTTGCTATGGTCTCCGCCATCACCATTAGCGTAGCTATTAGATGTTAACTATTAGGGTGAAACTAGATGGAAATGGGATATAAAAGTGTAGGAAATACCAAGGAATGAATTGCCATCTATTGTGCTCAGGCTGGGACATAGATGCTTCTGCTGAGTGAGCCTACACTCTGAGATACTGTAAGGAGAGAAGCTCTCTGAAAGTTCTTTGCAGATACAGAGGTTCGGTATAATCAATGGAGCCAGCGGAGTGTCCCAAAATAGACTCCAATACACGCAGGAATCCACCATATGATAAGGGCGACATCTCAAATCGAGGAGAAAAGGTAGGTTCAGTAGATGATATTAGGGACAACTGGTTAGGCATTAGGGGGAGATGGGGAGCGATCCTTATGACAATCTTTTTTTTTTTTTTAAACGTTTTATTTATGTATTTGACAGACAGAGATCACAAGTAGGCAGAGAGGCAGGCAAAGAGAGGGGGGAAGCAGGCTCCCTGCCGAGCAGAGAGCCCAATGCGTGGCTTGATCCCAGGACCCTGAGATCACGACCCCAGCCAAAGGCAGAGGCTTAACCCTCTGAGCCACCCAGGTGCCCCCTTACAGCAATCTTTTTTTTTTTTTTTTTAAGATTTTATTTATTTATTTGACAGACAGAGACCACAAGTAGGCAGAAAGGCAGGCAGAGAGAGGTAGGGAAGCAGGCTCCCTGCCGAGCAGAGAGGGCTCGATGTGGGGCTCGATCCCAGGAATCTGGGATCATGACCTGAGCTGAAGGCAGAGGCTTTAACCCACTGAGCCACCCAGGTGCCCCCCCTTACAGCAATCTTAACACCAAAGTCAAGATGTATGGTTTGTAACAGTAGCCACTGGCCATGTGTGGCTATTTAAATCTAAACTAATTAAAATTGGGGGCACCTGGGTGACCCAGTCGGTTAAACATCCAACTTGGCTTGGATCATGATCTCAGGGTCCTGGGTTTGAGCCCCATATTGGGCTCGGTACTCAGCAGGGAGTCTGCTTGAGATTCTCTCCTCCCTCTGCACCTTCCGCTGCCCACAAACTTGCTCTCTCTGTCTAAAATAAATAAATATATATATATATTTTTGAAATTGAGTAAAAGTAAGGACTCATTTATTCTCTCACATTAGCCACATTTAAAGTGGTGAAGAACCGCAGGGGACTGGTGACCACCAGACTAGACAGCATAGAACATAGCTGTCACCGCAGAAAGTACCATTGAACAAGGTTGTCTAGATGATTCAAACGTTTAAACATTACAACTTACCTTATTAAAGCACTAGAAGAAAAATAAATATAAATTTTAAAATATTGGAATGAAGGAGGGTCTCAAAATGGTTCAAAAAGGTAGATACCAGATAAAAATGGTTCAAATCCATAAGTAAAGAGTTAACATTTTCTCTGTATGAAAGATAGCCTCAGTTTCACAGTGTGAAAAACCAGGGGAAGATTATAACTCATAAGCAGATAAAGAGCTAATCTTCTTAATCAAATCATAAGAAAAATACCAACAGAAAAACTTGCCAGGGGCCAGGCATGTAAATGGCCAAAGAATATATGAAAAGATGCTTAACCTCACTTACAGTTAAGGAAATCCAAATTAAATAATGATGACACCATCTGTTGATAAATAACGGAAGAGGCCACTTTATAACTATCACTGATAAAAATGTAAAAGTTTGCAAAAACCACAAAAAGGTAACACCTCCTACCTGTCAGAATGGCTAAAATAAAAGACAAGAAATAACAGGTGTTGGGAAGGTTGTGGAAGAAAATGAACCTTTGTGCGCTGTTGGTGGGAATGCACACTGGTACAGCCACTCTGGAAAACAGTATGGAGGGTCCTCAAAAAATTAAAAACAGAGCTACAATACGATCCAGCAATTCCACTTCTGAGACTGTCCCCAAAGGAAAGGAAACGCTAACTTGGAAAGATAGCTGCACCTCCACATTCCTTGCAGCATCATCTACAACAGCCAAGATGGCAAAACAAAATTAGGCGTCCACTAACAGATGAATGGGTAAAGAAGCTATGATGTTATTCAGTCATGAAAAACAAGGAAATCCAGCCATTTGTGACAACATGGGTGGACCTTGAGGGCAGTATGCTAAGTGAGATAAGTCAGACAGAGGAAGACAAATATTTTATGATCTCACTCAAATGTGGAATCTGAAACAACCAAAGTCATGGAAAAAGAGATCATCATATCTGTGGTTGCCGGGGTTGGGGAGGGAGGAACGGGGGAACTGAAGGAAGGTGGTCCAAAGAGGTATACTTCCAGATACAAGATAAATGGGGCCTAGGGATGTAATACACACCATGATGATGGCGGCCAGCAATGGATGTCCTCCCATAGACAGGAAAGCTGCAGAGGGAGTAGGTCCTAAAAGCTCTCATCACAAGGAGAATCTTTTTTCTTTCCTTCTTTTTGTTTTTTTTTTTTCTTCTTTTTATTCTATCTACATGAGATGACATGTGGTAACTAAAAGTTGCTGTGGCAATCATTTCACAAATCATGTAATTTAAACCCCTATGTGGTCCACATTAGACTTACACAGTGATGTGTGTCCATTAAAACTCAGTAAAATTTTAAAAAGTTTTAAAAAGTTTGCACGTATCATGAGCCAGAATGTGGAATATCTGGTGGGTTCATACATGGTCGGTAGAAGAAAAAACTAGAAAAACCTCTTGGGAGGCAGTTTGCCAGCAGAAATCTAAATTTCAAATGCACGTTCCCCTTGGCCCCATATTTCCATCATTAAGAATTTACTCTGCAAATAAACTTGGAGATGCGTACAAAGTTATGTTCACAAAATGGTCACTTGCAGTGTTATTTGTTACAACAAAACAAAAATCCGAATGTCTGTTAAATGGTCTATTTCAATAAATCATGCTACAGTTGTATAGAGAGATAACAGGCACCCACTAAAAAATATATGGGCTGATAAGTTAAGATCCCCGAGATACATAATTAAGTGAAAAATGCAAGGCAAGAACAGTGCATGGTATGATCCTAACTGGGATTTTTTTCTATTTTCAGGTATACAAAATATACACACAGATTCTGCATACACACAAATAGGCACAGACACAAGGGGACGCAGGAGCCTGCTCATGATTTCTCCCAAAGAATAGAACTGGGGTGGGGGAGAGGCATCATTTTGTTTTTTTTTTTTCTCTTTAGATCTTTTCATGCTTTGGAGTTTTTTATTTTGTTTTGTTTTCCTTTGGAGTTTTTTTTTTTTTTTTTTTTTTTACCTTAAGCA
Source organism: Mustela nigripes (assembly GCF_022355385.1). Taxonomy (NCBI): domain Eukaryota; kingdom Metazoa; phylum Chordata; class Mammalia; order Carnivora; family Mustelidae; genus Mustela; species Mustela nigripes. The sequence goes on from NC_081559.1 coordinate 41,783,081, forward strand.
TTCATTTGTTTATATTAGAAAGGATTTAGTTTCAAAAAATGCTCAAGGCACTGTATAAATGGAAAACAGCCATCAACATCTTGCCTAAATTTAATTCCCTTGGGCAGGTATCCCCGCAGGTCATGTAGACGAAGGGACTGAAGTGAGTTTGGAGACGGAGTACAGGGTCGCGCATGCGCTGAGTGCGGGAGCGGCTGCAGTCCGTCACCATGGAAGCGAAGGGACGCCCTTCCTGAGGTCTCCGCGCCAACGTGCCAGGCCAGGTATCACCTAACTCCAACTACCTGATACCCGGTGAGAGGATCCAGCTCTGACTCAGGGAAGGATCTGGTTCCAGGGAATGTGGTCCTCAAGAGCAAATCATGCGACAACCCAGGAAGAGAACCAGCCGGCCCGTGGAAATCCTTGGAAAATGGAAGTTGGTCCTGGCTCCGGGCTGCCCGGAGGATTTTCTGTTCCCCGGAGGTGAACCCAGCGGCCCGGTTAATGCAGAGGCGCAGAGAGGGCTGTTGGGGACGGCCGTGACCGTTCACATTGCAGTGGAGGACCCGGTTCGGGGACAAGCGGGTGTCGCTGGCAGCGCACAGCGCCCCTGGGACTGAGGCTCGGAAGGCCTCTCGTGGGTCTGGAATGGCAGCCTGGAGGAGACAGGCTGGCGGCAGGCCCTGCTGGGGATGTCAGCTGACAAGTAGAAGCCTTGTTTTGTTCTCTGTAGGAACAATGGAGCTTCCACGACGTGGGGAAGTGTTCAAATGTCTCACATTCTCTAACATCCCACCACACCGAGTTCACTCCTTTTATTTGGACAGACTCTCTTCCTATCTCCCCCCCGCCTTGGATACATATTTTTCACAGTTCTCATTAAAACATAACCCCCAAAATAACATTTTCCCATTTTATTTTTTAAGGGTTTATTTATTTATTTGAGAGAGAGGGAGAGTGAGTGAGAACAAGCAAGAGTGACCTGAGAGCAAGCAGCAGCAAGCAGAGGGGCAGAGGAAGAGGGAGAAGCAGGTTCCCTGCTGAGCAGCGAGTCCAACTCGCAGCTCCGTCCCAGGACCCTGAGATGGTGACCCGAGCTGTAGGCAGACACTGAACCGACAGAGCACCGAGGTGCCCCCCATTTTGCCATTTTAAGTCATTTAATGTTAAATGTATTTTCCACATCTCTGCATAACACTCCTACTTATAGTTTCAGTGGACTGAAAGTCCCTTACTTCACTGAGCTGACACCCTGTTCCTGTTCCTCTTTTGGGTGGTGACACGTTGCCGGATATTTCTTATTTGGTAACCCGAAAGATGAGACTCCAATGAGCATCTCCAGCGTATCCAGTGCTTTCCTTCTATCAAATTACTTCCTAAAAGTGCTCAGGACTGAAATCACAGCACGAAAGATAAATTTTTTTTTTTTTTTTTTTAAAGACAGAGACAGCAAGAGAGGGAACACAAGCAGGAGGAGTGGGGGAGGGAGAAGCAGGCTCCCCACTGAGCAGAGAACCTGATGCGGGGCTCCATCCCAGGACCCTTGGATCATGACCTGAGCCAAAGGCAGATGCTTAATGACAGTCACCCAAGTGCCCAGACAGAAACACGTTTTAGACGTGTCGCCACATTGCTTTCCAGATGGGACAAAACGGTAGAAGCACAAAGCCAGGAAGGCCTTAGCAATCCTTGTCAGCTGGGCTTCTATACCAAAATACCACAGGTGAATGGCTAACGAAAACAGAAAGCGATTTCTGCCAGTTCTGGAAACTGGAAGTCTGAGATCGGGGGGCAGGGTGGTTGGGTTCTGGTGAGAGCTATCTTGTTGGTTCACAGATGGCCACCCTCCTACTGTGTCCTCACATGGTGGAGAGAGAGAAATAGAACACTTCCTCTTCATATAAGGCCACCAATCCTATTGCATGAGGACCCCATCCTTATAATCGCATTTAACCTTAATTACCTTCTAAAAACCCTAACTCCAAATACAGTTACCCTAGACGTTAGGGCTTCAATATACGAGTTTAGGGGGAATGCAATTCCGTTGGCAAGAGTAGCCCTGTCTCTAGGGGAGCTGCTGGACCATCTGAGCCCAGTTCCAACCAGAGATAGGTGGTTACACCAGCCACTTCTCTGGAGAAAAGCCAGGGTGTGGCATGTGGAAGCAGAATGTGAGCTCCGATCTTACAAGAGTCTGGGGTAAAGTCAACAAAACAGGGGAGAAGGGAAGGCTTTCCAATTTCCATAGCGAGACCTGGAAAGTCATTCCACTTTTTTGTTTATAATCTATGATAATCATTGAATATGAGCTCAGCTGCAGTGAATTGGGAATGAGGCTATTACATTCTAGACCTGAACCTGCCCAGAAACCGTCTGCTCTCAGGTTCTCCCACTGCCAATCTTTTGGGACCTTACTTTGACCGGATACCACCACCAGGACCTTCTCAGTGTCCCCGGCATGCTGGGGTAGCTTCATGAAGACAGGTGTATTTGCTTTAGAGGACCACTAAAAACATGTGTGGCCTCTGGACACCACCAGCACCCTGGAAAAAGGTGGTGCACGAGCTCAGGCTGAGGTCAAAGACTAAGCATCACAGAGATGAATCCACACTGCATCGCCTTGCCCAGCCCACGCCCACTTCAGTCCCTCTCCTCCCGTCATCCCACAGAAGGGCCTGTTCCTTTCAAGATAAAATGGGGAAGTGTGCCTGCAAATGTGCCATTTGCTACCTCTTGTCCTCTGCTGGGCCTCTGACACGTTATGGGTGTCAGCACTGGACAGCCCATATGGATTAAAGCTTGGGTCATAAGGATTTTTCTGGAAAGAAAAGAGCTAGTGACCAAGGCTGCAGAGCACGCATGGCAGGACTAAGAACCCCTGTTCTTACCCTATCACACCCTCTGCCTGGGGGCAAACTTCAAGTATTGCCGCCACTTCCCCACTCAGACTCATTGCTCCTTCCATCCTAAATAAAAACTCCTTATCTGGGTCTAACACATGTGCAAGTAATGTAGATTTTACTGATTTTCCATGGAAAGAAAAGAATGCCATATTTTTAAAAATAACATCTTATAATAAAATTTAACGAGACGTCCCTATTAGTCCTGTTCTTCTCTATCTTTTTAACCAGACTGCCCATCACTGGGCCTCTTCCCGCCTCCCCCTCTCTTCCACAGAACCTCAAAAAATGACCTTCCATTGTCTGAGACTCTTCAGCTCTATTCTTGTGCAAACATTTACTCTCTCTTCACAATAAACAACGCTATCATTTGCCAAAACTCGACCAGATTCTGCTCCTCGAGCCTGTCCCTGGGGCTTCAGCTCATATTGGCCATTAAGGCCAAGGTCAAAGACCAGTTCAGGAGCTACAGGGTAATAAGCACATGAAGCTGGAGAAAGGAAAATGGAAATCTGGCCCAACCTTGGATCCACAGACACTGAAGCCGATGGGAAGTGTCACTTACCGCAGGTCCACCAGAGCACATACTTGAAATGAGCTAAACAGCCACAAGTCAGTATTTAGTTACCTTCCACCTGGACAGCTCTGGGAAGGAAGCGACTGTTTTGTTAACCACAGTGTCCCAAGTCCGCGGCCCACTGCCTCCCACAGAGTGAGTACTCAATAAATATTTGTTGACTGGCTGATTGGCCCCATTTTTATGCTACCCCAGCCGAGCTTATGAATGTGTAAATCCCCAAAAATAAAATAAAATTGCAGATGGCATATTTAACCTAAGCTCAGTTAGACACACGCTGAGTTTGAGAATATAAGAAATTGTTGTAATTTCACATGTGTACCTTAAATTAGCAACTGCTGTTTCTAATAAGATTGCAGGTAAAGTCAACTTCCAGGGGTGCCTGGGTGGCTCAGATCATTGAACATCTTCCTTTGGTTCAGGTCATGATCTCAGGGTCCTGGGATTGAGCCCCATGTCCAGCTCCCAGCTCAGCAGGGGAGTCTGCTTCTCCCTCTGCCTGTGTGCTCTCTTTCTCTCTTATGAATAAATAAAATCTTTTTTAAAAGGCCCAATTCCCGGAAAGGGAATGCTAATATCCTATGAGGTAGTTATGTTAGTAGTTCCGTTTTACAGATGAGGGAACCAAGGCCTGAAGACGACAGTAAGTTCGCCGGAGTCACACAGTGAACAATGGCAGGGCAAGATCTTGAACCAAGAGGGCTGACCTATGCAAAGTTCTGTTTGTGGTCAGTTTGGGGGTTGTCTGGAGAGCGTCCTGGACCAGACATTTTGTCCGACTGCTATCTCTGCCATTGACCTTCGGGTGACCGGAGGTTAGCTTTAAGCCACTGTTTTCTCATCCATAAATAAGAGCCATCTGGAGGTGCTGTGCCCAGGTCTGGCCTGCCGAAATCATGAGCACAAGACTGGTGGAGCCGATTACCACCTCCAGGAAGAGCAGTTTGGCCGAGAGTGAGCCAGGCCAGGATCCAGTCTGCTGTTGAGTCGGAGGCGGCTGACCTGCCCCGGGCCAGTGTTGCTGCCAGAAGTCAAGGACTGAAAAGTTCTATTCCAGCTCTGGTGGGGGTGAGATTGGGGGAGGGGGAGAATTGGCTCGAATGCCCACCTCACTCCAATCAGGGCATTCTACGCTATAAAACTGGGAGCGACTTGATGCTTTCAATAACCAGGCAGGTGGCTTGGGATAATGACACAAGGAGGATGTCTGGAGTCCCAGAGAAATGCCCTATGAGAAGACTCACAGATTGAATTCATTGCTAAGAAACTTCTAGAAGGTGCTTTGGTTTTCAAAAATATTGTAACTTTCCTAAAACAGAGCTGTGGTCTAAAACATTATAGAGAGACATTCAATGACAAGAATCAGAAGAGCAGCAACAGATATGTTCCCACTAAGAGCTGTATACATTGTCAGATCCTGTCCCCACACCATGCTGGTTCACCAGAGACTTTTGGTGGACAAAGCCTAGCTATTCCACATGAGATGGGCAGATGAGCCCAGTGGCTTCTAGTAACGAATCTGAGGACTTATCTAAGCCTACTAAGTCAGAACCTGGATTTCAGGTTCCCGGTGGTCTGTGAGCACACAGAAGTCTCAGAACCATGGGCCGTCAGGTCTTCTATCCATCCCAGGTTTTTCAAGTTGGGAAACAGAAGCACAGGTGAGGAAGTCACTTACTTGGTGACAGGAAGTTGGTGGCTATGCTCAGGGAGCCCCTCACCTCTCACCCCTGGCTGAGGCAGGATCGCTGCCACTTCCTGTGCCCCAGGACCTCCTCCTGGTTGTGAGACTGTCTCCCCCTTCCAGGAGCCCCGACAAGGATGGAGGTGGGACCAGCGGGGTGCCTCCTTGAGCAGCAGACTGAGAGGGACCCAAAACACCACTGCAAACGAACCAAGGTGGGAATTCCCAGGATCCTTACCCAGTGCGTGGAGAGGGATAGGGAGAATGTAACTGGTGCCTTCCCCTTCACCCCTAGGCTCACCACCAAAAACACACGGGTGGCTTTTCCCCATGGGAACCCAAGGGGTTTCTGTGATCACAGGAGTGTGCTAAGTTTGAAATGTCAGGGAACCAAGGCCTCAGAGAACAACCCCTAGTCCGTGGATTGGTGAACAACTATCCCAGCTTCCTCATCCTTTGGGGTGACCCAATGCAGTCCTCCAGAGGACCCAGGTAGACTGAACCCCAGTTGCCTATAGCAGCATCCTTCTTAGGAACACAGTCTACACTGGCTTCTTCCTCTTCCCCATCTCGCTTCCCAGCACCCCCCACCCTGGAGCTTCCTGGGGTCACCTCTCAGACCAACTCCTTGGGCTCACATCCTCATCTCTGGGTCAGCTCCTGAAGGAGTCCCACTGGACTGCCTTGAGAAGCCCAAAGACAGTCAGACAGTTGGCGCACTGCTTTCTATGGAGGGTGATTTCTAGTACTTTCCAGAACTGAATATTTTTTGCTGAATAGGTGATGTGGGTTTGGGGCAGAGCTGAACAGCTGTGGAGAATGGAGATAAGGTTTGGCTCATGATATCCCCATGGTACCTTTTTCTTTATCTCTCTGGGAAGCGCAGAAGCTATGCATCTGTATACATTAACCGTTCAGTGAATGTTGGTTTGGATGGATTCAAGGTCACCATCAAGCTCTGTCCAGCTTTGCATGATGCTCTTGGTTATACAACTGCTTCAAAGACCTGGTTCGTAGCACATAGCTACTAAAATTCAGAAATGAGCTTGCCCCAGTTTGCTGTATGCTATTAGCAGACTCATGAAATCTCTGTGTATTCACAACAGCATCAAAACAAAAGTTCTGTACTTACCCAGCTGGCCCTTCCTTAGGTATCCATAGGCTCCCCCATAGAAATATCCAAATCTCCAAGTGAGTGCAGATTAATGACTCCCTGACTTCCACTCCAGACCCTTTCTGTGATTTTCTGTCCTGTTACCATTAGAAGTTTGCTGTTAAGGGAATACCTTCTGGAGACCCCTCTAAAACCAGGCAGAACCCTCCAAAAGTGATATGGGAGTCCACAAACGCTTTCTGCAGAGGGCCCTACCGTAAATAGGTTTTGCAGGCCTTAGGTCCCTGTCATAGCTCTTCCCCCCTGGAGTGTGAAAGTGGCCATAGATAGCAAGTGAATGAATGGCTATGGATGTGTTCTAATAAAACTTTATTCAGATACTCGAAATTTAAATTTATATAACTTCTGCATGCTTTATGGAATAGTCTTCTTTTTGACTTTTTAAAAGCCATTAACACATAAACATGATTCTTACCTTCTAGGCCCCACAGAAACCGGCTGTGGCTAGGGTCTCGTCCATAGGCTAGAGTCTGCAGACCCGAAGCCTAGTGTTGCATCAGCACGTCTCCGCTGTCGGTGGAGGGAACGGTGGAAAGAAAGTAGAATCTGAGGGTGATGTTCAAAAGAGAAGTGAAGGGGAGTGTTCTTCAGCAATTCGCTTCTGCCCACGTCTTCCCTTTGCCTTCTCCTTCCATGATGAGCAGAGCAAAAATGCCCCGAGCAGGTGACACTTGCAGATGATAACGAAGAGGTGTCAATGACACAGAAAATATTTAAATCCTTAGAAAGCATGTTGGTGCCCTGCACTGGTGCATCTCGCTTCTTAAGCTCTCCCCCAAAGTGAATCTAGTGGGGAACCTCATCTATGAAGATAAAGTGGAGCTTTTCTGTGGAGGGAACCAGAATTGGGGATGGAGGGGTGCATTCAGTGCATTCAGTGCACTCAGACCATCCTCCCACCCCTGCCAGCGGACTTCCTCAGGGGGTCCCAAGGAACACCGTTCGACAACCGCTGGTCTCGGAGAAGGAGGAGGGGAGTCAAGCAAATGGCTGCTGTTCCTTTCCAAAGTCAGTCCTATGATCTCGGGAGTCACACGGAAAGTTGGCTGGCGTGCTGCACACCAGGTGTGCCCTGGACCCCAGCCGGGCACAGGCCGGCCCCTCCTCTGTAGTGTGTGCTCACACTCTGGGCAGCGTGACAGAGGGCACACAGGGACACAGTGGGAAGGGATCCTCGCAGCCCGCTCGCTGAGCTAGGTGGCGCGCGACTTAGGAAAGCCGCAGCTCACAGGCCCCCAACTTGACCGGTGAGATGAGAGAGCAAGGTCAGAGCGAGAAAAACCTCCTAACTGTGCCTGTCCGTCCAGACAGGTTTTGTAACGGGCTCGTCTTCCCTCCTGCAGAAAATGTCTCTGTGATCATGCTGGTGAGAACTCTGCTGTGTTTTATCCGCACCGACGCTGCGGTGAGGAAGGAAGACACACAGGCTCACACTCAGAACACAGAAAATCGGGTCTTTAACACCGGGTGTGTCACGGCCCCCAGACCCAGCCCTCAAGGTCTGAGAAGGTTAAATGAGATAACACCCAAACGTGCCAAGTACTTAGTGGCGATTCGATAAATATTTAAACGCAACTTATACTTGGAAACTAAGTGAAAATCGAAGAACAGAAAAGCAATCCTTTTTTGGTCGATGTCGTTTTACATACATTCAGAGGGCACACGGAGAGGAACAGATGACCCAATGTATGAGATCCTAAGTTTCCCAAAACCCCCGAAGATATTGTAGCAGGTCATCTATCAAACCAAAAGCGTGAAGATGTTTTCAAATATGCACGGTGAGCATGATGAGAAAGATACAGTTGGTAAACATCGCAGAATCCGTCCTTTTAGCTGCCTCAGTAGATCCATTCTAAATCATTACTCGGTTTTCACATGATCTGGGAGACGATTATATAATTTCAAAAGTGTCTGTAAACTACTCATTTGCATCTGATTTCTCAATGTCTCATTTGTTCATCAGCCAAAGCCATGTGTATAAAACCAGCTATTTAATCTGTGCACAGAATGTGTATAAGCAAATTAATCTTCCGTTTTATGAGAGAAAAATTCATACACTCTAAATTACCACGCATTGCGCACATGATACCCAGAAGAGATCCTTTACACGATTGTGTGAGCATGGTCTCCATAAACACCCACTTTAAAAACCACTGCAAATCTAAAGTCAGTGGGCAAAGTGCAGATTTTCACACCCCCGGTAACCAACATGAACACAGACTAGTGTTTCTGCGGCATACGGAAGATGGCTTGAAGGCGTTGCTAGGAGAATAAGGCATCTTTGCCTATTACCTTCATCTGGGAAACAGAAAGCAGTCATAGCAGCTGGGGCCATGGAACCCGTCCAGGACAACTGGCGTGTGGCTGCGTGGCTGTCAGGGAAGGGGCAGGGGCCTTTCTACTGAGCAGCGACTTCTGCCCTAGGGCCAGCACCCCTCTCTGCTCTGGGATCTCTGATTCCAAAAGCCTGCTGGGTCTGCAGCCCTGTTGATCCCCATCCCTGTGTAAGGCTGGGATCTGGAGGGTTTCCTGGGCTCAGTGCTGCTCCTAGGTCCACGTCTAACAAGCAGTGAAGTTTGGGGATTGACTTCACCCATTCGGGCTTTCTCCTCTGTGCGTGAAAGGGACTCTGAGATCCCATGCACAGCTCGATTGTGTGACACTTCAGCCTGCAGACTGACTGTCAATTACTTCTTTTGTAACCCCTGGGAAGCGGGCTTGAGTTTTGCCTCGACATGCTGTTACAAGGACTTGGCTTGGCCACCAATCCCGCTTCTGGATGAATACACCCAAAGGAAATGAGGGTGAGGGTCTCCAGGAGATGTTCGTGCCCCCCAGTTCATAGCGTCATTATTCGCAGCGGTCAAAGGATAGAAACAACCTTTGTCTGTCAAGGGATGAAATGAATAAACAACTGTGATCTAAACAGGCTTGACATAAATTATAAATATGAATAATATATTGATATAAATTTATATCAATAATTTATATATATTAATTTATATGTATAAATAAAATGGAATGTTCCTTAGCCTTAAAAAGGAAGGAAAGGCTGCCATGTGCCACCACATGCGCAGACTTGGGGGACATCATGCTCGGTGAAATAAGCCAGACACAGAAAGGCGTGTACTGCATGATCCCACTTAGAGCAGTCCAATTCATACAGATGGAAAGTCGAAAGGTGGTCGCTGGGGGCTCGGGTGGGGGAGTGGGAAGTGTTGTTTAGTGGGTATTTTATTCCAGTTTACAAAACGAGAAAGTTCTGTAGATTGGGTGCACAGCTATATGATTACACTTAATGTCACTCAACTATACACTTAGAAATGGTTAAGATGTTAAGTTTTTCGTGATTTTTTTTTTTTTTTTTTTGGCCACAATTTAAAAACAATAAAATAAAGGCACGCCTGGGTAGCTCAGTCAGTTGAGTGACTGATTCTTGATTTTGGCTCCTGTCATGATCTCGGGGTCACCCTGCACCCTGCATGGGAGTCTCTCTCTCCCTCTCCCTCCATCCCTCCTCACCCACCCTGTCTCAGAAAATAAAATAATAAAGTAAACTGTAAAGTAAAATAAACAAATACAATAAAATAAAGGTCTTGCCTAAGAAAACTTAACCCTCTTCCAAGGCTGGACACCCTGGCTTGCCCGCTCTGTCCTGTCCTGAAAGCAGGAAGAGGGGAGGTCTGTGAATTTGGACAGGAAAGCACCGACATCCTTAATTTCACTAAACTCTAAGTGAAATATAGTATCACCTTCCATCGTGAACATAAACTAAAAAATCACAGAAGAATTAGCAGTATCTGAAATTTTGCCACCAAGGGAAATCAGATATTTTCCTATAGCATTCAAATAATACAAATATCTTAAAATATTCTTTAAGTTTATCAGTAATTCAAAGTTATAGTAGTTACTAGACTGGCTGCTTTATCTTGTTAATTAGTGTGTTTATAAAGAAGTACATATATTCCTATAAACTGTTAAATATCTTGTTAACTGTATGTCAGTGTAACTGGTTTCTTTCATAAGTTTATGTATTTTATTGAACAAATTTTAAAACATCAAATTAAATTTTAGGTGAAAATGAGGAAAGCTGACAATGCTTCAGTTTCCCCCAGAGAGGTTGGCTTTTTATTAGTGTGTCACTAATTATGTGTTGATGTCCATACATCCAAGGGCCATCCCATGATTATTTCAGTGAAATGTGCAAAGCCCGTGTCTCTTTCCATGCATTTTCAGCTAAGAGGTCAGCAAAAAAAGGCCCCAGCGATCCCCGTGTCCCAATGCCCGGCACCTGTGAAGACTGCCTCCAGTGACAGAAGGGATTTTGGAGGTGTGGCTAAATTAAGGATCCTGAGCTGGGGAGATTATCCTGGATCACCCCAGTGGGCCCAGTGTAATCACACAGTCCTTGTAAGAGGGACACAGGAGAGTCAGAAGGGGGTTAGAAGACACTCCACACTGCTGGCTTGGGAGAGAGAGGAAGGGGCCAGGAGCCAAGGAAGGCAGGAGGCCTCTTGCAGCTGGAAAAGGCAAGGAAACAGATTCTTCCCAGAAGCCTTCAGAAGGAACACAGCCTGGCTGACACCTGGGTTTTAGCTGGTGAGGCCTCTTCCAGAGTTCTGTCTTTCAGAACTGTAAGAGAATAAATGGATGCTTTCTTACACTACCATGTTGGTGGTACTGTGTTACAGCCACCATGGGAAGATGCCTCAACACAGGGACTCCAGCATAGTTGTGCTTAGCAAAGACATCCAAGGGGAAGGCAGGGTGAGAGTTTTGCTTACATGCTTGTCCTCTGAGACACGCTACTTATTCTCTGCCTTTACACAATAACAAAAGTTTGCAGAATAATCATTACCCCCAAAGAGTACTCAGCCCCACTACCTGTGATATACCAACATTCTGTTCTGTTCTCTCCTATTCTTCATCAATAGAACTGATTTCTCAACCTATTGAAAAATCATGAGCCATAGGAATCTTCTCTGAGTGACAATTACTCCTTAATTTGGGAAAATAAGAGTGATGGACTTTTTTTTTTTTTTTTTTTTTTTTGTGCCTTTGGTCTTTATGCAAGAGGTAAAGCAAGTACCATAAAGTATCACGGCTCAGGGAAAATTCCATTCTGACAATTCAAGATGGCTGAGGAGAGGGGCAATGATCCCCATGACAAGGGAGGGTCCTGAGGGGAAAGGTCAACGGTGAGGGATCCTGATTGCTACGATCAAGGAAGTTCTGAGAAAAGTAATGTACAGTGTACAGTTTTAATTTGTCCCATCACCTTGAACTCTGATTTACCCCTGCCCACATTATTATCCCTAAAGCTTTCTAAGAGTCCTTAACAGCCATACCCTTATTTTAGTGACACAGGAGCAATAAAACTTGGATTTCAAGGAGGAACTATTTGCACTTTCAGGGTGATTTTTAAAGTCTGGATAAAATCCATATATCATTCATTAAATTAATTTTAGGGCTCTCCATTACACGTGAACATCTTTTTTTAATGACCCTCAGGGAAGTAATACTGCCACTCACTTTGTTTACTTTTCACAAGAGGGAGACATTCCTCTAATGCTCTTCTCTAAAAATAACTTCCTTTATTTATTAAATAGGCTCCATGCCTAGTGTGGGGCTCACACTCAAAACCCCAAGATCAAGAGTCACACGCTCCACTGACTGAGCCAACCAGGAGCCTCAAGGTAGATATTCTTCTAACCCTATGAATCACTACACACTGACCTAAATATGTCAGGGTAAGAGAAATAAAGATGTGAGTTCTTAAAAGTGGTATTCATCTGGGGGCACCAGGATGGCTCAGTTGGTTGGGTGTCCAGCTCTTTGGCTCAGATCATAATCTCAGAGTAATGGATCAGGCCCTACGTTGGGCTCCATACCCAACGGAGAGTCTGCTGGAGTCTCTCTCTCCCTCTCCCTCAGCCCCCGTCCCCAATCTCTCTCTTTCTCACTCTAATATCAATAAATCCATTCTTTTAAAAAATGTTATGTTCATCTTTATTTTGTTTTCCATCACCTTGGCTTGGGGGTCACGGGTTCCTGTGGTAGGATTCTGAATATGTTAGTAGCAGGTGGTGACTCACCAGCTTACACAAATCTCATGAGCTCCAGAAAGATACCTGGCATTGAGTAGTGTGGGTGGGCGCAAGGCTGATTCTGACAACTGAGGATTCCTTTTGAAAGCTCTCCTGGTTACTCATAGGTGTAGGTTCAAATGCAACAGCTACTACATATGACAGCGCCAAATAGTAAACCACCATGTTACACATTGCATACTGGACTATGGCAGAGTTTATTAACGTGTTATAGGCAGGATAATGAACAACCCCCTTTCCAAAGCTGTCCATATCCTAATGCCCAGACCTTGTGGATATGTTACCTAACATGTCAGTGAGGTATGAAGACTGCAGGGGGAATTGAGGTTACAAATAAGATGACCTTGTAATGGGGAAATTATCCTGGATTATTCAAGTGGGATCAGTAGAATCACATGTGTTCCAAAAACCAAGAGAAAGCAGCAAAAGAGGGGGTCAGGCAATGTGACAAGAGAAAAACTCAGCTCCCTGTTGCTGGCTCTGAAGCGGATACAGAAAAGGGCCACAAGCCCGGGGAGTGTGCAGGCGGCCCGGAGAGGCTGGAAAGGCAAGAAAGGACCCCACACAGATCCTACAGACATGAACGCAGCCACTGACATCTCAGTTTTAGTGTGGTGAGACGCGTGGCGGGCTTTAGACCTGCAGAACTGGAGGGTGGTACATTTGTGTTGTGTAAGCCCCTAAGTTTGTGGTGCAGTAGAAAACTAATAATGTTGCTTCAGAAGAGGGGTCATGGCCATCAGGTAAGAGCTGTGGGGAGTAGATAAGCAGAACTAATGCGGGGACTGGGCTCTCCTTCAAGGGGTCCCTTATTCGGGGCAAAGGCTCAATGAATGATGAACCAAGAAACAAAAATGTCTTACACATGTGCTCTCACAGACATGCCACAATTCTCAGGCATTTTCACAGGGTGTAGGGATCGTCTCTCCATCAGTACCTATTACTACAGTACAAATTACTCCAAAATGTAGTGGCTTGAGGAGCAATCATCATTTATTATCTTTCCCAGTTTCTGTGAGTCAGGGATTCAGACAAAGCACAGAAGGGATGGGTTTTCTCACTGAACCGTATCTGGGGCCTCAGCAGTAAGACCTGAAAGTGGGGAGCAGGCATCTTCTGAAGGATCTTTTATTCACATGTGACCTCTCCATGTGGCTTAGGCTTCCTCCCAACATGGTGGCCAAGGACAAGTGGAAGGAGTAGGAAGCGGGTTGAAGAGGAAGAAAAAACAAGCAGAAGTGGTCTTGCTTTACATGACTCACCCTCAGACATCCTGTATCACTGCTTTTGCTGTTTGGATGGCTGGGAAGTTGCACATAGAGAAAACAGGGATGCCGTCCCTCTATGCTTCCTTTAGAGAAGTGGAGTAAAACAGATTTAGATTCTATCACTTTTAGTAGCCATATGAACTTGGGAAAGTTGTGTTTTAGGTTATATAACTGATCTTTACAGATAAGAAAACCAAGGCTTAAAGATATCCTTCCTCCATTGACAAAGCATCAGACACACATTTTGTTCGATGTTTATGACCACCTGTGACATGTCGCTGCTTTCTTCCTGGAACCAAAAACTGAACAGCGAACACAAACTCGGGAGATTGGCTTGGTTGCATGGCCAAGGATGGAATGACAGACCAGGGTAGGAGTCAACTATATGCTACCTCCCAGCAGCTGGGTTATTTACCCATACCTGACCAGCAACTTCCTAGGACCATCCCACTACAAGGAGCAGCTCTTCCTTCCCCTTACTCTCTCCTCAGTTTTGTGATTTACTTTGACCACAGGGATGTCTGCAGATGTGGAGTGCAGATGCTTGAAATATACTTGCCCACTGGGGATAGTTCTCATGAACCACCACCATCACTAAGAAATGTACATGCCTGATCTAGCCCACAGTGCCAGGTGGAGAATGAGAACTACAATGGGGTAAAGGTCAACGGCCATGGAGAGCCCAGTCAAGTCATTTCCCAGAAGGGAAAGTCCACCCAGGGGCAAATGCAAGATAAGGACATTTAATTTTGGTAACTTTCCAAATTCCCCCTCCTCCTGGTCCCTGCTCTTCTCTCCTACCCCGTATGACCCTTCCCCACCTCCACCAGGAACCCAAAGTCTTTAGGAGACACTGATTCTTCAAAACTACCTACTGCCTTCTGCAGATGACCCTATGAGATGAACTGACCTCTGTCATATTACCACCCATACACATGTCAAACAAAAATCTCAGAGCTCTTTAAACATGGGTGTAATCTAATGAAATCAATGCAAGCTTAGGCAAATGGATAGAGTACACAAAAAATCCAAAGACACATAATGCTTCATGAATTTTCTTATTTACTTATTTGAGAGAAAGAGAGAGAGAAAGCATGTGAACAGGGATAGGGGCAGAGGGAGAGGGAGATTAGCAGACTCACCAATGAGTGGGGAGCCTGACGTGGGGCTCAATCCCAGGACCCCGTGATCATGACCTAAACTGAAACCAAGAGTAGGATGCTTAAACGATGGAGCCACCCAGGCACCCCTGCTTCATGAATTTTCTACAACACTTCTTAGAGATAATTTAGGTGGAATAGCTATGTAGCTATGCATACGGGCAGTTCTGTAGGTTTGGGGGATGGGGAGCATTTTGATGTTTAAGGTTATGGCTGTGAAATTATTCCTACAGACCACATAATTCACACTGCCGTGCCACAGGAGAACATGTCTATCTATGGCTATGCACTAGCAGAACTGCCCTTAATTCACACTTTTAATTAAACATTATCAGAATTATTTACCCAACTCTAACTCAGCTGCTGAATGTGTTCGTGTGGGACCCCTGTGTCCACATGTGTGTGTCTTCGAGTCTGGCTTCATCTGTAGCGATTCTCACTCTCTGTTCATGATCTCAGACTTGGATTCAGATAGTGAACCCTAAAAGCAGTCCCTCTTTTACAAATAACCCCCTGGAACAAAAGCTCATGAAAGGTTGGTATCATCTTTTTCATCTTTGTGTTCCTAGAATGTAGCACCCTGCCGGGATAGAGTAGATAACCAAAACAAAAATTTGTTGAATGAATAAATGAGAGAATTAATGAATGAACGAATGGGATGACCCTTAGATCTTTCCTTGACTGTTCGGCTGATGGGAGAAACTACTTGGAGGGCCAGCTTGCTCTCAAAGTGAGGTTTTCACTCACACGTTGAAATCCTTAGAAGGACTAGCCGTATCAAAAATGGCCAGAATTCTTGGCTGTATTCACCTAAGATGAACCTATAGTAACCTTCTCGGCAGTGCCACTGAGTCTCATGTTGGTAGAAAAACTTTAATTTCAAAGCAGCTAACATTTATTGAATACCTACTACGTGCATGGTGTGGCAAGAGAAAAGTCTTACTATTTGAGAGATGTTTGTTCACTTATTAATTTATTGAATATTTCTTGCCCCTACAATGATCAAGCACTGTGCAGAAGAAAGATGGTCCTGTCTTCATGGAAATTACAATTTAATTGGGAAGCCATTCATTACCCAAGCATTGACTGGGTATCTATTATGTCAAGCACTTCTTATATGAGCTTCAAGTAGAATAGGGAACAAAACAGACAAAAATCCTGGCCTCTGTGGAGCTTATATTCTAGAGGAGGACACAGACTATACATAAGATAAACCAGGAAAGTAAGTATTGTCTTAGAGAGAAGTGCTAAGAAGAAAACAAAGCAAGTGTGGTTTTTTTCCTACTGCTGTTAGAACTTAGTGGTATAAACACAAATTTAGGATCTTATAGTTCTGGAGGTTACAAGTCAGAAACAGGTCAATAAGGCTGTGTTCCTTCAAACTATCTAGAAGAAGATCCATTTTCTTGGCCTTTCTAGCTTCTAGAGGCCACCTACATTCCTTGGCTCATAGCCCTTTCCTCCATCTTCAAAGACAATGATGCATAGGAATTACCAACCTCTCTCTCTCTCTCTGTCTGACTCCCACATCTGTCTTCCCATCTCCTTCTCTGACACTGACCTCCTTGCTTCCATCTTATGAGGACGCTTGTGATTACATGGGATGCCCATAGATGGTACAGGAACATTTCCTCCTCTGAGTGTCCTTAAATTGATGACATCTGGAAAGCCCTTTGTCATGTAAGGGAACATATTTACAGATTTTAGGGGTTTGGATGGGGGTACCTTCTTCTTGCCACAGCAAGGAAGTGAAACATGAGATATTGATGAAGAGGGATGTCATTTTATTTTACTTTTTGGAGAGAGAGAGGGGGAGCACACAAATACATGCACAAGCAGGTGTTGTGGGGGAGGGGGGCAGAGGGAGAGGGAAAGAGTGAGAATCTTAAGCAGACTCCACACCCAGTGCAGAGCCCACCTGGGGCTCGATCTCATGGCCCTGAGATCATGACCTGAGCCAAAATCAAGAGTCAAATGCTTAACCAACTGAGACACCCAGGTGCCCAGGAGGGATGCCATCTTAGGGTGTCCAGGAAGGCCTTCCTGAGAAGATGGATTTGGAATCAATATGTGAAGGAAATGGCAGAATTGGTGGGCACGGTTGCTGGGGAAGCACATTCCTGGCGGAGGAAGCACCAAGTATAACACCAGAGGGGGGCTGTGCCTGGCATGACAGCATGGGAGGCTCTGCAGTGTGACTAAAGAGGAGAAACCATCTTTCATTGGTCTCTCATCTCTGAACATCTGTGGGCAGAGACATGGACTGTCTTTGCTCTGAACCATCCTTTTTTTTTAAGATTTATTTATTCATTTTAGAGAGAGAGCAAGATAGTCTATGTGGGCATGTGAATCAGGGGAGGAGCAGAGGGAGAAGGAAAGAGAGAATCCCAAGGACAGGGCTCACCAAGTGTGGAGCCCAACATGGGACTCAGTCCTGATCCTAGGACCCTTAATACAACCTGAGCCAAAATCAAGAGCCAGGTGCCTAACCCACTGAGCCATGCAGGTGCCCTGCTCTGAACCATCTCTTTAAGACCCTTTGTAGGGCAACAGCCTAGGGAGATGGAGATAGTGTTTCCTGTTCACAGTTAAGTGCAAATATGCTTACTGTCCATGATAATTAAGATAGGGTTTCCTCCTGAAAGAACCCTTCCCATATAAAAGGTTGGGGTTCTCTAAGCTCAGGATTCCTCTCCTGTAGGGCAGCCCACTATGTGTCCATGAGGTCTGACCTCATGGTCCTGTGGAAACGGGGCTCATTGATCTGGTGCATGAAAATGCTGATATTCTACCTACTGCTATTGCTGTCAAAGATAAAGTCCTTTGTTTCTGACCCAGGAGTCTCATGTCTTCTGGCAGCATCTGTGAACTTACAGCAGGCTAACTTGTTAGCTTAGAAGTAGTGGGAATGCTCAGACCCTGAACTGGTGCCTATATGGCTTCAGAGGCCAGAGTAAGTTAGATTTCACTCTGAGTGGGATGGGAGTCACCGGAGGGTTTTGAGCTGAGGTGTCACATGATCTTAGGTTTTATAAAGGTTCACCAAAGCTGCCTTATTGAGAATATGCCGTAAGAAGCAGAAGATCAATGGTCAGGTCAATGACCTACCAATAACCCAGAGGCAAGATGATCAGGGCTCAGTAGTGGTGGTAGAGCGGTGTGAGTAGTGGGATTCTGGATCCGTTGGAGGTGAAGCTGACACTCTTCCGGGTATGAGAGGAGAGGTGTCAAGTTGTTAGCTTGAGCAGACAGAAGCCAGAAGTTGCCCATAACTGGGATGGAGATGATTTCAGGGGGAGCCGGGGGAGGGGATAGCAAGAGTTCAGCTTGAGGATGTTGGATTTAAATTGCCAGGGGGCATCCAACAGATGTTGAGGCATTTGGATATAAATTCATTATTCAGGGGTGAGGTCTGGTCTGGAGAAACAAATTTGAAGTTCATTAACCATATACGATATTCAAAGCCTAAAGACCGAGATCACTGCATATAGAAAACAGAAGAGGCCCAAGAATGAACATTCCCCACTCCCACCTTCCATATTTAAGAGGTTAGGGAAGTAAGCAGAAATCACAAAAGGGACTGAGAAGCCAGGAAGATAGTAGGGAAGCCTGATGAGCAGGTTATCCCAGCAGCCAGGAGAAGAAGGGGTTTCCAGGAGAGGGAGTGACCAAGGCCTGCTGATAGGTTAAGTAAAATGAGGCCACATGCGGGCATCTCAGTTATTATAGTTACTTACAATAAGTGTAAAGCCAGAGGCATATCACAGATGGAGCAATGAACTCTAAGTGTGTCAAGAACCCTGCTGGG
The DNA here is from genome assembly GCF_022355385.1 of Mustela nigripes. NCBI lineage: Eukaryota > Metazoa > Chordata > Mammalia > Carnivora > Mustelidae > Mustela > Mustela nigripes. The sequence continues at coordinate 41,801,741 of NC_081559.1, forward strand.
GCTTGGGGATGGGGAGGAGGGCATGAGCAAAGGCTCAGAATGCTGAAGACGGTCGGCACGTTTGTCTGGGGGAATTGTGAGCCCAGGGAGGGTAACGCAGCGAGGCTAGATATCAGGGTACAATACGCGGGCTGCAGGTGAACCGGTGAAGGCTCAGCTGGCTTTGCTCAGGCATGCCTAGGCAGCGGATCTCTGTTTCCGAAAGACCCTTCGGAAGTGTGGGGGCAGGGACTCGGCCAGCGCACAAACCAAGCCCTTCGGGGCCGCCCATTGGTCCTGGTGTTCCACACATCTGCAACAATCCACTTGCTTAGAACCCGCGGGGAGAGCGGTCTGCGTGCGGAGGCCAATGCTGCAGTGCGGTCCAGCTCCGCGGGGTCCGGAGGCTGAGCTTACGCGGGGCTGGGGGCTGGCAGGCAAGGGGCTGCAAGCCCCCTCTGAGCGGGCGGTGTATGAGCTGTCTGATTCACACCTCAACCTTTTGATTTTAAAGGGAAAGGGTACCTAGGAAGTCTCCGTGGTAGTCCAACGCCCCTCGCTTCCCCGTCTAAACTTCAGTTCACTCGTGGAGTGTGAACTCCACGCCCCCACGGCTAAGGAGGCTTTTCGCCTTCGCGAGGTAATTTCATTTAAGAGGAAGCACTCACGTCACTTTCGGAAGAGGCGAAAAGTTTAAAAATGCGGGTTGGGGGAGGCCGACCAAGTGTGGTCGTGGGGCACTGGCGAGTCGCAGAGCCTCCTGCAGTCGGCCCTGGGGAAACAAACAAAAACACGGGGGTGGGGGAGGTCGCTCCCCGCCTCCCGGTCCCGGGGCGCGGGGGCACAGGGGCAGCTCCAGGGCCCACGGGGAAGGCTGCGTGGGATGCGAGATTGTCCCGCGCCCTCGGCGCCTTGACCTGGGCCGTGCGCCCCCTCCCCGTGGTCCCGGGCGGGGCGGGCCGCGACGCAGCGCGGACTACAAGTCCCAGGAAGCCCAGAGGCGGGCGCGGGCGGAGCCTGGCGCAATTCCCCGGGATCCGGCGCGCAGGGAAGCGCCGTGGAGGACGCAGCGGCGGCGGCCGGAGGGCGGCGAGCGCGCGGGCGGGCGGGGCGCGGGCGGAGGCGGGGCCGACGTGGGCCGGAGCCCTGCGTGCCGGGGAGGGGGCCGGCCGGGCAGGCGGCGGGCGGCGCTCGGAGCGGGCTCCGCGGCTTGCGCGGCGCCTGCGGCTCGGTCCCGGCTCGGCGGGCGGCGCACGGCAGGCGCGGCTTGGGGGCCCCGGCGCGTCGGGCAGCGCAGCACGCAGAGAGCGGACCCACGCCGCAGCCGGGCGCCCAGAGCATTGCGGCCACTGCCCGGGGGCCGGCCCTCGGCCCCGGCGCTCGGAGCGCGGCGGCTGTCTGGCTTTAATGGCTGCTCGGCCGGGCAGCGCCTAGGGGTGGAAGGGGCTGAGGCGCAGGAAGGCGCCCGAGCGAGCCTCCTCCGGGGCCGGCCGCGCCTGCCGCGGCGCGCTCCATGGGGGCCCGCTGACCCGGGGCGCCGGGGCCCGCTCGCTCGCCGGCCGCGCGTCCCGGCCCCGCGCCTGCTCCGCCCG
>NC_081559.1:41803711-41840606 GCF_022355385.1 Mustela nigripes
GGCCAACTCGGCTGCCATCCGGGCCGAGATCCAGCGCTTCGAGTCGGTCCACCCCAACATCTACTCCATCTACGAGCTGCTGGAGCGCGTGGAGGAGCCGGTGCTGCAGAACCAGATCCGGGAGCACGTCATCGCCATCGAAGGTGAGGGCCGGGCCGCCGCGGGGCTTCTGGAAAGCGCGGGGGAACGGGCGCCCCCGGCGCGGCGGGGTGCGCGCGCGCGCGTGTCTGTGCGTGCGTGTGTACACACGCGCGGGGCCGTGGCACGCGGCTGCCCCGCGGAGGGAGCTTTGCGGTGCTTCATGTCCTGCAAGGCCGGGCGACGGCGGAGGGGGAGGCCGAGGGCGCCGCCAGCTCTCCGGGGGAAGATGGGCGGGCAGCGTTAATTTGATCATGGGCAGTGGAGTCTCTCTTGTGCGAAGGTGGCTCGATGCTGCCGCGTCCCGGGCCGCCCTACTGACCGGACCGAGCCGATCCCCGGGGACTGCTGGCAGGGTTGGTGCCACCGGACCCGTGACAGGTTACCAGGCCAGGGCTGGGCGTCTTGCTAGATGTTGAAGAGGTTTGGGGAAGTGCAGCTGCTGGGCTGGGGGCCCTGACCAGAGTGCTTAGGTGGGGCAGGGCCACCCCCTTCTCGTCTTTGCCCAATTCAGGGAGCCCGGTGGAGACAGCTTCACGGAGCCCGTGCAGACAGCCAGCCGGGGCTGCAGGCTGTGTCGTGTCCTCGTGCCTGTCCACCTGCCTCAGTGCAAAGGCTCGTCTCCCTAGAGTGTTTTCTACCAAAAGTCTGGGGCCAGATTAGAAGTAGAGTCTTTCCTACCAGGAGAGGAGGGGGTCCCTCAGCCTCAGGGTCTCATTTTCACAGGCCAGAGGCCACCCCCTTCCAGTTTGTCCAGCGCGGCTGTGACCCTGCTGGAGAGGTGCTTCAGAGTTCGCCTCTCTTGGGCCTGTATTCTCTTGGGATTATGAGTGGCTCTTACCTCTCTGCTAGTGGGTTTCTGGTTGTCTCCTTGGTCCTTCCATTTGGCCCCACCGAGATCCGCTGCGGGGACAAGGTGGGATGTCAGTATGGGCTGTGGTGTTCGACTCCAGCCAACACTCAGTCAGCAGTTTTTCCTCTCTGTTGACCAGAGGTGGTACAAGGCCTGTGGGTGGGCCATGCTACAACTGTCCTAACCAGACGCCACTGGGGCCGCTGTTGAGGAACATTGAGAATGTTCCAAGGCCTGGCAGGAGTTTGTCCAAAAGCCTGGGTACAGGCAGTCACCCAGCTCCCCTCCATCTGTGACGGCATCGGCCACAGGAAGGCTTTGCTTTGGCATCATGCAGTCCGAACTACTAACCCCAGAGCGTCTTGGTTTGACACTTAGCCAGTTTAGGTGGGGAGGGTGGGTGCTGTGGTGCTGATCCTCTTGGCATTTGGCAGCGCGATGGACTTGAACCATGTCCCGGCCCGGCTGCCTGCCGATTGGCCGACTGCATCCACAGGGGACCTGCTGATTCCCTGGGAGGATCGGAGCAGAGCTCCAGCCTGTGTGGGACCTGGCTGTCAGAGCACGTGGCTGCCTTGTTGGCAATTTAAGATGCTTCCAGATTCCTTGAGAGCTGGAGAGTCCCCGTGTACCTCTGATGAGACCTGTGGGAGGCCGTGGGAGCTGCACGCATCTGCTGATGGCCGTGTGATGTTGCACGAAGGTTCCTCCAGGGCCTGGGCATCGGCTTGGTTGTGGTCAGAGTGAGAGGGACGCTGTGCCTGCTTCCCTTGTCTCTTTGCAGCTCTCTGGTTGTATCCATAGAAGTCTGATGAAACACTTGAAAAGCTAGTGGCAAGTGTTGGTTGCCTTGGCTGAGAGCCCCTCATGGCTGTGCAGGGACCTCTCGTTGAGTGTGGTTCCTGACGCCTCGTTCTCATTTCTCATTTGGGAAGCCCAGCTCTGGGGTCTCACGCACTTCCAGCAAAGCAGTCTGACTTTCTAGCAAGAGGCTGTGGTTACATTTTTCTTTTCTTTTCTTTCTCTCTTAAAAAAAGATGTTATATGGTTTCTAGGTGAAGGTTTTTGGTAGCTTGATGTCTGCCTTTACCGTGTGACAAGTTAAGCCCTTTCTTGGCTGGAATCCTTGTCATTTTTAATAAGACTCAGAATCACTGAATATGAATCCTATTTGGGACTTTGATGCTATTATTTTTCTGTTAGAAAAAGGAATGTCTGTGTTGTGTGTGGTTGTTAATGAAGCTTAAGAACCATTCTCATATGTTTCTGTTCTTCGCTTTACTGTGAGCAGTCATATCTCCTTTCATTTGTATAGAACTTTAGCAGAAATACTCTTGCATTCATCATCTCATTGTGTGTCTGTACCAGCCCTGTGAGAATGTGGGCCAGATTCATTATCTTCCTGTCGTGAAGAATGGCAGTTCAGGGAGGGATAATGACCTCCTGAACATTTGACTGAGGTCATTCCAAGTCTGGTCTAAAGCAGAGGGTCAAGTCTAAAGCACCTTACACTGCCCCTTCCAACGAAAGGTAAGTTCATCCATGATAATGAAATGTCCTCTCCCTCTGTGCTGATTTTAAGATATGGCTGTGATTTATGTCTGTATTGTTGATGTTTTGGAAATTGAGAGGATTGCTCGATTGTGGCAGGGGGACATTTTTGCTACGAAAAGAACACTGTGCAGAAGCAATTTTGCGTGATTGTGTAGTGCGTGGGTTATTCACGCATACGGAGCCCAAGAGTGTGGCCGTGGGGCCCGGAAGCTGCAGGCGTCATTTGGAGGAGCCCAGGGCTGGACGTGGGCATCTGCCTAGAGTATTAGCACCTTGCAAGTCAGGATGACACAGCGGCCAAGTAGAAGTCTTTCTGAATTTTAAAACAGAACCATCTGCTATCAGGAAAGCCTGTGCACATCAGGGCAGATAGTTGTTTAAAAATCATTTGTCCCACCAAACAGAAAACAGTCTGCATTTCAGAGGCTATCTAGCTCGTCTTCCCCTGCTTCTGTGAGTACATGTACAAAGTTGGATTCCTATTTACAGAGTTTCTCGGTTAACATATTGTGAGTACTTTTCAGTGATATAGACAGTTTTGGAGATATAATTTCTTATTTTGGCATAACAATCCGGCATTTGGCTCTGCCATAATTTATTTAAAATTTTTCTATTTTTTGGTGTTTTCAAGAGTTTTTACTGTTGGTGTGAGGAGTGGCCTTGTTTGGCCAACATCTTTTCAAAGCTCATTTCAAAGTGATTGTAAGTGGGTCTGGATTGGAAAATCTCTTGGTGATGGGCTGAATTGTGTCTATCTTATTTGAAAGAGTTCACTGAGAGTTCCAAATAAGAATGGGTCTGTGGACCCTGTTCGCAGGCATGGGAAATGTGATTTTGTTTTTGTTTTAAAATAATAACTTGTCAAAAAGTTTTTTATTTTTCAAATTTTTATTTTAGACTTTGAGAGATTCATTTTTTTCTCCTAAATCTCTGGATTCTAAGGAAGCATTGCCTACTGTTTTCAGATTGTCCTGGTCAGATTTCTGGGGTGTCCCACAGGGGTGTGGCATGCTCTGAAATGTAGCTGGGTGGCACGGATGTTCTCCAGACCCAGACACAAGGGCAGGATCCGCTGCTTCTGGTGTGGAGAGCTTGTCTGGGTTCCCCCCTTTGGTTCTCTTTAAAAAAAAAATCTGTCTGGGGTGGATGGGTCTGAGGTAAACGAAGTCAGCTGCCTTTCTTGTTAAATTTGCTCTTCTCTTAGGGCTCATGTCTCTGTTGGCGACTGCACAGTGTAATTCAGTTTGCCAGCAGTCGCACTGTGGTGGGAATAGCAGCACAGAGGGCTCACTTGCTGGGGTGATGGCTGAGCCCCCAACCAGCTTTTAGGCCTCCACACCACCCCCCCTTTCCCAGGTGGCCGATCAGGCTTCCTGCCAGCCCCACTGGTGGTTTGTGCAGCTTCCTCTGGAGAGAAAGGCAGGAGAGCGCAGTCGCAGTCCTCAGCCAGAGAGCTCTGCCTGGCAGTCTCTGGAAAGGGCACTTCGATGGAGTGGGGAGGAGGGGTGCTTGGGCTGAGCCCCTGCACCAGGGGACCTGGGAAGGTGGGGTAAGGGGCCACTTAAATGCTGTGATCCAGCTGCACTGTGGAGCATCTGCGGACAGTGGAGTGCTAAGTGCTTACCCTGCATCGTCTGAGTTCATCCTGCGGTGATCCTAGGATCTTGATGCCACCGCTGGGGTCCTGAACATGGAGGAGACTTGTCAGAGCTGGCCGCGGGCTGGACTGACCTGGGTGCTGGCTCCGCAGCTCCTTACGAGCCAGAGCAGAGCTCCTGGTCATTCATAGTCTCCGCAGGCTGGAAGCGCCGCGGTCCCCAGCACAGCCTGCCTTTCCCCTGCCAGGAAGGGTCTGACAGTGCTGCTGGTAGCTGCGGGTGTTGTTTTTCTGTAAAGCTGCTCACCGTGGCGAGCTTGTAAGAGTTGGTTTTCATATAGGACATTATTCAATCTGGTTGTTGCCTGTGTATGTGTCTAGGGAACAAGTACCTTCTTCCTGCCATGGATGAGCATGATTTTTCTTTGCCAGTATCGCCTGCATTTATATATTTCAGGTTTAATTGGAAGGTGCAGTTATGGGGCCTTCTAGTTATTGATACAAATGTTGCACTTTCTTCCTTGGAAGTAATTCTCAGTTGGCCGTTCCTTGCTTCCAGGTTAAAGTTCATACCTTCCCGTCGAGACGTCCCTTCTGGCCTGGCTGACGGCAGCATCTTCCCATACCTCTCCCAGGCACAGTTTCGGCCTGCCCGCTCCCTGTCCTTCGACTCCTCTCTAGCCTGCAGGACTGGGAGCTTTCTGAGGACAGAAATAAGGATCTGTTCATTTTTTTAAATGTCCTCAGCGATTCAGTGTGACATGTCTGGAGGAGGCCCAGGAATTGTTTGTTGACCGGCTCACTTGCCAGAGGGACTAACCTTTTCTCTGGAGTTTGAGTCTCTTTGCTCCTCATTGGTAATATAAATAGCGTTTATCCCCTGGCAGAAGTTGAGGGCGTTTTGAAACTTGTTAGGAGGGTACAGATGTTAGGGCTGGGCACCTTTTGGATCTGATGGGTTTCAGCCTGGGTGGAAACTAAACACCATGTGTTTGGGGTGGAAATGAGGCTTCTTTAGCGGGTGTAGGAGAAGGGAAGACTGCTTGATGAATCTGAGAGCCCTTTTCCACCAGGCGCTTTGCACAGAGAGGGTGTTCCTTTATGTTGGGTGTGATTGACTTTCCAGCGAAGACTGACGTGATGTATCTTCACTGTAACACTGAGAGCCGTGGTTCCCCAAGTTCAAGTGCAGTTGGATGACATGGAGGGAAGCAGACTGCTGGCCCCCAACTCCCAAGTTCCTAGCTCTGTAGGTCCGGAGTGGGGTCCAAGAATGTGTTTTTCGAATGAGTTTCCAGAGGCTGCCAGAGCTGCTGGTCCAGGGACCACTCTCTGAGAAGTGTTGCTGTGGGTGGAGGAGCTCCTGCGGGCAGGACCTCTCTGGGCCCGCTGGTGGGCACGCATTCTTACGTGCAGGTGACAGGTGAGGGCCGGTCGCTCGGGAGTTCATTAAGGCCACACAACTTAGGCATCATGGAGAAGGGATCTAAATCCAGGTCCGAACAGGTTCACGTCACTGTTCAGGCTACATCCATGATGCTGAGTGCCCGTGAGGGAGGCAGTCACACGGGGGTGGACATGATTGGGGGAGCCTGTAGGGAGCTGCTCCCGCTTAAAGGCCCCTCTGCTGTGATGTTTGCTTTCCTTTCAGTCTTCTGGAGATTTTTGCAGCTTCTTGGAGTCCCCTGTGCATTTAGAAGGGGCTCGTCAAACTTCAGTTGGCGGGGTGATTCGTCAGAGGATAACGTTTTGTTATCGCGGGTGTGGAGCTGGAAGAGGCTTTCAGTGAAGGAGGCGAGCTGCGTGTCATGAGCAGCCTGGGAGGGCCGACGGGGAGCCCGAAGGACGTGACTCAGAGCCGAGAAGCCACTAGAGCAGCTGCAGGATACTTCATAGCAAATTCTGGGGCCCTGTCACTGCCACCTCTGTTTTTGTTGTTGTTGTTTTGTTTTGTTTTGTTTTTCCAAACCAGACTTTATTTGGTTAAGACTAAAATCCCTTAGTTTGCATCCTTCTTCTTCTTCTTCTTGTTTTTTTTTTTACCCCCTGTGTACCCTGCAGGTGTTTATAGTTTGTGAGTCTCGCTCCGGCTTGTTTTAACTACTGATTTGGTCTTGTCTCGTGTTTCTCAACATTCAAACAAACCCGTTCCCCCACCTCCCACCCCCCTTCTCTACGCTGCAGATCCTCTGAGTCCTTTGCTTAAGTGATTGAGTTTGGCAAAGCGGATCAGGCTTAGTTATTTTTAAAATCCAGGGTTCGGAGTTCTGATCTGGTGCTTAGCTGCATAATTCCTTCCCTTTGTTAAGTGCCTCTCTCTGAGGAGGAGGCCTTCTGCAGAAATTAAGCCGCAGTCTCTGCAGCATCTGTTATTTTGGGACTGGGGATGAGGGCAAGGCTTTGTATGTGCCGCCGTGGGCCCCTCTTCCAGGAGTTCTGTGCTTCTGAGGGGCTGAGAGGGATTGTGGGTTCTTGCTTTATGGAGTGGGAAGCCCGTATGCAGGGCTGCGAGTGAAGTGACTTTCCCGAGATGCACTGATGACCCACCCAGGAGCAGGGTTGTTCCAGTCTGGTCCCTCCAGCCTCCCTGGGCCCCAGCTCTCAACTGCCTGAGGCCGGAAAGTGGTGTCTTGGTTGCCTCTGGGGGTTGCGAGGGAAAGAGAACAGTGCCACCCCCACAGAAGAGGTTGTTAATGGACCCTTTGAATAACCAGCCAAATAGTTTGTGTGCGAGGTCGGAACATTTTCCATAAAGAGCAGGCTAAATATAGGCTCCAGGGTGGGGACCCGGGCCCAAGAGGGGGGTGTCAGGCCTCAGATATTGTTTCTTCCACTGGTAATCAGAACTTGCCACCAGCCCGGAACAGGTGGCCACCCTGAGCTGTCTGGGAACAGATTGGTGTTTTTGTTTAACCAGGGCCTCATTTGCAAATTTCACACTTCTCCCGCTGTTTGGTGGGGATTGTCTTTTTTTGGGCTGCAGTGTTGGAGTATTTGTACAGTGTTTCTACACAAGCAACTGTCTCATCTTTAAAGCTGCTCATGCCGTCTGCTTGTCATTAGCATCGTGGTTTAGAAGCAGCTTTTTATTTTTCATTTTTTAAGGGTGGGAAACACTTTTCATGGTCCTGGGAGAAGAATTCAAATAATTACCGGCCATGTTCACTTTTGATTTATGTTTGGTCTTAGAAATGTCAACATTCAACAGGCTCCCGCAAATAGAACCATGTTGATTTCCAGCTTAGGACACAGCCTCACCGAAGCCACTGTTCCCATGTTCCCAGATAATAGTCTTCAAGGGAGAAGAGTGTCTTTTGGAAGTCAATTTAGTTTGAGTTTGAAGAGTTTTAGTTGACAGGGACATACCAACAATAATGATGAAAGGAAGAAATTAGAAATTTTTTTTTTTTTAATCAATGCCTGCGACAAAACAAGACCCATTTTAGGTTCCTGGCAGAGTTTTTACCTCTGAAGTGCAAGACCAGAAGCGTGCCCTCTGCGTGAGGACGGATGGTGGCCGTTAGCAAGATTTGGTCTTGCAGGTGAGCTGGTTACTTCCTGGTTTCTGTAATGAAAACGAAATTGATTTGGAGAGAGCTGATGGCCCTGAGATTCAGCTGTTTGTTTCCAGTTGTTCTTTTCCGTGAGGGGAGAGCAGGCCTATCTTCCAGGGAGGGTGCTTGGCTGAAGCCTGCCAACCCACCCTTCGTGGTGGTTCTTGAGGACCTGGGGTGCCGCAGTCACGTGTGGTTCCCTCTCCCGTTCTGACCCGGCTGCCATTAGTGCAGGCTGGTAAGCCTGATTTCAGACGGACAAGAGCATTGTTTCAGTTGTAGGCTCAACAACCAGGTCTGGGTCTCTGCTTGTCCATGTGTTACTATTTTGAGTTTGGGATTGCTGGGACTGGGACCACTTTAAGCTCCTGAATTTGTCTGAGCTCTTTTTTCACCTAGAGCATTATTACAGAAAGATGCCCGAGTCATCAGGGAGGAGGTTTTCACGGACTGAGCACATGTATGTCACCGGCATTCAGATGAACAGACAAGGCAGCCGGCACAGCCAGGACCCGTCTGGGCTCTGGGTTGAGTTTAGTTATAGGAGGTTGCCTTGGTTTATTGGTGCGTTCTCCCACTGATGGGCATTTGCATGGTTTCCTGTTTCTGGCTGCTACGAACAGCGCCACTGAGAACATTCTCGTACTGGTCTTTTGGTTCCTATCAGGTACCTAGGAGTGGGGGGCTGTGTGATGTTACCTGTGTGGACACAACCAACCATGAAACCAGTCTGTCTGGTCGGTAGGCAGCACCAGTCTGAAGAGACCTTTCATTGCTGTTCAGTGTTTAGTTCATGGGGCTTAGGGACTGCCTTCTGCTTTTGATTTTAATTCTCTGCCTTGTTTGTTCATAAACAAATATTTAAGTGGCTAATAAATTTCCGGCACTGTCTTAGATTTTAGGATTTTTCTATGCACTGTTAAATCCTTGTTAGATGAATAATTACAGCTCTGTAAAGAGAAGCTGTGTGAGTGAAATCCTTCACCAGGAAGTACTTTCCTTTAAAATGTGGATGGCACAGTTCCCCTGAGGCCGGCATGGGCCCCTTTGGGCTCTCCCTGGCTCTTGGCAAATCAATAATCAGTTGGGGTACTCATTCTGGAGGATCCCAGCCCAGTCCAGGATCCATCTCACCACACCCATCCTGGGTGTTAGGTAACCTTTGGATCTGTGTTGGCATTTGAATGGAAACTCATTTTCTACTCTGGGCCTAAGCTGTTCTGTGGTCTTATAGTTACATATTAGCACTCCTCAGTTTCTGTTGTTTGTAGCAATTATGTGCAAGACAGGAAAGAAAAAAAGCTAAGTGTTGCCAACTCTGTTACTCTCAAGGGGTTATTTTCTTTGTTCCTTCTGTGGTGATCTGGAGCTGCCCATCCTCTCGACAAAGGCCACACTGACCGGGGCCAAACCTGGGAGCTCATGAGGGTGGGAGGGTGTGTGCGTGCGGGAGAGCTTCTCCAGTGGCTTCACACAAGAAAATGTTTATTTTGAGGGATGGGGGTGGGAGGGCTGTGTTTATTGTCCCAGCTTAGCATGGAAGTAGCTAGTGTGAGAATCAATAGGCAAGGTTTTATGAAGCACCTACAGTGGGGCAAAGGGCAGTTTTTAAAATCTGGGGTGGGGGAGGGCAGGCAGATGTGCGGGACCCGAGGCCTTCTGCCAGCACACCTTAGATCTAGCTCAGGAGGCCACAGGAATACAAACTGAGATAAGGGGCCACAGTAGTTCCAAGGCTACATGAGAAAGCCAGGGCTGCCTTGCAGGGAATGGGATTAACCCAGTTTGGAGGGTGGGTGGGACTCCCAGTGGAGGGTTTTCCGGCTAGTGGGTAACAAACAGGATGGATCCTCAGCATACAGAGACTCAAGGAGTCCTGGGTGATGGAGAAGAGCCTCTGCTCTCCCAGAGAGCAGGTCAGGAGCACTTTTATTGGGGAGCAGGAAACTATTGATTATGGATTTCCATTTGGGGAGGGGAGCACTGTGATGCTCAGCTGTGGCCCTGCAGGCTAGAGGGGGTCTTGGTGGCTGCAATCATGGGGACTGGTGGGGAGGGCTCAAAACCGGGACCATCATCCAGGCTGTTATGGGGGGAGGCGGGAGCACAGACAGGCCCCAGGAGATGGTCAGGGAGGTGCAGGCCACCAATGTGGCCTGTGAGCCTCAGGATGGAGTGGGGGAGAAGAGAGACTGAGGTTTGATCCTTGAGGTTTGTTGAAGGGATTCCAACTATGGATGTCCTGGGGGTTTGGGCAGGGGGTGTACGGGGCCATGTGCGACAGTTACCTGGGATTTGTGGAAGAGGGCCCTGTCCTGTGGGGCTGATTTGCATATGTAGATCAGGGAATCACCCTGTCTCTGGAGCAGGCCAAGAGGCAGGCATCCGGGATGTATTGTGGCCTCTTCCTACCCTGCAGACTTTAAATGGGTGTCCGAGGTGTGTGGACGAGAGTTGCTCCGGAGTCTGGCTGGTGTGTATCTGTCCAGGAGCTGAATCTGCCCCAGGTAGGGGCTTACATGATTGAGTTGTTGCTCATAGCCCCTGGACTGTGGTGGCCCCTGAAGTCTAGCTTGTCCAACCAGAGTCTTTTGGCCAGCTGTTCCTTTTTCAGAGCAGTGCCGAGGGCATACCCCGGGATGCTTGACTGATGTATCGGTCTGGAGCTAAACCTGAACTTACATCTTTACGTCGGGCTCTCTACCCAAGTCTGTGGCTGTTCCTGTCTATTAGGTGTGTGTAGTTTCCACTTAATGGCTTGAATCCATAGACTTGTAGAGCCAAGTGCTGGGAGTACAGAGGTGAATGGGCCATTTGCCAGGTGTGAACAAGACAGGTTTGTGCTTTGGGCCAGGTGTGTAGTGAGCTGGGGGGTAGCGAGGGTGCCATGAAGAGGCCCGGGGGCTCCTGGAAGATGCCTTGTTTGAGCCCCAAAAGGCAGAAAGCTAATGTCGTGGGGGGTTGTCGACAGGGGACTCTGTCATCTATCAGGAGGCCTTGGAAAACTCATCTTTGCCCAAAGATGTCTCACTGTGTTCACGCAGAGAAGTCAGTTTCCATTTTTTCACTTAGAAAATTACAGTTTTACTGGGGTTTCTCAGTCTGTGTTTGCGTTTCTGGTCATCTCATGCTGGGGAATAAAAGAGTTACTTGTCTCTTTTCATCCACAGTCTGAATCTACAGGTTTTTTCTTTTCCTCCCCCCCCCCCCCCTCCCCCCTGCTTAAACTCCCCAAATCCTACACTCTTTCCCTAAGTTCCCAGCTGGCTAGGAGACATCACCAGAGTGCTGCTAAAATCATGCGCAGTGGCATGTGGTTTGTTGCCTCCCCCCCCCCCCCAGCCCTGCCCCCATGCCAGGTGAGGCCTGGAGGTGCTGGGAGGGCAACTTGTCCTGAAAGTGCTTCAGAATTCCAGAGTTCCAATTAAGAGCCTGTGTTCTTCTAGAATTCCACCTTCTCCTTCTGATGGGACGCAGGTTGCTGTGCACTGAGAGTTTTGCAGATTGCCTGCTTAGAGATAAAAGACATAGAGTGGTACAGCTGTACTCTCGTCTGGGGAGATCGGCACCCCTCCACTTGCTAGCATTGATGCTGGGGTGTGTTGTGTTGAGCAGAGTGTGGTAAGAGGCAATTGCGCATCTGAGTGGATGGAGCCCTCACCCACCTGTGGGTCTCAGGCACCTCCTTCTGGGTCTGCCTAGGGAGGGAGCAGTGTACTATTCTAGGGCCTGGGAGCCATACAAACAAGGCATTTTGTGACTAAGAGACAAAATTTGCAGATTAACTCCAGCTTGAGCTTGAGGAGGCTTTCTTTTCTTCAGCGTTTTGTGATGAAAATTGTCAAACACACAGAAGAGTTAAAAGAATGTTTAGAGGAACTGTTCTGTTCCCTTTGCCTTGCTTCTCTCCTTGTCATTGCGGCGTATCTCCCCATCCAGCCAGAGGATTGTTATCTAGCATTTTCTCTAGATTTCAGAGTTTTTCAAGGCTCATCTGATTTTGACTTGGAATCCAAAGGATTACTGGAAATGGTGCTAGGCAGGGTGTTAGGGCATCTGGTTCGAAGTGCAGTGCCGGCAGAGAGGGGCAACGCACGGGCTGAGTGTGGGTGCTTGTGAGGGGGTCTCATTCTGCAGGGAGTTGGTTTAATTTGGGGTCTGGAAGGACAGCATTTTGTTGTTACTGTTGATTTAGTTCAGATGTGAACCCAGAAGGAAACTTGAACTGAATTCTGACTTGAATTCCCCATTTCAGGGGGTGTATTTGGGAGGGCAGCCCCTCTTCGGTCCTTGGTAGTTTTGGGGATGGGATGGCACAGAGGGCTTTGGTTTTAGGAGGAGCCCATGTGTTGATATGGAAGACAGGCATTTTCTTATTTAATAAGTTACATTGTGATCGTTTCCTGGAAGGGGAATGATGTCCTGGAGGCTGACAGCCATGGTGACTCTGTGTGGCCTCTAGCAGACAGATACCTCTTGCTTGGGGATCCGAGGCAGGGTCCTGCCTCGTGACTTGCCATGGCATTCTTGGGACACACATGTCCCTTTGGTCCTTCAATTTAGAAGGGGTTGAACTTTGATCTCAGGGTTCCCCCGTCTCTGAAGTGACCACCACAACTGCCCCTTTCATTGCTCCTCATTCTCCAAAATGACCAAGTCTGGCAGAGGTGGGGATGGGTGGGGGGAGGAGGAGATGGTCAGATGAGGCCCGATTGCCCTAGGGCCTTGTGTTGAATTGTTTCTATCCATAATTCTCCTCCGCCAACAAAGTCACAGAGTGAAATCTCACTCAGTAGAGCAGTGTCCAGTCAAGGGAAGGAAACATATTGCGTGTGTGTGTGTGTAACCCATGTGGTCCATGGAAAAAGTAGCACCGACATGGGTGCATCTCTTGAAGGCTTCCTTCTGACACCTGAGCGTGGGCAGGTGTGTGCTGAAGAACCTCGTGGATGATAATCTCCAGCTCTCTGCAGTACTCTGGTCCCCCAGACTTAGAGACAGTAAACAGCAGGTGTGCAGCTGTCTAACCTGGTGATGGTGTGTCATTGTCATTGTAATGGGCATGTGTTGAAAGCAGCCGGTGTGATGAACACGTCTGTTATGTGTATGACTTATATGGCAGGTTTTAAGGCAGATCCTAGAAGTCTAATTAAGCTCTCAGTCACCTCGCTGGTTCACGAGTTTGAGGGAGCAGCCTCCAGAATGGCAGTCATCGTGGCCCTGAATGGGGAGCTGAATTACAGTGTGATTCTTGTCTCTGCAGTGTTAATCACAGTGTTAATTATAGAACCCGATTGGTCCCAAATTCCTGTTCTCCAGACTGGGCCCAAATGGGGCATGTCTTCCGGGTTGTCCTTGAGCCAGCAGTGACTTCACAGTGGGCTGGTAGAGTCCCCAGCCTCCTCCTCATCTGCCCCCTGCAGTGCTCCCCGCATCCTGCCCAGAGCTGGCTGGACCGGAAGGCCTGGGGGGGGGGGGGGTGTTACTGAGTCAGCAGATTCCTTCCCGGATCCTCTCTCAGGTCTTCTACACACAGAGTCCTCTCCGGGTGGGCTCCGCTTCTGCTGGCGGGTCGGACTCTCCTCTCCCCTTCCCAGGACTTCCAGCATCTTTGCTCAGGGACCTACCTTCGTTTCTTTGCCAGATTTCAGTTTGAATGGGTCTGTGTGTCCAAAATCTCTAGCAGAGCTCGGGCTTTAATTTCCATTTGGTCGCAGTCCTGTCTTCACGGCAAGCAGGCTTTGAGCTAAGGGGAATTTATGGCAGAATGTGTCTCGGTTGTCACCTCTTTGTCACTCGGTGAGGGGTTGAGTTTCTGAAGAAAAGGTTGGTGGCTCGATGCCCCTCCCTCTCTCCCCACTCCTTCCTTTCTCACGATGTGGGAAAGCTACCCCCCCCCCCCCCCCCCCCCCCCCTCCTTTCCCCGGTGGGGGGAAACCCCCCCCCCCCCCCCCCCAAGTGGGAAAGCTTAGCTTTTGAACGTGTCCTCTGTGGTGGGACACGATGCTTTGGCCCTTCCAGCAGTTTATGAAAGTGCGATCCAGCCTCGTTCGTGAGCTATCATGGAGGAGGGCGTTCCCCAGAGACTGGCCTGTACAGTTCATCTGGTCATTTCCGTAACAGGCAACCCAAATTCTCCTTATAGCTTGGCTCCCCCTGAGTACTGAAAGGCCTCTTGTTTCTGAGGCCTTATCTTAAATGCTGCTTCCCGGGGATCCAGGGCCGTCGGCCTCTCCAGACGCCCAGACATCCCTCTCCCTTCTCTTTCTGTCTCTGGTGTGTGTGTTTGTGGACACATGGGGATGTCTTTCCCCCGGTTTATCCCAAAAGCAGCCTGGCAGCCTTGGCCGTGATTTGTTCCCAGAAGGGTGGGCAGTGGAGACATGCGTGGACCATCTGCATGGGGGGGGGGGGGGGGGCGTCTGCACCTTCTCACACCAGAGAACAACAGTTCCTCACCCTGCTGCACCCACCTGTGGCTTCTGAAAACAGTCCCTGCCTAAGAATTCTGTAGGAAGATACCGTGTAAGAGCTAATTGCAGTGAACTTTTCCAGAAACGTGTGTTTGGAAGATCCATGTTCCATGGTTACTGTTACCTTGGCTCTTGTTACATAACTCCTGTTAGATACGGGGGTTTTGGGAGCTTGGGTTCCAATATTTGAAAAACATGACTTCAACTACAGTGACTATGGTATTGCCTTTTTGGGGCTTTCTGGACATAAACACAGGAATTGTAATCAGAAACCTGAGTTTATTTGACCAAGAGTTTCTTTGTTGGTTTGAAAATATGCTGCTGGGACCACTCCTGACGAGGGGCTGTCAGAGGCTGCGTCCCCAGGAGAAGGGCCACCCAGCCTCCAGGCCACTACTGTTGGCCTCACGCTTAGGCTGACCCACGTCCATGCTGCATTCCTCCCTCCACACTCTGCAGGGATGGGGAGGCAGGGCTGGTGGGCAAGGGGCTGAAGGGACAGCATGTTAGACCGAGACCCTAGCCGTCTGCTTATGCAGTTGACTAGAGTATGTCTTCTGATGGTTTTTCTACGAGCACTGTGATCTCAGGCCAGCTTCTGGCCTTTTCCCTGAGCCTGAGGGAAGCTGGAGCTGGAACAGCCCCTTGCTGATTCTTTCTCTCTAAAGCCCCAGGTGGCCAGGTCCTACTTGGGCTGGGCTGACTCTCTTTCATTGGGGAATTTGTTTGTGATCAGTTGTGACCTTTTCCATGCTGAGCTTCTGTACCTGGAAAGCCCCAGAGGGAACAGCTGCTGGGAGTCTGTCGGGCGGGTTTGGAGTGCTCCCGTGTTCCAGGCCCAGCGCTGCAGCCAACTGGCCCAGGGGCCTCCACGCTCTCCTCCCCGGTTGCTCCATCCCAGACCTTAGCTACGAGTTCATTTTGAGGAAGAGAAGACAGAAACGGCTCCCTGAGATTGCCCTGTGCGGTGCAGACCTCCAGGGAGAGGCTGATGCAGGGATGTCCCTCTTGGGCCTGGGGTATAGTTCTGCTCCCGATGCCAGGCAGGCAGCAGGTTTGCCTTGTAAATGACACCGTTTGTTGCCTGGAGGCGTCTCTGACAGCTGCTCCTGCTCTGGATTCCAGAAATTTCTATGAAACATTTCAGGAACACCCTCCCTCCCTCCCAGTTTCTTCCTTTTCTTCACTTGGTACAACCCATAACCGCTCCAGCTGTTTCCTGAGTGTGTGCTGTGCGTGGGACCCCGTGGTGAGCGCTTAAACATGCTTTCTGTCCTTTTATCCAGGTTTCCCTAGGACAGATGTGGTAGGACCCTCATTTTACAGGTCTGGAGCCTGAGAGCCAGGGTTTGAGCCCTTGCCTGAATCCACCCACACCTTGGAGCTGGCAAATTTAGGGTTTAGACTCGGGAGTCACAGTCATGATGTTTTAGTGAAACAGAGAGGAAGCCTCTCTCATCAGACCAAGGCCTGCAGGTTCTAGTTGGTGATTGGAAGCTCATACCCACACCCAGTGTTTTACCTATTGCTGAAGTTTTAAAGAAAAGAAAAGCTGCAGATCATATTGACTGTGTCGCTGAGGTTTGGTGATGTTGGGATGCTGAGTGCTGGTTTTGGTTGCACAAGGAGGAGACACGGTGGCAGGCTCGCTGCTTGCAGTGGCAGGTCTGTGGTCTGGGACAGGGACAACTTCCAGATGGTGTGCCATTGAAAAGACGCCCAAGTTCAGAAAGTCTGCAGCACCTTTAATCTGAGTTGGTTGGAAGTACTGCTCTTAAACCGAAGCCACATGAATTATGTGACATTTTAATAATGGAGATGCTAGCAAGCAGTTAATTTTTAACACATATAAATAGAAGTTACTTTTCCTCTGGCCTATAATTAGCATAATAGGGAGAAATTGATACCCTGGGAATCAAGGGATTTGCCCGAGGTCACGCAAAGTGAGGCGCTGAGCCGGGAGGTCGAATCGAGGTGCTCTCCTGGTGCTGCATTCATGGGGGAGCGGAGCCAGTTTTCCATTTGGGAAGCTTGGCACAGGGTTTACTTTTCACCACAGGTTGTGGGCTGGCTGGGTCCTGGGCATGGCCCCTCTTTCCCACCGGGGCCTGGGCTGGAGGGCCAGCCCAGACTCTCTCGGGTTGTGCAGTGGTTGGCTTTCTGGAATGGGGTTCTCTGATGCCCGTCCGGGGCTCTGGCCACAGCATTCCTACCATCAGCCTTTGGTGATGGTCTGGATTCTTAACCCTGTTCTGGTCCTGACCCCGTCCTATGCAGGGAGCTGACCGCGGGGAAATGACCACAGTGCCCTGCCTGGGGCTGCAGCCTCAGGGCCCCCCTTTCCTTGCTGGCATTGTCATGGTTAGCAGGCGTGCGGCGCTGCTAACTGGGAGTTCCCACCTGCACCATCCGCGACGTCAGCGCCGTCCACATGGCCCGTGCCCTCGTGTGAGGGGATGCTGTGGGCAGTTCCTGTTAAAGTTAAATCTGTTGGGTGCCTGGGTGGCTCAGTTGGGTAAGTGTTCCACCCTCGACTTTGGTTCAGGTCAGGATCTCGGCGCTGTGAGATCAAGCCCCAAGCAGGCTCCCATGCTCAGCAGGGCATCTGCTTGTGCTTCTGTCGCCCTCTGCCCGTGCACATGCGCTCTTGCTCTCTCTCCAGCCCTCCTGCTGCCCTCCATCTGCTTGCACTGATGTGCTTTCTGTCACCTTGAGTTAGTTTGTGTTTTCTGGAATTTATTAGAAATGAAATAGTGCAGCAAAGCCCCCTTCTTTTCTAGCTTCATCCACTCCCTGTGGTGATTCTGAGGCTCATTCCGCTTGCTGGGTGTATTGGCAGTGAGTTCTTTTTCACTGCTGACTAGTGTTCTATTGTGTGGCTCTACCACGGTTAATCCTGTCGATGGACACTGATTGCCGAGTTCATGGGTTTCGTTTGTGCAGATAAAGTGCCATGAGCATGTGGTTCTTCATGCGGCCACGTGCTCTTTTGGTAAATACCTAGGAGTGAGGTGCCCGGGACATGGGGTGGGTGTGTATCTGACTTTTAGAGAGCTGCCCAACTTTTCCAAGTCAACCGTTTGGTTTTTCGCTCTTGCCAGCAGTGTGAGAGTCTCCACTTGGGGCCGAGGCTCTGCAGGCTCCTGGCAGGGACGGTTTCGGGGTGGCACCCATCCTGCAGAAGGAGGAGGGCGCCTGGGGAGCTCATTTGGTGAAGCATCTGCCTTTGACTCAGGTCATGATCCCAGGGTTCTGGGATCAAGTCGCGCATTGGGCTCCCGGCTCAGCAGTGAGCCTGCTTCTCTGCCTGTTGCTCCCTCCTCTTGTGCTCTCTCTCTCTCTCTAATAAATAAATGAAGTCTTCTAAAAAGAGCATGTGCCATCTGTGTGTCATGGGCTGTGAGCTGTCTTGTACTAACGGGGGGTGTGGGGGTGAGGCCGAGGTGGGGCTAGAGGTGAAGTGGGAACTGGGTGAAGAGGCCCAAGGGAGAGAGGCTGTGGTCACACACGGTTGTGTGTGTAAAAACCAGACCCATTTGGGTGCTTCTGGAACCGTCTGGGTAACGTGAAGAGCTGCCTCAGGACCTCCACAGCGGGCACTAGGCGCAGGCACTGAGATGAGGTGGGCAGAAGGTGGTAGGCAGACATCGGTAGTCAGGCCTCCATCCTCTGCATTGCTTTGTGACCCCTGGCCTCAGTTTCCCTGCCTGTAATTCCAAGTGTTTGGCCAAGATCGGTGGTTTTTAATGGGGGGATGGGGCAGTTTTGCAGTGTTCGGGGAAATTTTTAATTGTCACGACTTTGGCATCTGGTGGCTGTCCTGCAGCCTGGTCTGCTACCCCTCTGTGGTTCCCTCCAGCTTCTGCTCTGCGTGCAGGGCCCTGCGCTGACTAAGCCTTACCTGGCACATGCCTTTCTCGGGGGACAGCTGCAGGTGTGTGTACCTGTGTGCTCACCGGTTCTCACCGGGATCAAGGACTTCTCAATGAGAAGGGCTGACAGGGGAATGGGAAGTAAATGGGAGCCTCCGTTGGCTCCTTCTCCCCAGAGTTTTCTAGGAAACTGACTCCCTGTGGGGATGTCTCTCTCCCATCCCGCCTCCAGTGCTGGAGTAGGCAAATTCCACCCTGCTCTTTATGACTAAGTGTCTGGCAGCCTGAGCCCAGGATAGTCATTTTTTTTTTTTTTAATTTATTTATTTAACAGACGAGATCACAAGTAAGCTGAGAGGCAGGCAGAGAGAGAGAGAGGGAGAAGCAGGCTCCCTGCCCAGCAGAGAGCCCGATGCGGGGCTCGATCCCAGGACCCTGGGATCATGACGTGATCCAAAGGCAGAAGCTCAACCCACTGAACCACCCAGGCGCCCCCCAGGACAGTCTTAATGAACCTCTCTGATTATTAACCTTTGCCTGGCTCAGGGAAATCGCTCACTTTTTCTCTGGCCAAGAGTAGACCTGGAAACCTTTATTTGGAAGTCTTTTTGACAACTCCACCTTCTGGAGAGCTTAGTTCCTTTATTTACGGGGTGGGGAGAAAACCCTGAGTGATTTCCTCAAAGAGTGGATTTGCTCCTGCGGAGTTTTACGCAAGTGCTCATGGCGGGGTTCACAGTGGGGAGGGGAGATGGTGGGGTGTCCACATCACTTCCTGCTCTGATGCCACATCAACAGAACACTGGAGAGGCAGATATTATCTCAGCTGGGGTTCTGGGGTGTCTGTTTTTAACTTTTGGAGGTGCATCCCGAGGATGAGAAGTGGTTTTCTGGACATAGAAAAAGAATATATTCCACGCACGTCCTTCTGCATTCCCACCTTGCTTTCTGTGGTGCTCACTGCAGAACAGACCTCCAGACAGGGCCATCGCTGGCCTCACGGAGGTCCTACCTGCCGTGCTCAGCAGCTTCCATGTCTTCGGAGAGCCGCAAATTTCCAGGCCAGCCAGAGAGCCTGCCCTTTGCCTCCCTTTCCAGGAAATGAACATACATGAGTGAGAACATTAGGAAGTGCTTTTGGATGTTCTAAGAAGAACGTGCTATCCTGTTAGTAGGAATGAGGGGTCCTGGCCGGCCTGGGTCCCTCTGCTGAGGGACTTGTTGGCCGCGGTGGTCGAGGTGGGCGCTCCTGGTCCCGCTTGGGGACGCTCCTCTGGCCAGCTGCCATCGGGTTTGGTTGTCTGCGGTTTACTGGGCCCATCGATGCTTCTCTAGTCCAGATGTGGCTTTGCTCCTGGCATCTTCCCGACCCCAGACAGCCAGAGCTCGTGTAGTTTGGAGGTGTGTGGGGTGTTGTTTTCTCCCTCCCCATGTTCCCTTCGCTGTGTCAGGTGGAGGGGGGTGCTGCTGACCTGCGGTATGCTGGCCTGTCAGCCCTCCCCTTGCCGTCTCCACGGCACACACGCGCCATCCTGGAGGGGCCAGTCCTGGAGGGGCCAGTCTTCGGGCCTTTCTTCCTTAAAAAGCCAAAAGCTCCCACAGTGTGCAGCCCCACCACGGTCAGCCTTCTAGGGAATGTCGGGCTCTTCCAACCGAATAATGATCTTACAGGCTTCCCAAGTTTGGCAGTGTGGTCACCCCTGGGATTCTGCTGAGATGTTTTATGGTCAGCCCAACATGTGCTTTCCCCTGCATGGTGTGTGTGTGTGTGTGTGTGTGTGTGTGTGTGTGTGACAAACGTGGGTCTCTGTTGACGTGAGTAAGCGCAGGCTGTCCCATCAAGTCTCCCCTCCGTGCGTGCCGGCTTGTCTGTGCATCTGTGCTCGATGTCCAAGGATGTTGATGTGGTAATTCGCGTTTGACAGCTTGGCTCACCCAGAAATAGGTTCCAAAACAAATCTGGCCAGGCCCTGCCCTGCTTAAAAGCCTTTAATGGTTCAGCAGGCGATCAGAAGGAAGTCAAGATTCCTTGACCTCACCCCTAACCCTGCTGAGAGCAAGTCATGGGGTAAATAAAGAAAAAGGAGTTACTTTGTTTAGCCCCCAGGGCCCTTTGCCACAGGCCTGCCTGGTCCTGCTCCTTAGCAGTTCCCTGGGGCCACCCCATCCTCCTCAGACTCACTGGCAGTCCACGTCCTGCACCCCTCAGATCCTGTGTCGCTGCTCCCCCGAGGTCATTCAGAAGGTCCCTGACCCAGTGCCCACGTGTGGCCTTTGCACTTTGTCTAATTGTGGGATCACCTGTCCTTCCCCAGCGTGGGCTCAGAAAGCTCTGGGATTGTGCTCCTCGGGCCTGGACCTGTGGTCATCCAGGGCCTACTGGGTGGCGGGAGCTCCAGCCTGACCGCCTGCCAACAGAAGGACCTCAGAGGCCTTTCCTTCTGTAGCAGAGGGAAAGCAGCAAGGTAGCAGCAAGTTGCGTGCCTGCTGTGTGTCATGTATGTCCTGGCATCTGGTTATCCCAGAAAAGAGGCCCCTGTCATGGTAATGAGTTGGTGAGGTGGGAATTTGAGGTGGCTGTGGCTGCCATTTTGAGAATCGCAGAATTTAGGGCACTAAAAAAAAAAAAGTTCTTAAATTTCAGTAGTCTTTGCCCTAAGCAGATAATCTTTGCTTTTTAGAATAGAAATTGCTTATTCTTTAAACTGGCAGGGGCGGGGGGGGTGGTGAATGCTAAGTTAGTCCCTTCTGGTCCGTGGTTGAAAACATCAGAATCCCATTGTAGGTCCTGCAGGCACATGTGACGTTTCCCAGAAGGCTGTGGGGGGTGCATCCACGTGGGAGGCCAGCCGGCGAGCCAGCCCTGGGGCTGGACTGAGCCAAGCCCACCGATGGGGTCCAGGGAGGAGGCACAAGTCCCGTGTCATGGAGACACTGCTATTTTCTTCTTGGCCACCACCCGGACCACTTGTTCCTGGAGAGCTTTAGCCACCCCTTGGCCACCTGGAGTGACAGCCCCACAGGGATGGTAGCAGAGAGGAGGGCCTGGTCCCGATGGTCTGTGGGGAAGCTGTCTCCAAGAGCTGGGAGAATGGACACAGGCTGTCAGTGACGAGATGCTAGTCACACGTCTCAAGTGTGGTTTCAGGTCTCTGCTGAAGTCCACCACTTCCTTGTACTTCCGTTTGAGAAGCTCTGTTGAGCTGGACACTTTGTGGCTTCAAAAGAGAATGTGATGGGTTCGTTGGTGACTTCTGACACAGGTGCTCATCTTTAAGATGTACGGACATCACAGGCAAACATACCAGCAGCTTCAGACATTTCGAGTGACTCCATGCACATCTGAAGGACAGACATTAAACCTACAGGGAACTGGGAAGACGCGGTGGACTGCGTCGCCTTTTAAACCTTAGTGGATGTGGGGTACTTTTGAGAGCGGAGGTGCCTGCGGGACGTGGGGAGATGTTGCTGGGCTGCGTGTGGGCTTCGTGGACCAGGGGTCCTGTGGACTGTGACAGGTGATGGAGCATGGTTTGTGCTGCTGCTTGAGACGACTGTGAGGTTTCCATGGGTGCACACTTGGCCGTGCTTTCTTCCTCTCTAGACATCACTGCTATAGCCACCTGTCTTACTGTCCCTCAGGGCCCCCCTGTTTCTGGGCATGCTGAGCAGCACTGAATGTCCCGTGGAAGGAAGCCCTTTCCTGAGTGGTGGTCTCTGCTCCCCGCACAAACCAGAGATGCTGTGTGCCCTTTTCAGCTCCCAAGCTTGGGAGTCTGTTGTTTGAACCTTCCTTATGCTGTTTTCTGCTTCCCTGTCTCATAACTGCTGGTGGAGGGGCAGTCCGTGCAGGGTTGAAGGGCAGGTCTCAGGAAGTATGCTGCTGCTGCTGCTGCTTTCTAGCTGTGCGCCTTGGGGCAGTCTTTTTAATTCCCGAGCCTCAGTGCTTCCTGCTTTCTTCAGAGGACGTGAGTGTAAGTGCTTGGCACCCGGGTGCACGGCCCATGCTGTGGCCCTCCCTGACCGGTCCTCCTCCAACTGGCCTCCTGCCATATCCGGGCATGCATGGATGTCTGTCTGGTGGGTGTGCATTCGTTTGGCTTCCCTGGGAGACTTCAGCTCACCTCTACTGGGGATCGGCAGTGTGGACGCTCAGCCTGAGGGAGGGCACTGAGCAGGGAGGCCCTCCACCAGCTGGGTCTCCATGGTGGGATTCGCCCTCTAATGTAATTGACCCAGCAGTTGGCCAGGCAGGTGCTGTGATGGGCAGTTGCCGGCAGATGCATCCAGCAACCTGCGGGGTGAGATCTGACTGGCTGGGGTTGCTGTGGGGTGTGGGAAGGGCTTGGGGTCTAGATCTGTCTGCAGGCTGTCCTGTCGCAGACTGGCCGGCCCAAGCAACAGATGTTGACTGTCTCAGTCCTAGAGGCTGGAAGTCTGAGATTGAGGTGGTGACTGGTTTGGATTCTTCTGAGGTCTCTCTCCTTGACCTGTGGACAGACTCCTTCTTGTGTCCCCTTGTGACCTCTCCTCTGTGTGTGCATGCCTGGTGACTGTCTCCTCTTAGGAGGATACCGGTTCTACTAGGTTAGAGCCTTATACTTAGGACCCTTATGACTTTGCTTAGCCTTGGCTGCCTCCTTGAAGGCATTGCCTGCAGGTACAACCACACTGTTGGTTTGGGCTTCAACATAGGAATTGGGGGTGGGGGTGGTGTCTGTGCATAGTTTAGTCCATAACAGTGTCCTTCCCTGCCTCTGCCTTCCCCAGGTCACGTGGTGACACAGGCTGACAGGTGGTCATTATTCATGCGGATCGGGCTGGGGCTGCAGGCTGTGTCCTGTTCTGCCCTGCCCACGCTGGTGGGTCATTCAGGTGCAGACTTCCAAAGTGAGTGGAACCAGGCAACAGTGAATTTCTGGACCTGAACCAAACTACTTACTTTCCATCTTTATTGTGATTTCTTCTTATGATATCTTTATTTGTTTTATAATATCTTTGTTTACTTCATATATTTAATTGTATTTATCCGATGTCTGTATTTTCTATATTTATTATAATCTTATTTTAATTGAAGTTGTAGAGATTTCATTTTTACTGGGAAAGCATGAGAGACATTAGGGTATTACGTTCTGAAAATTTGAAAGAATGTGTGTTTAGATCAGAACAATGTTTTAAAAATATAAAACAAATTGTGAAAAAATTAGGAAATTTGTCTTACAGAAAAGTGGAAGTGGAGTAGTCTGGGGTGAAGCCTGATTTCAGGGCACCTGTCACAGGAGCTGCGCTGCCCGGTTGGGAGGGGAGCTGCTGTGGGCTCAACCAGGCCTCGGCTCCTGGCTCCCGGCTCCCCGCTCCCCGCTCCCGGTTCCAAGTGTGGCCCCGACCCTGCGGCTCCAGTCTCACACGTGGCCCAGAAACAATATCCAGATGCAAAGGGGAGGGTTGGCCATCTTCCTCTGCCTGAAGACCACTGCCCTGCCACATTCTGTTACCATGGTCAGTTTCTTCTGTGGCCGTGTTCCATCATCCAGGCGGGAATGGTGGTCATCAGGTGATTGATTGAATATAGTCTCGCATCTCCACAGCTTTGAGCAGACAGAGTTGACGGTGATCTTTGAGTGGTTTTACAGAAGGGGTTTTGATCAGGAGCTTTAAAGATGGCAGAAATAAAATTGGCTATCTGCCCACGTCCCATGCCCGTTCAGTTACATTCTGAAGACTCCTTGTGAGTCCGCCCCGCTGGCACTGGCTCCCCGGAATTGACTTTGATCTCCGAGTCCCGACACAGATGTGAAGGTGGAAGGTGCAGGTCAGCCCGTGTCAGCTGTCCCCACAGTCAGCCTTTGGGAGGAACACCAAACTTCTAGAACATCTCAGGCTGGCATTTTCTGCTGTTGTGCAAAGAGAAGAGCGCATAAGGTTTCCAGTGTTGAGTAGTAAAACAGCCTTCAACCTACACCAAACCAAGAAAAAAGATGAGTGATTATTCAGTTTTTAAAACCTCAAAACAATAAAACTTTAGTCTTGGCAGACGCTGGCAGAGCCAGCATAACCATAATCCTCAGGTTAACTTGGTTTCCAGGCTGGTGCGATAGCCCTTCTTCGTGCACGCTGCTCCTGCAGTGAGGGGTCCTCCGCCCTGGGTCTTGTCCAGTGTGGAGACACGGGGCCCCACCCTGTTTAGGGCGGCGGGATCGTCAGAGCCAAAACCTTGATGTGTTGGAAACTGGCACTGTTAATGAGTACAATTTGCAGATTATGTGACATGAATCATGTTAATCAGCTTATATTTATTAATTGGTCTAATCCTCACAGCAACTCAGAGACAGATATAATTGCCAGTTTATAGATGTGGAACCTTGAGACCAAGGGTATCGAATGATAATTCACCACCTCCTGAAGGTGTTAATGATACGCATAGAAAATACAGAATTTGTGTGTGTGTGTGTTTTGTGTTATGTATGTATGAATGAAGTTCGAAAAAAGTCTAAAATGAACCTTTTGCGGTTTTATTTTATATATGTATGTATGTATTTTAAGTTCCTTGCTGGGGCTTGAACGCGCAGCCCTGAGATCAAGACCTGAGCTGAAATCAAGAGTCAGAAGCTTAACAGACTCAGCTGGTCAGGTGCTCTTGAGGTGTTATTTTCTAAAACTTATGAGACAATTCAAACGTATGAAGAATGCGTAGACTCCTGTAATCACCTCCTGGGTACCCTCAGGGAGCTTCAGTAATTACCAGCCCATGGCTGGTCTCACTTCCTCTGTATGCCCTGCCACCGATTAATGTTATTTTCAAGCAAGTCCAAGACACCCTATCATTTCACCCATAAATGTTTCAGTACTTGTCTCTAAAGTTGAGAACTTAAAACATACACACTCGCGTGTGCATACATAATAACCATATTACCACTGTTACGCTTAACAAAGGAACAGTTCCTGGGTGCCTGACTGGCTCAGTCAGTTAAGCATCCGACGCTTGGTGATGGCTCAGGTCATGATCTCAGGGTCCTGGGATTGAGCCCCGTGTCAGGCTCTGCGCTCAGTAGGGAGTCTGTCTGCCTTTCTCTCTCTGTCCCCCTCGGATAGATAAATAAATCTACAAAAAAAAAAAAGTTCCTTAATATCACCGAAAATCCCATTCATGTTCAGTTGGAAATTGGAGTACCATGATTTTTGTCTTTCACCTTGTTTGAATCAGGATCCATTAAATTTCTACCCAGTGCAACTGGGCTGATCTTCTAGGTCTCTTAATGTGTGGGTCCCATGGCCAGCTTTTCTTTGTTCCCATGTGATATGTTTGCAAAGCTGAGTTGTGTGTTTTGTGGTGTTTCCTTAATCTGGACTTTATTTATTTATTTATTTATTTAACTGCATCCACTTGGAGTCACTTATACGCTCCCTTGCCTTCTCTGTTTCCCCATAAATTGATGGTTTATTTTGGTGTCCCTTCTGGTTTGCTTGGTAGACTATTTCCTGGGTGGTGGCTGGGCTTCATCAGGAGGAATGGACCTTCTGGTTGTCTTACTATTGATGGTAACTGCTGCCGGTGGGCCCGGCCCAGATCCGGTAATGCTCAGAGGTTGCAGAATGGTAGTTTGTGACTCTGTCATTCATTCTGTTTGCTTGTTGGGAAGCTCTCAGGGAGAAAAGCTTTCTTTATGCTGGTCTAGGCCTTGCCCACCTCTGGGGCATTTCAGGGGAAGGGAGCATTTTCCTCTAAGCCAGATGGATCCCTGCAGAGGACAAGACCCAGACCCATGGCGGATACCCCTTGCTGTAGCCGGCTCCTGGGAGAGGTGGCCTGGTTCCCACTCAAGGATGGGAGCTCTCTGCTGTGTTCCCTTGCTCCATCTCTAGTCCTATTCCCTGTGAAGCCAGTTTTGAGATGTGTTTCATGCCGTCCATGGAGGTAACAGCCAGTGTTTATCTGGTCACAGAGTCCGCTGGACTGGGTGTCCGCAAGGAAGGAGCTGCCGGTTGAGATGGGGAGATGGTGGTTTGAATGCCCCACTGGCCACTTAATGACCTCAGCAGATTGTGGGATTGGGTTGGGCTCTGCTTCCCCTCTGTCCAGCGGGGATGATGCTGCCCATGTCCTCTGCGTTGTGTGGTGAGTGTTAAAGGGGGTGAAAAGCTCTGAGAGGGAACCACCTCCAAGCATGGGGCTCTGCACCATGGAGATGCCATGTAGTGTGTCCTTCCCGCTTCGCCTCGTTCCCCCAGTCATTGTGGGGGCCCCTTTGTCACGTGGCATCTGTCTGGACTCGGGTCCCTGCAGCACATGCAGCAGACCCTGAACCCAGCAATACCCACTGACACTGGGTCTGATTGCAGGTGCCGCCTGGAGCCAGTGGGCTGCACTGAGATGAGGTGGGGGCTGGCTCGGGCCCCAAACACCCTGCCTGGCTGTTGGGTGTGACAGCACACATACAGTGTGTGAGGAAGCTGCAGTGTTGTGTGCGTGGGAGTGAAAGTATACGTTTGTAGGAGGCTCCGACCTGGTGGAAAGTTTTGAACCTTCCAGCTGAGAATCAAGACAGGAGAGGGTACGGGTGGACAGTTGCTCCAAACCTCTTTGTTTTAGAAGCCAGTGCCGCTGTAGTTCTAACCAGGTCCCAGTGGACGTGCCCATCCCGCCCCCCTCCCCCACTCGGTTCCAGAGGCCCCTCCCAAGGGATGGGTTGACAGTACACACTTCGCTTTCCCGTAAGTGTTCTTGGTACATAAAGTAGGAAAACGGAAGGTTGTAATTGGAGAGGTTCCTGCTCCCTGAGCACAGGAGGTAACATGGATCAGAGGGAACAAGGCAGTGGGCTGCATGTTGCCTTTCCCTTTACTTAGCAACCTCCTTGGACCCCACAGAATGGGGGGAGGCGTTCTGTAAGGATCAGCTGGCAAACTAGATATTAAGTTCTGGATAAGCTGGTGCTGCGTACAGATTCTGGGTACAATGTCTCTGTTGCAAAGTAGGATTTTTCATTAAAAAAATAGGAGCTTTAAAATGCATCTTTTGTTTCTCCTGAGTCTGCAGAATGTGAATATCACCCTAAAATGTCAGGGCTAAATTTCTTAAGGTGAGTGAGTGGGACAGCCTTGAAATTGAGCAAAGAAA
This sequence comes from Mustela nigripes, assembly GCF_022355385.1. Classification (NCBI taxonomy): domain Eukaryota; kingdom Metazoa; phylum Chordata; class Mammalia; order Carnivora; family Mustelidae; genus Mustela; species Mustela nigripes. The sequence continues at coordinate 41,830,871 of NC_081559.1, forward strand.
ATTGAGATTGATCACTTAAGTTTACTTTCCCCCGTTTGGTAGGTGATTGTTTCATGTTAAATTTGTGTTTTATGTCCATGCCTCCTTTGAAGCTTGAGATGCTGATGTGATCGGAAGCAAACATCTCCAGAACAAGACAGAGAGGACTGGTTTATGAAGTGGGTAGACGGAGTGAGAGCATATGTTCACATGGCTGTTTTTCAAAGGCAGGGCTACTCAGCCGGATGAATCCAGGCACGTGTGGTTTCTTATGGTTGATGCAAACCTGTGGACCAGCTACAATGAGGGCCCCCGGAGCAGCCCTGTGGGAAGGCATTCGGTGTGGTTCAGATGCCTCCTCCCAGGGCAGGCCCCGGCATGGCTCTTGCCTTTGCTGATAATCCATCTCTGTTTACTTGGAGACTGTGAGTTAGATTTTAATTTTTTCAGCAAGAAAATCATTTGAAAATATAGAACATTCCTCTTGTAATCCTCTTAAACAAAATGGTTTACGTTAAGGAAAGCCTCTTGTGGGTAAGTGGGGGTAATAAGGAATGAATTAATACAAAGAAAAAAAACCCTAAAAATAAAAAAGCAGTAGGACCTTTTTGAGATTGTTGTGCATAAATGAAAATCAGAAGCAGGTGCAGAAGTGGGTGTGAACAGTAGAAATGAGTGGGAAAGGCCGTCACCATCCTCAGGTTGGAAATCTGAGGCACGTGTTGTTTCTTTAGGTTGAGAATAGTTTTGATGCATAATGAGCCTAAACGTTAAAGAAACACTGTTTTTTCTCTCAATCGTAGGTGAAAGTGGGTGAGTGCTGGCAGCGTTTGTCTAAAACATTACGCAGGCAGACTTCTGTTGATGGAGTGGGACAGCGGGGCTGCCGTGGTGGCTGGCTCCTTCTGGGCCGTAGCTCTCTTGTGCGCCGGGGGTGGTCTCTTGTTTCCTTCCTGGAGTGGAAATAACAGTCAGACCTGGAGTCTTCCTGAGACTGCATCTCGTGAAAGTGAAACAGTAATTCTTCTGTGTCGGCTTCGTGTTTTGTTCTGCATGCCACAGTGATGGGCAGGGATGGGCTGTGGCTGAGAAGGGGGAAGTGGCACCTGGGCAGCGGCGTGTGGCCACAGCAGGACTCGGCTTGTCGAGCAGGCCACTGGCTGAGCATCGGTCCCAGTATGGACGTGTGGTTTGTGTGTCCAAGTGGACCTCAAAGAGGACATTATTAATAAGCAGGAAAATGCCTGAAAAATAGCCATCCTGTTACTTTTAAACAGACTCTTAGACATTTATGATTAGATATTATGATTAGACATTTGTGTGTTTATTGTAGGATTATTCAAGTAGAAACAGAAAAACCCCAAACCTAGCACTGTAAGATGCCGTGTATAGGTTTTGCGTTTGTCATTTTGGGTATGGTTTGCTTGCTTCTAGTCACATCTTTGGACTGAGGCTCTGAGGACATTTTTCAGATGTGGTGGTCCTTCTGGCGCGTCTTCACCAAATTGCTTCTGTCATCCTTGCTAGCATGTGGATATTTCATAGATGGCCACTTTGTTAGACATTGAAGCTCCTTCTGGCTTTTCAGTATTCTGAACAACACAATACAGGATGTTTTCATAATAACTGCGTTGAATACTTCTTTGTGATGTTGCCCTAGATGGGTAGCTGTTCTGCCAAAATTTTCTTCAATAAAAATAATGTTGTGTGGACTCTGGAAAGTTGGTACCAATTTACCCCTCCACCCGCCAGGCATCGCATTGAGGGGTAGGTGGTGGCTGCAGGGGGAGTTAGTCCTTCCACCCCGCAAGCCCCAGGGTGGGGGGCGGACCTCCATCACACACTCGGGGTCCCTCACCCTGCCTCCCTCTCCCCCTCCAGCCCAGCCTTCAGTTTCTTAAACTTCATAAGAATACTGATCATGAGGGGGACGGAGCGGGGCTCAGTCGGTTAAGTGTCCGCCTCTTCGTTTCTGCTTAGGTCAGGATCTCACGGCTGTGGGATGGAGCCCTGTGTTAGGCTCTGCGCTCAGTGTGGCGTCTGCTTCAGATTCTCTCTCCCTCCTCCTCCCCCTTCTCCTGTGTGCACATGCACTCTCTCTCTCTCTGATAAATAAATAGCTGAATAAAGTGTTTTTAAAAAAAAAGGAATATGGATTATGGACTTGTGGCTGACTTCAGGTGTGGCATTGGAGGGTGAGGTAGGGACATGCCCACAACTCTGGGTAAGGGGAACCTTCCCCAGAGGCTGCCGAGGAGCGATGGCCAAGGCAGTTGGCGGAAGAGACGGGCTTCCCAGCACCTGCGGCCTGGCTGGCGTCTTCCACGTGGCGGCTTTGGAAAGATGCGCATGGCCACCCTTCTTGGGGAGCGTGGGTGTGCAGCGTGCTTGGGTGAGATGAAGGCTTCCCATCACCGTCTGGCTGTGGCGTGTGACTTTCTCTTTCCTTCCTCGTCTGCAGGGCCATTTTGGCCGAGGGCTGCGCCACACCGAGTAATCTAGGCCAGGAGTCTGAACTCCATGTGGGCAGTGGCTCCAGGCCCCTGCTCTCCTGCTGGTGGCATATCAGGCCGCACTGCCAGAAAGCCCCTGTGTTGCCTTGTCATAGCCAGAGCACAGATTCCTTCTGTTGTGGGAAGTGCTTGTTTTGAGTCCTCTGCAGGGAGCTGGTACTGGTGTAGTGTGTGCCAGAGGTGGTTCTGTGCTGATGGTGGTCGTGGCTGTGGTTAGTGGGTGGGCATCTCCTGAGTACCAAGAGTTCCGTGTAATTTGGCTACCTCTATGAATAAGCCACAAAATCCACATTATCATGTCATTGTAGGGATTAAGAAACTCAGAGAGTACAAACCTCTTGTGGGGTCCTTCCAGGGGGGTGGAGAAGGCCAGGTTGGTGTCCAGGTTTCCAGGCTCCCTGACACCAGAGCCTATGGGTAGAGATTGAATGGGCAGGAGCTGCTGGTGTCCTTGAGGCAAGGGAGGGAGGTGCACAGCCAGCCTTGGACGGGACAGCTTCAGGGAGCTGGTACAGAAGCCGCAGGGCTTGGGCTAGAGGAACTCAGCTCCTGTCCTACGGAGCCTGAGAGCGCATGGGAGTAGCAGACATCTGCGTCCTGCGTGTTTTTGTTCCTATGTTAATCTGTCCCCAGCTGGGCAGGTCCCCTCAGGACGTTGTAAGGCATACACACATGCACAGGAACCTTTGGGACCATCATCCTTTCCTTCCCGCAGCCTGGCCCGGGAGTCGGGGCTGTTGGCAGCTTCGGGTGGGAGGTGGGGCCGTGGAGGAGATGGGAGCAGGGCGGGCAGCACTGGGCCCGGGTCTGCCTGCCCTCCTGAGCCTTTGCGGAGGGCTGGCTGCTATGACAGCACGGCATCTGGGTCCAGAATGCTTGTCTTCCAGGGCTAGGGGAGTCGAGGTGGGGTGTATTAGGTCCTTGCCGAGTCTTAAGTCTCAGTGTGGCTTTGGGATCCCAGGGGTGGGGAGGCAGCACTTGGTGCCCGGGCGCAGAGAAGGCCCAGGGTGCCCCGCCCCTGTGTGCAGACACTGACCACGGAAGGGGACAGAGCTGGAAGCCCGAAGTTTCTGTTGAAGAACGGGTGCTAGCCAAGTGCCTGCATGACTGCAGTGCCACAAGGGACCCACAAGAGGCAGGTACATGAGATTCGGGCCAGCAGGTTCCTGAATGAGTGAATGCTGCCAGGTCTTGGCCTGTCAGTGTCCCTTAGTGAGGGTGTCCTTGTGCTGTTGGTTTGGCTCCTGCCATATGAAATCTGCCATTAGATTGTGCTCTGACTTCCTGCAGCAGGTAGTTCCCCGGGCCTGCACCAGGTTGCCGTGACCTTGGTGTCAGTTCCCTGCTGCTGCTGTAGCAAACTGCCCCCAACTTGGGGCACGCATGTATTCTCTTGCGGCCCTCTCTGGAGGGCACGTGTTCTAAAGTGAAGGTGTTTGCAGGGCTGTGCTCCTTCTGGAGACGCCATGGGAGGGAACCCACCCCCCCGCCTCCCCTTGCCATTCCTGGTACACCCCTGTCCACCGGCCTCAAGGGCAGCAGGGTGGCCTTCCCCCAGGCTCTCTCTGACCTCTTCTTCCATCCACATGCCACCTCTCTCCTCTGCTTCCCTTTGCCAAATTGTTAGGACCATTATGGTTGCCTTGGGCCCATCTGGACGCTCTAGAACAAGATCCTTAACTCACACCTGCGTAGCCCCCTGGGTCATGGTAACAGTCACAGGATCTGGGGATTCTGACGTGATCGTCTCTGCTGGGAGGGGGCCTTTTTTCTGGGGATCACAACAGTCCCCTCACTCTGTTTCTGAAGCTCCTGTGAGTCACACTTCCACCCGGCAGAGTAGGGGGCGTGCTTATTGTCACTGGGGCTCAGCCTTCCCCTCAGGCTGGGGCGGGGGCCCTGCTGAGTCCCGGGCTGTCCGGTGCCATCTACTAACTTAGGCTACAGTTTAGAAAGTACAGTTAGACTGTGAGGACCTGGGTAATGATTTGGGGCACTTGGCACAGGCTGACTGATGTGTGGGCACCAGAGATCTTGACTCAGTACAGGAACGCTGAGTTTGGAAACCCAGCCCATTCTTCTGGTCCAGACTGCTGTCTGTGGGCATCCTTCATGGCCGGACTCCCCGCCCCTTGTGCAGCCAGCCTTGCCCCTGCTCACTGCCACCGAGGAGCCTTGCTGCTTCTCCCCTGAATGGCATTCCAACCACCGGCTGCTCCTGTCCCACTCCTTGCTGGTGGGGACACAATCTGCCTTTTGGCCCTGGTGTGGCCTGTCCTATCCCTTGGATACTCTTTGTGAATCCCTTGACTTGTGACTCACCCTGTCCCATGTCACCTGCCACTGTCTGCCTGGAAATGCAGTCATGACTTGTGCCTTCTTCATGTAGCGTCCCTTGGGGGATGAGGGGATTGGGAGACTGGGGTTCTCTGTCCGGCTTTGCTCCTACACTGCAGGCAGGACCCGCAGCCCTACAGGATGGGTGCCCCCACTAGCCTGGACAACTGGCAGATGCCTGTTTAGGCTTTAGATTTTAAACAGGAAAAAGAGAAGACAGGAGAAATGGTAGAGTTGATCCCAAGAAGTGGCATTTGCCGGGAATACGTTCGACTCTTGTTCTGGTCACTAACCTATTACCTGCTCGATACAGAAAATATGGGGCAGTGTAATGAGGGGGAAAAATTGCCTGTAATTAATCCGTCTGTAGGCAACCGTGGTTACGTGGGGCGGTGGCGGGTCCTCTTTTCCCACCTTTCTGTTCTGCGAAGGTTCACATGTGTGGCGTGCTCAGTGGTGTTTCCGATTTTTTTGCTATGTCATCTTTGTTACACTGACATTTTCCCATCCTCACCTTCTAATTGATTATGTATCCTACGGCTGTGTGTGAGATTTAATCATGGATGGATTGGAATGGACTCATCCCAAACTAGATTTCTTTTCTTGTCTTTTCTTTCTTTCTTTCTTTCTTTTTTTTTTAAAAGATTTTATTTATTTATTTGATAGAGAGCAAGCGAGCATAAGCAAGGGGAGCAGTGGGCAGAGGGAGAGGGAGAAGCGGGCTCCTTGCTGAGCAGGGAGCCTGATAGGAGGCTCTATCCCAGGATCCTGGAGCATGACCTGTGGTGAAGGCAGCTGCCTAACCCACTGAGCCACCCAGGCAGCCCCCCCAAACTAAATTTCTTTTTAGAACTTTTTGAGTGCTTCAAGTTAAAAAAAAAAAAAAAGGACAGCAGTTTATGTTTTATTTGTTTTAAAACAGGTAAGAAGGAAACCAAATACCCTTCCCTCAGTACCCCCTGTCTCTTACCGTGTGAGGCGTGGCCCATGTGCTGTCTGTTCCCTCCGGGAGCAGGTGATTGGTGGCTGTGGGCTCTCTTCCACTGGGCGGCTCTTCTAAGTTGGCAAGCACACGGTTTGCTCTTTGGTCTGTCTCCTCTGGTGCTTCTGACTGGGCATGGTTTGCTTTGCTCCTGAGCGTAGAAAGGGACACCCCTCCCTCCAAACCTTATGTATGGTGCCAGTCTGGTAAGAGTGAAGGGCTGCAGAGCAAACCATGACCAGGTTCATGAGCATCAGAGGTATGTAGGATTATGGGCCCTGCTGTGGATATTTTGTTCCAAAAAAGTTTTTGCAATCTACTGGTAGTCCATTAAAAATAAAATATGGTCAAGTTTATTAAAAACCACAGTCAGCTACCTGATGAAAGAGGTTTTGACTTTTTGCTTTTTAGAATTAATGAAGATCCAGATGTTTGTGGTAGGCAGGAAATCAAGCAGATTTTATAGGAAATTATGTAAGGAGGCTTAATGACTAATTTTTTTCTGGATTAGACAAGTGGAGAACAGTCTTAGGGAAATGTGTACATCCATTACTCATTAGTTTACTATATGATAATTAAAATTGTATAGAAGCATGTCAGATAATTAGAAACTGGGTGGCATTTTGTGCTAAGGGTCAAAACAAAGATTTTGCTTGGAATGTCGAGCAGAATTACACTCGGGCTCAGATTAAACACATGGCAGGCATCCTATTCCAATTTTTGAAATCATCAGCCAGGCTTTATTCTATTTTTTGGGTCTTTGTTCTTTTGTCCTTTGTGCTAATGAAAAGGAACGCTGGGAAAATGGCATTGGGAGGCCAGTGCAAAATCGGTTGGGGTTTTTCTCCCTGGTGGGAACTGTGAGATCTGCCTGTCTGCTCCTTCCCCCTCAGTCACTCCCCCTCCGTTCCTTGTTGGGCTGAGGTTTTTGTCTCCATAACCCAAGTTTACCTTTTTGGATGAATGAAACTTAACCAAATGAGTAGTTTATTTATACACATACATTCATGTATAATTTTTTACTCGGGTTCATCGTAATGTATGTCTACTACAGAGAGTTTCCTTATATCTCAGCGACACCCCGTGGCTCAGTTTCTTGGTCCAGTGACACTGGGATAGTGGTAGTGTGTCTTGAGCTGTGTTGGGAAGTATCAGCATAGTAATCCCTGGGAAGCCTTTGTAGATCAGTGCCCAGGAAGGTGGCAGCTTTCTCTCTCTCTCAAATGGTTGGGCATTTGCTTTCAACCTCATTCTGCCCTGTTCAGGGTTCCTTGGATGAGTTATCGTTCACAGCATTGACCTTTTCTCCAAAATAGTGTGGAGAAACCCTGGCAACAGTGGGAAGCAAACCCTATTCTTGAGCAATGAACATTGGGATGCTTGTTTCCGGCAGATGCCTTCTGTCTGGTTCCCCACCTCCTCCCATGTAATTCTGCTGGTGTGTCTGCAGATGGAGAAGGACCCACCCCCTGGTGAACGTCCCTGCCTCCTGGAGCTACGCCTCCTGCTTTCATGCCTGGTCCCTGCAGAAACACCCCATAGGGGGGTTGGGCGGACACCCTCAGTGCAACTCCCTATCCCCAGATCATGCTTGGGAGGAACTTTCAGGGAGAAGTATGGTCAGGAATAGATGGAACTGTGTGTGAGTGGAGGTCCCAGGTCTCTAAGCTGTCACTACAAAGGCAGTCAGAGCTCTGCAGCCTTCCATGTGGGGCCCAGGCGCAGAGCAGCCCTGGGGATGGCCCATGCAAAGGCTGCCCTCTCTGGGGCTTGAATGTCTGCAACCTTTAGCAAAGGTTGGTCTGCCTGATTAGTGAGCTTGTGTGCACAGTGAGCTCTGAGCTCGGACAGTCCAGTGTGAGGCCAGCATGGTGGGGGGAAATGTTGCCCTGGCTGGCCCTTGCATGCTCCCACAGGCAGTGGTCCACTTTCCAGAACTTTCTCTGATTGGGGCACATGTGTTTGGAGCTCAGGGCCCTGGCTGGCTGGCTGGTCTTTTGAGCCCTCCAGGGTCTGGCCATAGAGGCCATTCTGGCTTGCTGTGTAGGACTTAGGAGTTGGCTTCTAACCCTTGCTTGTTACTTGCTTGTCCCTGAAAGTGCTTCATCTTTTAGAGCTTATATTGCTAAATTTCATTGCATTTCCCCTTGCTCTGGTGTTTTTTTCATCAAGAACAAAAAATTTCCATTTCCATTAGTGGAAGTCCGATAATCTTTCAAGGACAGATCAATGCATCCAGATGTCCAGTTTTTCCGTGAAAACTGTCTCCCTTTAGCTTCCCATGGGAGTGAGTATCTGCCTTCTTTTGGCCCTCTCTCCTTGCAGCATGATTACATGGAGCCCAGAGTGCGTGTGTGTGTATGTGTACCTGTACATGCTTCTGCTGTGCAGCTTGTGTTCAGGTATGTGTGCATAGCTGTGTGTGTGTGTGAATGTGTATGCCTGTGGGCATGGGTGTGTGTGCATAGCTGTACATGTGTGAGTATGCACGCACGTGGTCATATTTGTGCATAGCTGTGTGCGTGTGTGAATGTGCATGCATGTGGGCATGTTTGTGTGTGCATAGTTGTGTGCATGTGTGAATGTGCATGCACTTGGGTGTGTTTGTGCGTAGCTGTGTGCATGTGTGAATGTGCGTGCATATGGGCGTGTTTGTGTGTGTATAGCTGTGTGCGTGTGTGAATGTGCATGCACGTGAGCATGTTTGTGTGTGCATGTGGGTATGTTTGTGCATAGCTCTGTGTGTGTGTGAATGTTAACGCACATGGGCATGTTTGTGTGTGCATAGCTGTGCTTGTGTGAGTGTGCATGCACGTGGGTGTGGGTGTGTGAGTACGTGTCCTGCAGGTACTGGCACTGTGTCTGGTCCTCTTGGTCCCTTGCACTGTGTAGATTGGTGGCACATGTGAACAGCATGGGTGGAGCTCCATCTGGGAGGAGAGTCTCACCCAAGTTTCACAGATAAATATATATAAAGATTGATTTATGTGTTTTGGAGAGAGCGTGCACACGGGTGGGGAGAATGGCAGAGAGAGAATCCCAGGTAGACTCTCCGTGGAGCCCAGAGCCTGATGCAGGGCTCGATCTCCCTGAGATCATGGCCTGAGCTGAAAGGGAGGGTCGATGCCTAAACCAAGCCGCCCAGGCGCCCCCACATAGACGTATTTTTAACTGGGGGCCTGGTTTAGACAGCGTGTCGCTTTTCTTAGGTTGTAGTGACTTTGTTTTCCTCCCTGTTGTCCTTCCCCCCCAGCCTCTGCATAGCGCCTTGCTTTTTTGACAGGTGGGTAGCTTTGGGACCCCAAATGATTCCTTTGTGTATTTGTGTACTCACTCACTCCTTCACAGTTTAGCAGGTCCCTGTCGAGTTGCTCCCTGTGCTGACCCCGTGCCTGGCACTGGGGATCTAGCTGTGAAGGGGACAGGTACCAACTGGCGTTCCTGGAGCCAGTCCCATTTGGACTAGGTGGAGGAGATAGATGAGAGACTGAGATGAGTGCATTATAGTGCAATTTCCAGGATAAGGACCGGAACGCAGCAGGGAATAGTGGGAGGAATGTAGGTCTGCAGTGGATGGCGTGAGGGTGCAGTGGAGTCCCGGAAGGAGGTGTGGCTGAGAGAGCACGTCTGACCACAGACCTGGAGGCGGGGAGGAGGGGAGGATGGAGACCTCCAGCAGGGGTGGTGGGAGCTCTGGGCAGAGTCCTGAGAAGGAGGGGCCTTGAAGCATTTTAGGACCATTTTAGGAGCCAGAGAGAGCTGTGCATGTTCTGAGAGCAACATGAGTTGGATAAAGAGCGAGCAGCAGGCCGTGGGTGGGCGGCCTGCAGTGGCCATTGGTAGCTACTACTGAGCCAGTCATGGCCCCTGCTGGTTCTGCAGACCCCCCCCCCCCCCCCCCCCCCCCCCCCCCCCCCCCCCCCCC
>NC_081559.1:41840706-41913657 GCF_022355385.1 Mustela nigripes
CCCCCCCCCCCCCCCCCCGCCCCACGCCCAATAGCAGTCTTAGGGGCTTGCAGCTTTCTGAATGAAAACTGTCACTTTGATTCTAATGATCACTTTAAAGATGACTATTGTCAAACCTATAGGAGCTTTCAAGTTTAGATGATTGAGCTCTGAATCCTGTCCAGTAGTTATCTCAACAATTGGGGTATTTTGGCAGCAGGTTGGGGGTGTTTTAAGGCCCGAGTCAGTGAGTGATCTGGGGGGATGCACGCTGGAAGTCACTTGCATTTTTTTGTTTTTCTCCTGCCCTCCATTTTTTTTTGGTGCAGTATTAAGTCAGCCTCATTTTAGACTTTGGGCTTCTGTCATCAGTAAAGCTGTCATGCTTTTCCCTAAAGACCAGGTTTGAAGCCTTTCTTCTAATGTTTTGTACCAGCCACAGTAAGTGGCTTCATGTCAACTCTCCATTCATATTTTCTGCAGCAGCTAATATGCCTGGTGTGCTCATAATTGTTGCATATTCAAAATGCATGTGAAATCTCCGTGTATGCCCTGCTTTTCTGGGGATAAATTCAGAGAACAACTGTGAAGTCTAATCCATATTGTCATGTTGTTGAAAAGAAAATAGGGTTAGAGGCTTATTTGGAGGCTTTGAGTGTTCGTGGTGATACAGATGGGTGTTACTGACGGATGATGTAAAATCTCGAGTTCCCGAGGCAGGGGCAGGCTCAGTTTTCGGCTGAGGCATATTGCGCCATGGTGGTGCTGTTGAAGAAAAAGGAGCATCTGGGGTGCCTGCGGAGCTCAGTGGGTTAAGCCTCTGTTTTCGGCTCAGGTCATGATCTCAGGGTCCTGGGATCGAGCCCCACATTGAACTCTTTGCTCAGTGAAGAGCCTGCTTCTCTCTCTCCCTCTGTCACTCCCCCTTCTTCTGTGCTCCTGCTCTGTCTAAAATCTTTAAAAAAGAAAAAAAAAAAGAAAAAAAAATGAGCGTCTTTTATGATTAGCATTATTTGGTCCCAGAGTCTGTTAGATTATATTCCGATTGTTGAGGATGCACTGCACCCCCCACCTCTGCCCCGGTTTAGGAGGAAGACTCAGCCATTGTGTATGTACGCGTGCTTGCACGAACCTCTCTGCAGAGGATGGGGGGTCTCCTGGAACCTTCTCTGTGCAAGGGTTTCCCACGCCTTGTTGCCTTCTTGTCGGACGCACGGAGCAGGTTGTCTATCACTGGAGGCCTCTCTCACGGCAGGGGCCATCCCTGCCTCTGGGTCCACCCTGAGCCATCTCAGGGCCTTCATCCTCCTCCTAGGGCTCCCCTTCCCACCTTCTCCTCAGAGTTCCCTCCTCTGGATGCCTTTTCCTCTTTGAGGACAGTTTTGAAGTCTGTCGTCCAGCATAGGATTTGGTGCTCTGGAGGAGGGCCTGAAATATCCATGGGGAAGAATTGGATTACCCTGGGAAAAAATGAGGGGAAGATGTTTTTATTTATTCATTTAATTAATTTTTTAAAAAAGATTATATTTATTTGAGAGAGGGAGAGAGAATGCACGTGTGCAAACATGAGGGGGTGGGGCAGAAGAGGGAGAAGCCGTGCTCAGCACAAAGCCAACGCGGGGCTCAGTCCCAGGGCCCTGAGATCATGACCTGAGCTGAAGGCAGGTGCTTTACTGACCGAGCCACCCAGGCGCCCCTTTTAAATTTTTCATTAGTTGATTGTAGTGTTTTAACACCATTAAAATAAGTAGAAAACTGTTACTATTACTTTATTAGAGCACTTTAAACCATTTTTTCCTGGGTGGGTGGCAGAAAGAAAACCTTGTCTTGTCTCAGCCACTTTTTAAAATGCAAATTTTAAATGGTTTATTTTTTTGTTGGCAGCAAAGCATCATCTGTGTTTTTTACACACAGAGTTGCGGACACTGTAAGAGAGCACAGCAAACTGGTGTGTGCCCCTGCTTTCCCCGCTGGCCAGTGGGGATCCCTGTGGGTCTGGAAGGACGCCTGTAGCACGGCAGTGCTTGGGGTGCAAACATCTGACCGCATCGAGTAGCGCACTCTGTGTGCACCTTCTCCTAGAGTTGGGAATGTTCCCTTCTGGGGCTGAGATTGGGGCTGCATTGAACCGTCTGTGTGGGAGATGACTTGAAGGGCTCAGAGCAGGAGCAGTGCTTTGGAATCTTCTTCAGCTGGGTCAGGAGCTGATTTTTAGGGATTTCTATATTTAACCCCATGCTAATTCTTGGGCTGTGGGGATGGGAGATGGATCTCATCCCTCCCTGGGGCTACCTGTCGAGGGGCTCCTGGCCCAATTCAAGTAAAGGATGCTGGTCTCTCCTGCCTCCTGTTCTTGGTCCTTTTTAGGGTGCCGTGCTGCCATGAGTGGTTATTTCTCATGTTGCTCCTACTTTTGTAGGTTTTCTCTCTATCCTCCTTCCTGAGTTTTCCCGTTGCGTGGGAGGGGACCTGGGCGTGAGGTGGCCCAGGTTAGAGCCCCGGGGCCCGCACTAGGGGGCAGAAGCCAAGGGGATGCATCCCATCTTCCCTGCTCCCGGAAGACACTCCTCATTTGTTTCTGAGGAGAGACCCTGCCAAATGCTGGTGTGAGGGATTGCGGGACGGCCCCCGGGGCAAACGTGTTAGAATGGAGGCCCGTGTTGGGGCTGTGAGAGACTGTGGATGTGGAAGGAGAATGAACAACTACTAGGGGAACGTAGGTTTCCTTTCTGCCAGGGTTTTGGGCATCAGAAACGAAGCCCTTTTTTGGTCTGGGACAGGGAAGCAGCTAGTGCCTGCACCTGGGGGATCCACCTCGGCCTCCTGGGTCTCCGCTCAGGCTGCCGGGCCCTGGGTGGGTCCTGCTTCCTCACATAGCATCCTCGGGAGTGGGGTGCGCCAGGTGATTGGCAGCTGGGGGGAGCAGGGACACTGGTTCTCATCCTAGTTCTTCTCTACATCTGTGTTGAGGAGAGAGTGTTATTTTTATTAAATAAGCTCAAAAAGAAAAGAGACTGGTTATCAAGAAAGCAAATGATGTGTTTAAAGACTTCAGAAAGCTTCTCTTTGGAGGGAAAGAGAAGATGGGAGAAAATCTCTACAAAATCTTCTTACAGTGTCTAAGAGAGTAGACAGTAAGCAAATCTGCAATGAATTAAAATGGGATGCAGAGACCATTATGAAGGGATTAAACGTATGGGAGAAACGGGAGCTGCTCTTAGAGAAAGGGCATTTATCTCCGCCTGTCCCAGGACTGGGGCGGCATAAGTGAGGAGGCAGCTCGGGCGGCCACACAACCGCATGGAGAAAGAAACGACTTCTGGTATTTCGGAAAGATGGAATAAAAAAGTTGCAGACCTGGAAGGGTGTTTGTCGCCTTCTTTTGTTTGTTTGTTTGTTTGTTTTTAACCCAGCATGACTATGGGATTACTGAGCTCCTTGAACAGTCTAGATGGACATAGGTTTGAAGAGTATTAATTAAAAAAAAAAAAAGTAATACATACTCATGGATATTGTTTTTTGTTTATTGTTTTAAGGAGTATAGATACCAAAAGTAATTATAGGTAATTTTTCTTTGGAATATTCTGGAAATATTTTTTCTGAATCTCGCACTTAAACAGTTGAGCACAGTTACCATGTTTAACAGTAACTGTGGGACAGGGTCCTGCATCGGGTCAGTCCAGACCGACCTCACGCAAACACGGATGGACACGAAGCCCCTCTGCTTGAGGGCCGCTCACACGGACGCCTGCACTCCCACTGCCTTGAGGAAACACACGCCCCCGTCTCCACTGACCCGTGGTCCTCCCTCTTCCCCCAGTAACTTCTGTCCTCAGCATTCTCTTCGCTGTTCCTGTCATTCGTTGCAAGTGTTACCGTGTAATAGATGTAGCCTAAAATAGCGTGTTGTTGGTGGTGTCTGTCCTTGTAAGCTTTATGTAAACGGGATTTATGTGCATGTGGTGCCGCAGCCATTACGTTTGTTCCCCGGGTTGCGGTAGCGGGCAGCTGCGGCTCCTTCATTCCCACTCTGTCATGGAGAAGTCCATTCTGTGCATTGAGCAGCGTGACCAACTGTCTTCCTCTTTCTAATGGATGCATTGTTTTTTTCTTGCTGACGCTGGATGCCCTGTGGCATTTCGGGTGGATAAAGGACAGAGACCGGGAGCCACCGTTCTGTCCCAGGGAGGAGGTTGCTGTTCTCCGTGGCGCAAGGGTGACTGCTCTTCGAGCTTCGGCTGTGGGCGAGCTCTCTCTGTGTCTTTCACATTCACACACAACTGGTCTATAGAGCGGGACTCAGGGAGTGGAGAGCAGTTCAAACAGCAGGGCCCTGTGGGCTGCTTGTCAGGTCAGGCACTTGAAGCCAGAGCGCAGGGACCCATCCTGAGCACAAGGCCCAGTGCCAGGCCCAGGTCGCGGCCTTGGCCTTCAGGGAGTCTTCCTTGTGTGGACATGGGGAGCACAAGTGAGTCTGTAGATGAAGAGGAAGCAATCTGTACAGCTCATTTCCTCCTGCGGTTTCAGGCAGCTTCTCTCTCAGATCAGAAGAGACTAGCAGTCCCCAGCCTCCATCCCTGAAGAGTAAAATCTCGTCTTTCACTGTTGAAAACAGTCACACGATGTCGGAAGAGACACTGATCCTTGAACCCCCCCTCCCCTCCCTGGTAGTAACTAACACAGGAGTTTAATATGTCCATGCACGTTGTTAGAAATGATGATAAAACGTATATGTTTTACATGAGATGATCCTAAAAAGAAGGTTGATTTTCTTTCAGGCTTTTGGAAAAACCAAGTTTGTTGGATTCACCTTACCTGCCTTTGTCTTCGTGAATGTCTATCTAGTCTGTCTCACTGAGCCATTGGAGGCTGCTTTAGGGTACTTTGGCACCAGATGCTGCTGCCTGTGTCCTGAGAAACAAGGAAAGAATACTTAACCGAGGGGCGTGGAGCATTCTGCCAGTACCACCCCTACTTCTCCGGCCGTGTTTACGGCTCCCAGTTGTCCTATGAATGGCCCTCGTAGCCTTCTGGAAACTCTGAATTTTTATTTACCTCTGGGAGCTGGACCACCAGAATAGGGGGCACCAAACTGCAGCTGGGGTTTTGTCCTTCAGTTTTGGGATTTGGAGCTGTGCCCCTGTTGACTGAAGGCTGGGTTTTCTTTGGGACGGATGAGTGAGTGGTGGTACTGTCCTTCTCTGGGGATCGTCTGGCCCCTTCCCACATGGAGTGAGTCTGTGGCAAGTACCAGGGGTAGGCTGGGCCCTGAGAAGGAGGGCTGGCTGTCATTGCAGCCAAAGGGGCTCAGTGTCGCCTGCAGGTTCCGAGTGGGGAAGTGACTGAGCTGGGCTAATTACAGTGTAGCTACTCTGTAGGATAGAAGGTTTCTGCTCATTGCTATTAAGTGTCCACTCTTGCAGAGCATGCTCAATAGGACATTGTTCAGTCGGCCTGGCGACATTCCCTGTCCCTGAGCCTGGGAAGGATTATTGGCTTTGCATCTTAACCAGGCAATGAAGGGCCCCTAGGGCGTCTAGGGGAGAAGTTGGAGGAAGATTGTTGATCTGAGCTTCAGACTGTAGCTGCCTGGGATTGTTTTCAGGGCCTCTCACCCAGACCTGGAGCTGCGCCCTGGGGTCTGACAGATTGAAGGCACGAGCAGCTCTGTCCCTCGGGGATCTCTGTGTCTGCAGGAGCTCTGCCCGGCAGGTTAAGTCTGGGGTGAAGTCACACCCTGCCAGCAGGAAGCTTCTCCAGGGCTGGCCTGGCCCTAGGCTGCCCCTCCTGTTGGTTTCCCTTTCAAGTTTACCCTCTGTCCTTCAAGTCTGAAGTGCCTCCCTGGCTTTTGCCCCCACCACTCCCCCGCCCCCCCACCTGGGGAGGCTTCCTGGAGCATCCCTGCTTGGAAAGGTCATTTTTCCTGCTTTAGAAACAAAGTATCTATGTCTTAACTACCAGCCAGCTCCAGAGGGTGCAGACCATGTTACAGTAGAAGGCACAGAACATGGCCGTCCCGGGGGAGTCAGGGCCAGTCTCTGCTCCAAGACTGGGCTCTGGGTGCACCTGGATCTACCCCCACACCCACCCCCCTGCCCTGGGAGGGGCTTCCTCTTGGGTGGAGGCTCAGTTAGTACAATTTGACATCTTGTTTCCAAATAGATTGAGCAAGAGAAGATAGGGACTCCCTTTTCTGGATCTTTTTCTAGGAGTTTCTAGAGCTCTTTTCAGGTGGATGGATACTCCTGGGAAGAGAAAGAATTCTCCGGTGAAGGCAGAGAGCTATTTTTCTGATTAGATACTATCAGGCTTCTCTAGTTCCTTTTCCAGTTCCTGTTAATTCATTTTCTTGCTTGACAGCCCTGACAGAGCATTCACAGCTGGGACCTCAGCCTGGAGCACTGGTAGTGAGCTCAGGCTTCACTTCTTGATGGGAGCCGTGGCAGGAGCTGGGTGGTGTTCGGGAAAGCCCCTCCGAGCCCTCACCTGTGCTAGCAGGGTGCACTTCGGGATATCCAGTGATGGTGTGTGCCCTCCAGAAACACCGGCTCAGGAAGAACATCGTGGGATGGATCTCAGGTGACGTCCCACCAGGGCCTGGCATCTGCTTTTGCCTGCTGCCACAGATGCGACTGTTCATGTATCTGCCTCTGGCTCTGGTCATGCCCTTTCCTTGTGCGCTGGCTGCCCTGTTGCTTCCCTCTCCCCCGTTCCAGGAAGAGCGTTTGAATGCCTGGTGGCTGGGGGTGGCTTTTGATGAGGCTTACCCTCCAGTGTGCTCAGTGCTTACCAAACATTTGACCTTCAATGGCCATCTGTATGAGTGATGACTGACTGCTCAGATGTGGGTTCCGCCTGTCCCAGGAAAGTGACGGGAGTGAGTGGCAGAGGTCTGCAGGCCAGCTATCTGCCCAGTGGCCCATCAGGCATGGTGGGCAGGACATAGGGAAGCTGCCAGAGGGACCTAGGAAGCTGCAGTTTGCTTTTGTGAAAAATGTCCCCAAACCTGAGGGGCTTTGTGCTACCCTGTGGGGCTTAATGGGTCCTGGGTTCCACAGAAACTGTTTCCTCTCTAGATGAATCTGTGTGTAGTTTCTATTATGTAAGCTCAGAAGGAAAGGATGCTCTCTGGGTCTTGACCGGCTTCTGAGGGGGAGAAATAGGATCCTTCCCAGAGTCATTGTGGCTGGAAATACGCTTTTGTTCACTGGAAGTCAAGCTCTCAAAGCTGAGGGTGAGCACGTGAGCCCTTTCCCTGTGAGTTTCGTCCTATTGGCCACCGGGGTGGGGTGGTGTGTGCCTGGCCTGGGGAAAGTGGGGGGCCTGCTGAACCCACCCCCATTAAGATGCCTGGAGCTCTTTATGACGTGAAGACTTTTGCTAAAGGCCCTCCATGCTGTAACTGTCAAACTTGAATTTCCAGTTGATTAAAGGGGAAAATCTGTCTTCCTGTTGGAAGGTCGACTTTATAAACCTTTCGTGTCAGGTTTCAGAATCGCTCTCTTTCCTGTGGGTAAGACTGGCTCAGCCAGGGTCACGTTACCTTCTCCTCAATGGCCCTGTATTCTGTGGATGGAAGTTCTTTGTAGTTCAGTTTTTAAATTTTGGCTTGAGTTAAACGATATTCTAATGACACAAGCAGTCACTTCAACATACGAACGGATCTTTTGCACCCCATGGAGTTGAATCAGACCATTTCCTCTCTTCCTTGGGTTATTGCCATTTTGTTGTGTAGATCACCGTTTATTAGGGGGATTATGATTCTGTGTTCTGCGTGATGTGGGCACTCCCAAACCTGACCCCACTGACCCACCCAGGTTCAAAGGGCTTATAGGTCACAGTGCTGTCGGTTAAGGTCATTTTGACTCTCTCCTCCTTCCCGCGTCGAGAATAGTGCACACATTTGAGAACGGCGTCCGTGCGCACAGTTTCGTTCGACCACACAGCAAGTCTGAGCATTTTGCTTTTGCAAGGAAGGGATGATAGTCGCAAGGCTGAGGTTTGGGAGAAACACTCCATCCTGGTGACTGTGTCACAGGGCGAGCGCAGGGATTCTGAGTTCAACGTTTATTTAGAGGAAACTGGGGACAGAATTGAAACCTGTCTTGGTCTCTTGCAACCACGGATAATGAAGCAGGGGCAGTAGGAGATGGGGTGTTCTGCTTCTGCTCCCAGCACCTGATTAGACTGAGTCAGACCCAGTAACTGCGTCCTGAGGCCATTTACTCCCGAAGGTGGGGGGTGTTGGGCTGTAGTGGGGGTGCGTCCCTGTCGTCAGCTACAGTCTGCCCTCCTCAACCATGCGTGCGGATTCTGTTGGGGGGATGCAGTGCATGCCAGTTCCAGGCCCCCTGGGACGCTGGCCCTGATGGATCCTGCCATGATCAACTCTTCTCCTGGCCTTGTCACGAGATCGCTCTAAGATGGACAGTGTTGAGCTGTTTCTGCTCTGTTGGTGTCCACAGCCCTTGAGGCTGGGGACCCTCATTGACACACCCTGTTATCTACCACAGCACCGAGCATTGGTTGGCACTTGCTGCCTCCTTGTCGGACACAGAGCCTGGGAGAGGTTGGGCTTCTGCTGCAGGGCAGGGCCCGGGGGACACCTCCTGACTCTGGAAGACAGGGTAGGCTGCAGATGGCAGGTGTCCCCCAGTTGGCAGAGCACGTCCCCTGCTTGAAGCTGTTTGTAACCCCTTTACACCCAGCCTTCTCAGTAGGGGTGAAAGTCCATTCCTGAGAGGGGAAGAAATCCCAAATGCTGCAAGGGTGTCTGGCCCTCAAAAGCCTTAGGACACAAACAGGTGTTCAGTGTGTCTCTGCTGCTCAAGTTTCACAGGGGGGATGATGAGAAGAATTCTGAAAAGGTTTTTGGGTTGTGTAATAATGAGACACAGGTTTAGAAACACTGCTCTATGCTAAGTGTGGTTCTTACCTCCAGGCCTTTGTTCCTGGGGTCCTGTTCACCTGGATGGCCACCCCTCCCCCCACCCACAAGGTCTTGGCCAGACCCTCCTCATTCTTGAAGATTCAGCACAGTCTTCACTTTCTCTCCGTGGTGATTTCCACACTGGGCTCTAATGGTCTGTCTGTGACAGAGGGGCCCAAAGGGCAGGAATCTGGAGGCGTGGGGACAGCTGTCTCCCAGACCTCAGCTGACTTCTTGCCATCGTGTGTGAATTTTATCCTGAGCCAAGCTTGGGGCTGCAGGGAACGCCCCGGCTGAGTGCCCAGCAGGCCCACACCCCACCCTGATGGGAGCCATCTTGCTTCTTTAGGGCCTTATTATCCTGTGAAATGGAAATGAGATGCTTAAAAATCTCTTTTTCAGGGTCAGAGGGGACAAGCAAAGTGGAGACTGCATTCTGGAAGTAACCTGGGTTTCACTTAGCCAGCTTGAACTCCTGGTGATGCTTGGCATTCTATCAGGAGAAGGAATCGTGGTTCCAGAAGCATGCCTGGGGTCTGCACATCTGTCCCGGGGCTCTGTTGGGAAACAGGGCTGGGGCCCTTCCAAGATGACTTTGGTTTCTGTCCAAGACTGGGGTTATTTAGTAGCTATGGTGATGATGGGGTGGGAGCTTATGTGGGGATTGGAGGGTGATCCTTGGGGGTGATGGTGACAGCTTGCCCCCTTCCCCAACTGGTCCTTGGCTCCCACCCCGCGAGAGGGCTCTCATGGAGACCCAAAGGACGTCTTGCTGGCTGGAGACCTCCTGCTGTGTTCCACCTCACCCAGGAGCTTGCTTCTGCCCGTGTGTTCTTCAGTTCCTTGGCAGAATGAGAGTTTTATTTAGATGCTGCTGTGAATCTCGAAACAGATTAAAGAAAGTTATGGAAAATCCTGTCAGTGGAAGGAAAGCAAGCAGTTTGCGGAAGTAGAGTGAGAAGGTGGGTCATCTGTAGTCGTCAGCCCATGGTCCACCTGCTGCTGCCCCGTTAGCCGTGAGGCTGTGCAGAGGGGGACCCCTGAAGGAGAAAGGGCACCTCATCTCTAGGAGCCTGTTGCCAGCTCACAGAAAACATACATTTTTGAGATTGTTGTGTAAGATGGCACTGTGGAGGGATGGTCTTTACCCTCCAGTGGACAACAGAGAAGTTACGGAGGCAGCAGGCATGGGAATCGAACCCCACGTGGTCAGCCTCAGGGAGCTAGCTAGCTTAGCCATTTGGTACCCTCTGCCCAAGTTCTGTACTTTTGCTTGTGCTTCTAGAACACTTTTAGAACTCTTTGAGGAAATCTTTGTTTTTTTCCTCCCCAGTACTTGAATAAAACTCCAGGGAGCTACATGCTGCTTTTAGTGACTTCTTGACTGTTTTCCCAAAGTCTTAGAAGCTCAAGAGAATGATTTTGGACTCACCGCAAGGCTCCTAGTCCTGGTTCTGTGAACACTGCTTTGCTTCTTGGAGCATGTATAACACAGTATGAGAAACAAGTCCCGTTCTTCCAGTGTTTTCCATCAGCTGCCCCAATAAAACTAAATACAGATGAGTGAGATCACAGACTTGTGAGGTCACATTATCAGCCCAGCACAGGCAGAACCTACCGGTGCTGTGAGATCCATTAACACAAGATTAGCGAACCCCAGGAGCACACCCGATTGAAGATGAGTGGGCCTCCGGTGTTCCTGTCTGCTGGGGTTCCCTTTGTCTGTGTTAATATGATTTCTAGGTCCTACCCCTCCCCACCTTTTTTTTACAGGATGTGTATGGTGTGCTTGAGATTCAACACAGGGCTTACCTGAAGCGATGCCATGGAGAACATGTACCTTTTGTGTTCGATTTGGAAAGGAGTCTGTTTCTCCTAGGAAATACTCAAATCCCTATGGTGCCAACCTCCCAGATAACCTCAGCTTGTGTGAGTCCTTTCAGCCATGAGGATGGACTTATTTCATGTGGTTCCTGTGAGAAGCTATATTTGTGGGTGTGGGGGTAGGCTTGGGAGTGGAGGCAACAGGCAGATGCTTGGGTGTCTGTGCTCCGAAAAGAAAAGACCCTGGTAAAATTCTGCACTGATCTGTGTGTAACACTTTGTTCTAGAAACTGTTTTATGGAAATGCATACACACCAGCAACAGGTATAATGAATTCCTGTCAGCCGGACCTTGGGGGAGGTTAGTCTCTTGTTGCCATTTCTGTCCAAAGGTCAGGAGACGTAGTTATATCCATTTTAGTGCGAGAAGACAGAGTGAATGCTCTGAGGCTCCTGCTAATTCTGGGGCAGAGAGCAAAGTCCAGTGCTTTGGGCACTGATTCGGTACTCAAGACAACGGGCTCCTGTTATCCTGGTAATCACGGTGGTGACCCTTTTCCGGGTCTGGGGGTACTCACCTGCTCTGCCTCTGTGTTCCAGTTGTGAGATTGTGGTGGTGAAGCCCTGCAGGGTGGTGCTGGGGGGCTCAACTCCTTGACTTAAAGATTTCTTTCCCCTTTCCCGCAGCTTACTTTCAGAAACACTGGAGTGTGCAGAAGGCCAGAAGTTCCTCAGTTTGGAGCAAAGCCTAGTTTGTCTAGCTGGGAGGCTGGTTCTATTTATGCAGATGAAAGGACCCATATTTCACTCCCACATTTTCTACCTGTCCAACTAGGGGTACTCTGCTGCTGGGGTCAGCAAACACCCTCAGGCTGAGTCCAGCCCGCCATCCCTGTTTTTGAAAATAAAGTTTTTTTTGAAACAGGCACACCCTTCTGTGTGTGCATTGCCTCTGGCTGCTTTGGCATCTGGCCCCCTGCAGAGGTGCCTTGACCCCCCTCCCCCCACGCTAGAGGGACACCTGGGTGTTTGCAGGGGTGTTCAGTACAGACTGAACTTGCTGCATTCTGGGGCTTGGGCAGAAAGGGAGAAACAGCCTCTAGGCATGTGGCACTCACCCAGGTGACTGAGTGTTTCACAGCTTCCCTGTTCCTCTGACATTGTGTCCCTCACGGTTCTTGGAGGGTGGAATGCTAAAGAAATGAAGTTCTCCAGATCCTGGCATAGGCCTGTGTGGGCAGTCAGGTGGGGAGGGCTGGAGAAGACCAAGGAAGTTGGGGGAAATCAGTGAGCGCTGCCTGGCGGGAGGTCCATTTGCCAGCCACCTCGCTCAGGAAGGACAGCATCTGGGTTTGCAGTCTGCACAAGCCTCAGGCTTGAGATCAGCTGTACCTCCAGCCACTTGTTTGTAGAGCTGCCGAAGAGGCTCAGAGGAGAGGCAGGGCATTCACCAGCCTGCGTGAAAGGCTCTCCATTCAGCTTCTATTTTTAGCTCTGCCAGCCTGTCCTAGCTTTCCTGGTACAAGTTGATTTTGTCTGTTAATTTTCTGTGTGCCTTGTGGGCAGCTTTTGCTCCCTTTAAATTATTATTTTTTAAAAGCCCTTTTCCACCACCTAATTTTTAAAAAATGAGCCTAATATTGTTCACATTTTAGCACCTGGGTATCATAGCGACAGTATTGATGTATCTGGGCACTCACGTTGAGTCTGTTTGGTGCGCGCCCTGAGCAGTCTATTCTATGTGGAAGCCCCGTTTAAGCCACTCTGAATTGTTAGATTCCAGAAACAAGGTAGGATATATGGATAACACCCTCTCAGCCACTCAGTGTCAGTGAAAGACCCCTGTCCCCTGGGAGCATGTTGGGGATGGGGGATGTGTGCCCCAGTCCTAAGTGCCTTTGGATCCGCACATGAATGGTGGACATGTTATAGTTGAGAAGTTCTGGGCTGCCCCCCAATCCGTCCTCCTCCTGCTCCATACGTGGCTCCCACTGGGTGGAGGAGTCAGGAAAACAGGCAGTAGCAGTCCAGTCCTTGGGGCAGTCACCCCACAGGTGCGGCGTCACCTGTGCTGGAAGGCAGGGAGGGGCGCCATCCTGCCCAGCATTGTAGACTGGTTATGTGAGACAGAGGGCCTTTGTGGGCCCAGCAACGGGCCACTTGTTCTCCACCTGCGGCCAAGACCCTCCCTTCTGCCCAGCTGCCTCATCAGAGGGATTCCCGACTGCAACCTGGGCTGCCACCTGCTGGGGAGACCTGTGGCCACCCTCTGGAGAAAGCCTGTTGTCAACCCTGGACGTGTGCTAGGGCCATGTCTTGGAGCCTCTGTGCCGACAGTGCTCTGCAGTCACTGTATACAGTACATTGGTGGCGAGCTTAGCCTCATGAAGTCACCTGGGTGTGGTGGCTCCCGCAGTGGCATCTCTCCTTGGCTATAGCTTCTAAGGCTCTCAAACAGCCCTGGAACAGGATGTTCCAGGCTGATGTTGCCTAGGTGCAGGCCCTGCAGGGCTGTCGGTATCTCAGATGACCAGAGCTAACCTCTTCGGCAATGTAGGTCCTCCACTATGCAGGAGGATTGGCACTCGACTGTTGTGGACTCCTGTGGACTTGGCTCACTCTTCTGTGATCTATTCTGTGTGAAATGACGAATGTCCTGTCTGTGCCCTCGTGGTGTCAGGTGAATTTTTCGGGGCCTCTGGTGGCATTGGTGCTCTAGTGACCTGCTCCATGTCCACCTGTGGGTAGGCGTGAGAGCTGAGGGTCTTCGGGGGTGCCGGCAGGGAGCGGCTGGGGCCTGGGCAAGGAGGGGGGCCAGTATCACCCCTGCAGGCCTGCACACTCCCAGCCTGTGCCCACAGCCGGCTATGCAAGTGGAAGGTTGGCCCAAGGCTCTTGGTGCTCACCGTGCTCCAGGCAGCCCTGCCCGGTCAGGTTCTGTGCTCATGTTCCCACCTGAAGCGGAGTCTCCCCTGTGTTCTTCCCTGCTTTTCTCTTGGAGCCCTCTGTAAAACTGAAGCCCTTTGCTGCCTGAAGCTTCTCCCCCATCATCCGTCCCGCAAAGGTCAGCTGAGAGGGCCAAGTGGCTTCTCTGCTTCTCATGGAGCTCTGCCTCTCCGTGGGCGCCGGTGGGAGCTGCGGGGAATGCCAGTGCATGGGCTCCCCCACCCGCGGGCCCCGGCCACCAGCTCAGTGAGTGCCCTGTGTGTCTGCCTTGGTGCTGTTGCGGGCTCCGCAGGGCTCTAGGACCCACCACCCTGGGTCCTGCGCCTGAGCAGTGGGAGCTGTAGACAGGATGCTGCAACGGGAGGGAGAACCTTGATCCCTTCGTGGATCTGAAGTGTGAGCTCTTTGAGTCTGCTGATAAAACAGTGCTTCCTAAAAGTGAGCATATGTCAGAGGGAAGGGGCAGGCTCAGCGGGACGGGACTTGGCAGCTGGTGCTCCACGCACGGGCCTGACAGTCTCGTGCCCCACTAGCCCCTCCAGGGCAGCTGAGACCGCTTGGTGGGGTCAGGCCCTGTCCTGCCTTCTCTCTCTCAGGAGCCCTATTTCCTTCTTTCCTGCCTCCTGGGAATGAAGCTTCCAGACCTCCCATCTCCCTGCTGATTTTGAGCAGCTGAAGGGAGAGGAGCCAGACAGCTTCTGGAGCCCCCATGTGAGACTGATTTTCTTTCCTAGGCACAGTCTTGGAGGGCATTTGCCAGTGGTTACTGAGTGGGGCATTTCAGGAGGGAGAGAAGGTCAAACCCTGAGAGTTTTCTCTCGAATATGGAGGGGGCTCACTTCTGCTCTTCCCTTGGCCAGTAGGTCCTGGAGGGGAGGGGGCGGGTCCTCCGATCAGGACTCATAGAGGCACCCTGCACTTGGGGTGATGCAGAGAGCCGGGTAGCTGCTGCCCTTCCTCCAGCCCTGAGTGCGGGCTTTGGGAAGGGGGAGGCCTCTCGTGCACTCCTCTCCTGGTTTATTCTTCCAGCTTCTACAAAGGTACAGGAAGTCTGCAAGTCTTTCTGGAGAACCTAGTATGGAGGTATGGCAAATAGCCTGGTTTAAATCTGGCTACTGATACCCACTTGAGCAGGACTTGGGGACGCGTGACAGGGGTGAGTTTGAGGACCGTCTGTGTGGCTTTTAACCTCCCTTCTGGCCACACACATCTGGGAGGCTCCACTTAGACCCACTTGAAGTTCTGCATGTTGCTGGCACTGAGAAACACAGTTACTGCAGAGAGAAGAGAGAAGTTGGAGCCAAGAAATTTATCAAGGGACATTTTATAACTGGAAATAGTTTAGGAAACCAGGCTTGGAATGCTTCCCTGGTGTACTTATAATGCAAATGGGATTTCATTGTGTGTTTAATGCTTGCTGTTGTTGGAGGCCCAAAGACCAGTGGAGTCGCCTGGTCAAATAGAACCATTGGTTCCTTGGAGACAGTGCAGAACCCTGTGGAGTGGGCTTTCTGGAAAGTGTGGCATGGTTCCACTGCTCCTTCATTTGGTGAGTCATTCGCACATCAGAAGCATCAGCAGAGCAGCTCGTGTTTGCCAGGCAGCGGGGATGCGGGGTGGGAGCAGCTCCTCCAGCTGCAGGGGTGGTGAGCCGGGGCTGGCACCTGCCGGAGGTCGGAGACAGGTGTGGCTGAGGCAGGCAGAGCTGCTGTGGGTGCAGGGAGGCTTGGGCCCTGAGAATGGGGGCAGAGGAGACAAGGAGGTTCGTGGTGGTGGGGCAGCTGGAGAGAGCAGTGTCTGCAGTCCGGGAAGTGGAGTTGCAGGAACGCAGCTGCAGAATGTAGTGCCCGAAGTGAGGGGCCGTGAGCCAGCTTCTCAGCGAGGGCCCTTCTGCGGACACAGGTGGTAGTATGGAGCGGCAGGGCCCACTTTGCTCCTAAGTGTGCACATGCGCACACACACAGACACACAGAGTTTTTATGGGCGTGAGTGTGACATCCCCAGATGTGTAGTTTCTCTGAGCCCCCAGTTAAATTGTATCAGCATGTAGCATTAATGCTCATCTTGTGGTGTTACTAGGATTGGTTAAGAGAAACAGATTCTAGAACGCTGGTACGTGGCAAGTAGTTCATAAATGATTACCGCTGTTACAGTCACCATCTTTGTCATCATTGTCATTGTCATTGGCTTTAAAAGGACTGGTTGAGCCTTGGTGTATGAGCACATCTCCCTGCCCTGTTTGGCGGGGTCATTTGGTGGCAGTGGGATCTGTGTGTGAGATGGCGGCCAGCAGTTTATATCTGGAGCCACACTAGGATGCTTCCCAGGGCTTTGGATCTGGAAGGACCTCCAGCAGGTGTGGTGGGGACTGCAGGAGGCAGAGCCTTCCAGGGCACCTGTCAGCATGTTCGATGTTCCTACCTGGCTCGCCCTGTGCTCTGTAGGAGAATCGCCTTGAAAATGTCTCAACTGTGGTCACTGGATGTGAGAAAGAAGCGCAACTTGGGGATCAGAGAGCTACCGTCACTCCTGTAGCCCAGTCCCACTTGCCCTGGGGGCCTGTTACTGGGTGGACAAAAAGGCTTTTTTTCCTCTTGATACCTCTGTCCAGGAATTCATGGAAGCTTCCTGGTAGCAAACATTCAGTCCAGTCACTGCAGGAGACCTCCAGAAGGGCTCCAAGGAAAGCAATTTTCTAAAAGTAGAAAGGTAGATAGCAAGGTAGGCTTTGCGGGAGGAGGAAGACAAGGAGCCTGTAAGACAGTACGTCAATCTGTCAGGTGATTAGGAACCCTGAACTTGAGCATCTCGTTTTAATTAGTGTGGGTCTGCCTGTGTGTATATACCAAAGCAGAGTGTGGCCTGCTTAGCTGCTCCTCGTGGTGTGTTTGGGTTTCTTATGTGGGAAGTCTGCTTGCAACCAGGGCTCCTGATTACATCCTCTGGGGTAGGAGAGGGGCACAGTCCCGGGAGTGCCTGGGGAGCATGTGGACCTTCCTGGTAAGGAAAGCAAACTGGAAGGACCAGGCTGCCCATCATAGCCCGCTGTGTTCCCCGTGCCTCTCAGGAGACCACCAGGGGGGCCTCCAGCTTCCGGGAAGGAGGAAGAGAGTTCCACTGACACGCCTCTGGTTGGAGGTTCCCAGGGCCTCATAAAAGTCTTGATGTCATTTGGAACCATTTTTTGATTTTGCCAAACAAACTTTCTTTCTGGCCGATAATGTTGTAGGGAGGTCCAGGGAGGTGGTTTCCCGTGGTGTGAGCACTAGGTGTCTTAGCATTTTAGAAACCCGGGGTAGCCCTGGGCTAGTCTGGGGGCTAGGGTAGGGGTGGGGGGAAGGTCTGGTGCCCCTAGGCAGAACTTCCAGGGCTCTGGGATTCTTTTCTCAGATGGATCATTTCTTTAAGAATCTGGGTTAATGAGGAAAGTATTTCTCCTTAAAGGAGCCAGGGTCTCACCTGCTCTGTACTAGCACTCTTTTGCCTATGCCCAAGCCTTAGTGACACAGACTGCCAGTTGTCCTGCTCCGTGGGTCTCCCCACAGACTGTGGGTCTGTCAGCTGAGAATCGTCGGTGACACAGCCCTGAGGACCCAGCTGGCTGTCCACTTGTGCCCATTGGTCTGCATTTCCAGTCTCTGAGTAAAAGCAATCCCCACTTCAGTGTCTGAAGCTCGGCTACATGCTCGGGGAGACCTCCGCTTGTGGTGTCCTGGGTCTGCTGAGTGTCAGGACCACATGCTATATAGGGGAGTCCCAGGTGGGACAGGGGCAGGGGGCTTGCCTCTGCAAGTGAAGGAGGTTTCTGCACAGTGCCTGCCGCCCCCTGCACTCCCAGCTGGATAGCAGGAGGGATAGCTGTGTTCAGAGGCTGGGCTGTGTACAGGCAGGTCTGTCCTGGGGCCTTTTCATCAGATTGCTTTTGGCCAGATAGGAGGGAGCGACCCAAACGTGTGAACTTCTGCGTTGATCTTGGCAGCCTCACTCCTGAGTAAAGCCACAGTTGGCCAAGGTGCTGGGGGAAGAGAACCGGGGTCCCCACCTAGCATGCTGGTTGCCTGAGGCTTGTGGCTGGTGACCGATGCTCCTGTGGCTT
Source organism: Mustela nigripes (assembly GCF_022355385.1). Classification (NCBI taxonomy): domain Eukaryota; kingdom Metazoa; phylum Chordata; class Mammalia; order Carnivora; family Mustelidae; genus Mustela; species Mustela nigripes. The sequence continues at coordinate 41,858,480 of NC_081559.1, forward strand.
CCGTCAGGATGTAGGATTGGTTGGATGATGACTTGGTTGTTGGGTGTTTGGGCACCCGCTCTGTGGGTGTACCATGTGGTTACGTAAGGCCACGGAGACTGAGAATAGGCCTCCCAGGCCTGCCTCCCTCTGTCCTCTGGTTCAGTTGTGCACCCGCTGGGAGCTGCTGGTTGGGGAGCTGTGGAGTTGGGGGAGAGGCTGCAGAGTTGCCCCGAGAGGAGGCAGGGGATGGAGACTGAAGTGTGTGGTGCGGGGTGCCCACTGGGGACCACACCTGCATCCTGCCTGCTGATCAGCAGAGGAGCTGCCCCTTTCTCAGAGCTATCCCCTGTGAGGCTGGTGTCACAGGAGCTGTGATGCCTAAGGTCCCCCTGTCCTTGGCTCGCACCTGCCTTCTGCATTTGAGGACTCAGCTGCTGCTCCAGCGGCCCCAGATGAGACAGGAGGGGTGCAGCCTCCACAGCCCAAGCCAGCGGGGCCCCGTCACCCGCACCTGGGCCTTGCAGGGTGGGCCATGGCTCAGGCAGTGGCTTATCCCTCCTGTGGATAGGCCACGTGGGAGTCTGGGGTGACAGAGGGGGAGGGGGTTTAGTGGTGAGGCCACGGATGCCAAATCCTGCACCCTTTCCCTGCTCAGACTGCCCCTGGGTGCCCAGGCCCTGAGTGACCCCTGCCTGGGGAGGGAGGGAGTCCAGATTTGCTCATTGCACTTCCTAAGGCAGCTGGGTCCATCAGCATCCTCGTCGTGCTCGTTTATAGGTTCGTTTACTGAAACACACACCAGCACACATGGAGGTGGAGCCTCCTCCCACTGAACCCTCTTGGAGGCTCTGGGCTCCCTCCCTCCTTGCTGCTGAGCTGCACAGCCTTGCTCCTGTACTGCAGTTGGCAAGGCCCATGAGGGAGCTCCGAGAGCAAGAGATTCAGCAGGACGGGGTATAGGTGGAGGCTTAGGGCCGTTTTGATTTGGGAAAGGAGTGAATCTGACCTCATTCCAGAGACTCTGGCTTGTGAGAACCAACGAAAGTGAGAACCAAGAAGTGTTGGGGCTAGTGGTGGGGTCCGTGTGCCCCGTTCCTCATTGGCCTTTCCTCTGTGACAGGAGCACTAAGGGTTCTACCAGAAGGTGCCTACGACTCCCCCATGCCGGAACGTTCCCTGCTGCCCAGATGGAGAAACTGAGGCACGGAAGCTTCTCAGACTCGCACAGTACTGCAGTTCCATTAGGGAGACTGGAGTGCATGCCCTGCCCCATCCCCAAAGCAGCTGTGAGGCCATGTGCGTGCATGCGTGTGTGTGTGTCTGTGTGTGTCCGCGCGCGCGTGCCCTGGGGCTGCGGGTGTGGGACTTGTGATGTGCAGCTAACCATTGATGCCACACTGAGATCTGAGGTCTACGTTGGTGCTTCCGTGGGCCCTTCCTCGTGTGAGCGAGCATTCAGTCATGAGCTCACCTGCTTATAAGGTGGTGGTTTGGGTGTGGACGGGGCTGTGCTGTGGAGGCCGAGCTGCTGGGCCAAGTCCCCATGTCGCCTGTCTATCCATGGGCTCTGTGCTCATGAGCCTCCAAGCGGGAGGAGAATGGTAGAGCCCGCAGCAGCTGTGTGTGGAGGGGTGCGTCCTTCCCTGCACAGACAGGGCGTGGCTCTGCCCACGGAGGTCATGTGGTAAATGTGCACAGTGGTCATTACTCAGGTCCTTGAGGGCTGTGGGGCCTGTGTGTGGATGTGTGTGTGTGTGTGTCTGTGAGAGCCCGTGTGTGAGCAAGAGCCCGTGTGTGTGTGTGAGAGAGAGAGCCTGAGTGTGTGTCTGTGTGTGTGTGTGAGCTTGTGTGTGACCCTCTGTGTGTGTGTGTTTGTGAAAGAGCCTGGGGGTCTGTGTGGAGCGATGCCCCCGGGAGATGGACCCCCCTCCCATGCTGTGGCCTCCTGTCATGGGAAGCACCACACTTTTGTGTACATGGGCTCTTTCACACGCACATTGCTTTATTCCCCTATTTCATGACTTCTTTCTCATCTGATTCTGTGTTGTCTTCGTTGCGTATCTGTGTACAGTGACTTTAGCCACTACTTTTCTCCTTCTTTTAAACCACTTTTTCTCCCTGAAAATCCTTTCTGTCACCTTTTCCTTGTTAACCACGAAAACATGCCTACTGTTTATCTCTGATGGGCTTTTGTTCTCTGTCAGCCTCTGTGCGTCTCTGCCTCAGTTTCCCTCGCGTGGTACTTCTAATGCATGTGGTGGGTTCTGAGAATGAAGCATGCCCAGGAAAATTATATATGTTGAAATCCAGCTTCTCAAGCCTTTAAAACTACTCAAAGCCCTTCCAGAATGTTCTCACATCTCCACCAACTTCCTTTCTCTTTCTGCTGTAACCCAGCTACCCTCCAGCCTTTGCCCTCAGGAGAAATAAGAGCACCCTGGAGATTCCAGCCCAATTTCCCTCGCACTGAGTTCCAGGAAGCTTCCGCTGGTTTTCCCACAGGAACAATGTGATGATGGGATCAGGACCACATTCCTCACAGAGGACGTAGCCTTGAAAGATATGATTGGAAAGATGCAACAACTTTGAACTGCTGTAATTTATAATAATGCAGTTATGCTCTCGACCATAAATATACTATACAAATTGACTTTTTGAGGGGCCCCAAGGTGCTGTGGGTAGAAGTCGAGTATATGCAGATGGACTCTGGGAAATCATTACCGTAGCCTCAGATGGGTCTGTTTGTAATTAGGAAAAAAGTTTATTACACATTTCATTGAGGTTTCTTCTAATTATTTGCCAGCTTAGAATTCATGAGAGTACCATTATGGGGGTTTGTGAGTGTCCTCAGACCGTCTGGAAGGGGTTTTGTCTTAGTTTGCGTCTTGTGCTTCTCTGTGGTCACAAATACAGGCTTTGCAGTGAGCACGACCTTGGACCAGTGGGCGCAGGCTGTGTGCTGGTGGCTTGATGAGGATGCTGGGAGTGCCTCTTGCTCTAAGCACTGCTCTCTGAGAGGGTTTTAAATCACTGCAGAGAAAACCAGAAAACACAGATGATGGAGTAGTGAAGGACAGAACTCATCCCAGTCCCCAGGGGGAAGCAGCGTGATGTTTCTTGGAGGTTGTTGTGCAAATTCTTTGCGCCCGTGGAATTTAATATACAATTATTTTAAAACAATTTTTATTGAAATAAAATTTGGATACCATAAAATGGGCTCCTTAAAATGTATGCTTGAGCTCTTGAGATTCAACACCACCATCTAATTCCAGATCATTTTTGTCACCCCAAAGAGAGCTCTGTACCCGTTAGCAGATGCTCTCAGTTTCTCCCTCCTCTCAGGCCCCAGCAGCCTTTAATTTAATATCTGTCTCTGTGAATTTGCTTATTCTGGACATTTCTATAAATAGAACCATAGAGTATGTGGGCTGTTGTGGCCGGCTTCTTTCACGTAGCAATGCGTGTTCAAGGTTCGTCTGTGGTATAGCCTGTCAGTCCCTTCTTAAGACCAAATTCACATAGAGCGTGGGGAAAAGGCGGGGAGCTCACATTTGTTAAAACAGTCATTCAAGGATGGATGTTGGGTTGTTTCCACATTTTGGTGTTGGAAATCAGTTCTCACAGCCGTGTTTAAGGGTCCACATTTCTCTACATCCTTGCTAATACTTGTTATTATCTTTTTGATTACAGCTGTCTTAGTGGGTGTGAAGTGGTATCTCATTGTGGTTTTGAGTTTTGTTTCCCTGATGTCTAGTAGTGTTGAGCATTTTTTCATGTACTTAGTGGCCACTTATATACCTTCTTAGGAGAAATGCCTATTTAGATCTTTTGCCCATATTTTAATTGGATTATTTGTCTTTTTATTGAGCTGTAAAAGTTCTTTATGTATTCTGGATTATGAGACTCTTAGGAGACATACGATTTGCAAATATATTCTCCCATTCCATGGCTTGTCTTCTCACAGGGTGTTCTTTGATGTACAGAAGTGTTTAAGGAAGTCCAGTTTACCGGTTTTTTATTTGGTTGTTGGACTCTTGGTGTCCTGTTTGAGAAATCACTGCCCAATTTCAGGTCATGAAGGTTTATTCCTGTTTTCTTGTAAGCCTCTCCTGTTACACTTAGGTCGTCAATCTGTTTTGAGTTAATTTTTTGTATGTGGTGTGAGATACAGGGTAATTCTTCACATTTTCCCTTCCCAGTGTGTTTGGATGTTTCTCTACATCAGTGTGTTCAGATTTCTCCTTTTAAGAGGGCCTGGGTCATTCCCTTGTATGGCTGTGCAGTCATGTGTTTACCGGGACTTCTGTTCAGTGCTTGGCTTCTCCATTTTCTCCACTTGTGAGCAGTGACATAGGGACTCTCCTTGCATGTATGTTAAAATACATTTTTATTTGTTTATTTTTAAAAGATTTATTTATTCTTTAGAGAGAGAGCATGGTGGGAGAGGAAGGGGGGATAGGGAGAGAGAATCCCAGGTAGATTCCCTGCTGAGCTTGGAGCCCCATGTGGGGCTCGATCCCACAACCCCAAGATCACAACCTGGCCAAAACCAAGAGTTGGACACTCAACCGACTGTGCTGCCCAGGCGCCCCTGAAATGCATTTTTTGATCAGCCCCATCTTGCACTATTGTGGTAGGCAAAATAGTGACCTCCAAAGATGTCCATGGCCCGATCCCCAGAACCTGGGATTCTGTTACCTTACACGGCACAAGGGACTGTGTAGGCGTGATTATGGTTAAGAACCTTGAGTTGGGGGGATTATCTTGGATTATCTCATGGGCCCAGTATTATCACAAGGGTCCTTAATTGTAGAAGAGGAGAATCTAAGGGAGAGATGTAACTTTGGAAGAATGATCACATCAGATATGATGCTGCTGGCTTTGGAGAAGGGGCTATGAGCCAGAGTTTGTGTGGCCCCTACAAGCTGTTGGAAAAGCCAAGGAGTGTGTCATCCCCCTGAAGCCTTCAGAAGGGAATGCAGCCGTCCCTCCCCCATTGGACTTCTGACCTCCAGAAGTGAAAGATAGATCCTAAGTTGTTGTTTTAAGCCTCTGAGTTTAGGAGCAGTGGGTAGTGAACACATGTGGCTTCTCAGGTGCTTCAGATTTCAGGTGTGTGTTCTCGGCTAGACCAGGTGACACTCCTGCAGGGTCGGGGTGCTGTTAGGCGCTCTGCGCACTGTCCGAGGCCTTGTGTTCTGTTGAGAGGTCATTACGAAAAGCAGACAGCTCTGTCTGCGCAGACCCAGGCTTGAGCGTCAGGGAAAGTGTGCATGCTGCCGCCGTGACATCTGGGCCATGTGGAGAAGGCTCACAGGAGGAGGGGGTGGCCCCGCAACTGGGAGTGGGGAGCCAGGAGCCGGCACCCCTGTGTCTGGATCTGGAGCCATTGTGTTGTGCTACACTTACTGGTCTTGCCGTGACACTGCCTCTGCAAGTCTGTTCTCTTTGCATGAGCAGAGTTCCTGCCTCATCAAGGGCCACAGGGGCCTCAGTGGGCTGGCCGTGGACCTGGCCACCGTTGCCAGTGCTGTGTACCCTGAATCCCAAACCACCGACAAACCGGTGACCTTTAGAAGCTGTGCCGTTGGAGAGTGGCCAGGCCATGTGCAGGAGGACAGGGAGGGTTTACAGAGCCCTTCTGCTGCTTTGGGGGCTAGGGCAGTCATGGCAGCTAGAGCGTTTCCCTAACATGTTGGAATTTTCCGGAATCCCTCCCAGATGGTTCAGGTGTGTAACCAGGTGCTCCTTTCCTTGTGCTTCCTCTGGCTACTAAGCTGGGGGTGCAGGGCCTGGACGGGCCTGCCTGGCCCCACCCGGGTGATGGGCCTACCTCGTCCCAGCCCCAGGCCAGTCTTCTCCAGGCTGCAGCCTTCTGCCTCTGTGGTGGGGATGTTGAGAGGATTAAGTATCTAATTCAGTATTTGGAAAAAATATCTGAGTTTAAATAGAGGCTCATTAGATACCTTTTTTGGATTAGAACTGTAATTGACTTAGCATTTAAGACAGAAACAGGCCTTTGATTTAAAAACTGTTGACAGATTTGAACCTAAGCTGCTTCTGTTTGCAGAGGAAAGCGACCGACTTCAGTCAAGTTGAAACATAACTTCCTCTGTGTCCTCTGAAGTTTGACTTTTGTCGTGTCTTGTAAAACACAAGGCTTTTAATTGTAGCTCACGTTTATGGCTCCTTCCTGGCCTAGCTTGAGGGCTTTTCTTTCCTAAACAAACTAGGTAATACCGGGACATGGTCGAAAGGGTTGAACATACAGAACTCTCAACAAAAGATGAGAAATGTTTGAGCTTAGAGATTGAGGTGTGTGTGGTGTTATGTTTTGCACGTAAAGGATGGTCTTCAGTGATCTTGAAGGGAATGGGTAGTTAACTTTTAAGGCCATTCCCCATGAGTGAAAGCGATTCCTTTATTCGTCTGTTACATTAGGCACCATGTAAACGATTCTTTTCTTCTCTCATACCATAATAAGCAAGCAGTGTAGTCAAAGCATAACATATTATGGCCTGTAATCAAGTGATTATAGGGTACGAGTGTATTTTTTGCTGCTCTGGGGTTGAGGAATGAGGAAGAGATGCTAGGCATTTGTTGTACTGCTGATCACTAATGGGGGTTGAGGGGGTTAAGGCTGCCTCTTTTTGTGCCTTCTGGAGCAAGGGGTGCTGTTCCTGCTGCCTCCCCCCGCCCCACCACATGTCTCTATGTGGGCTTCTAGCTGTACCCCACCCTTAAACCCTGAAATCCACCCTGCAGCTCCCAGCCATCTGCCTTCCCTCCGTGTGCCTGGAGCTTTCCAGGGGCCTTCTCATCGTCCGACCCGGGCTGTCTTTCATCCCCTTTTCCTTAAAACCCTCCTCCCAGAGAAGCTCCCTGTAGCTTCGGTTGTGAAGATCCTCAGTCCTTAACCAAGAGTGAAGCCTCAGGAGCCAGACCACTTGGATTCTCGTCCTGGCTCTGCTGCTCTGCAGCCTGCTGACCTTGAGCCATCCCGGTGCACGGCGCCCCCATCTGTGAAATGGGGACGGCAGCAGAGCAGGTGCTCCCCTCTGGGGCTGCCGTGGAGATACGTAAGTGCGTGTGGTATGGGGCCTGCCTCACACCTCCAGCGTACTTCCCACATGGAGGCCTCGGGGCCCCCAACCGGCCCTCTGCCAACTGCCCTCGGCTGCTGGGCGCTGGCCCCCGACCCTGACGGCCATAGAGCCACTCATCCCAGCCGTGTCCTGTCCCTTTTCTTCTGTGTCTGGGTCTGTTGCCTTCCCCGATGCCCCGTCGTGAATTGGCCGTGGTGCCCTCAGCTTTGGGCTGTGACTGCAGCCCACACTTGCCTCAACTCCCCCTCCGGCGACGGCAGTGCCCCGCACCCACAGCCCAGCTTCCTGAGTCCTGCTGATCAGCCCCGGTTTCCTCTGCAAGGCCACAAGCTCAGATGCGCCAGCTCCTTCTGGGGAGGAAATTGGTGCGTTAATTGGATCCAGGGTCTTCTGCAAACACTGCTCTATTCCTGTCTACAGACAGGAAGCTGTAGTTTTAGGATACTCTGTATCCACTAGATCCCTGGGAACTTGGAATGTTATAGTAAAATTATCCTGTTCTTGGTGGGTTTTTTTTTTTCTGATTTCTTGGCAAATTTGAGGACTTTGTCATATTCTCTTCATTTTAATTTATTTTGCCGTGGGTTGGGAAGGTAGAGAGAGAGAGAGAGCAGGAGGCCAGCATCAAGTGTCTGCTGTGTGTTGAGCACGGGGCCAGCTGCTTCAGTGTCAGTGTCCTTATTATAGCCCCTGGGAAGGAGGTGGTAGTGTTCCTGTCACAGATCAGGAAACTGAGGCTGAGGTCGGCTGGCATCTTGCTTAGGTCCCGTGGCCAGAAAGAGAAGCTGGGAGATCAGTAGGACTCTCTGGTTTCCAAGCCCACGCGTCTTCACGGGAGAAAGTGTGTGTTGCTATTGGTCTGTAGGTCTCTGCTGGGAGGAAATGACCTCTGGAGAAGTCAGTAGGTCTTCCTCTTGGCAATTACCTTTCATCCTGCATGCTTTTTCAACCCACACAACCTTTTAAAATCTATTTATGATCTTGACCCTGGCCTGTATTCATTGAATCTTAAAGTGGTCCAGCTACTAATGACCAAGATGTGACCTCATGTGATGCTTTCCTTGGACGGATGAATCATGTTTCAGTTACAGTCTTGAGCCTTGCTTTGGAGTTGTCAGACTCTGGGGGATGCTGTTATTATTATGGAGCTTTGTTTTCCACAGAAATTGATCTTGCCTGACATACAGTAGGCCAGGGAGGCCTCCTAGTGCCTCTGGTGGGGGAGGATTTTCATCCATTTGCTCAGACCCAGTACCTGAGACCAGGTTTCTGCAAATTCTGTGCAAGTGTTGGTACTTTTGAGAATGCCTTCTCTTCAGGGGCCACTCCTAAACTTCAGGTTCATGCACTGGTCACGCATGTGACACGGCAAGGGCCTGCCTATTGTGAGCAGCCTTGAGAGCAGGTGTCTGCCTGGGTCCTTTCCAGGGGCCTGGCCTCAGCCCCCTGCTGGTCTTTTAAGCCAGGGTGGAGGAGCCCTGCTGGGCTTTGCTGGGGGGGCTGGGGGGGGATTTGGTTAAAGGGAATGAAGGGGATCCTTTGAAAAGGCCCATGTGTTTCGCCGTTTCCCACAGTGTTGTGCCTGCAGGTGCAGAGCTCCTGCCACCCCGCGGGCTCAGCCGTGTGACCTGCGGAAGACGATTCTTCGAAGGAGCTAACCAGGCAGTTGGGTATTCGAATGTTATTACACACTTTTCTTAGTTATTTCTGATGAAAATGTTCTTAAAAGGCCATCGGGAGCTATAAATACCAAAGCTTTTCATGTTTCTGCTATTTATAAACTTTCAAAGGATGTTCTATGATGAACTATTTATTGCAGTGTTTTATTATTAATTTTTTCAAATACAGAGAAACAGAAAGGATTTCACAGCAACTGCTGGTCTGCCTACTATGTGGATCCTGCAGTGCACAGCTGACCGTGCAGACCCCCCGCCCCAGGGTCTTTGGGGTGCACTTCAGGGCCATTGCAGACTTTGGAATGGATCGCTCAAGCATTGGGGGGGCGGCGAGCGTAACTTGAGCTCAGTATTGGTTACCGGATCCTTCTTTTGAGAAGAACCTTGATGATCAGAGAAGCGCACAGATCCTGTGTGTGCCATTGGATGAAGGTTGGTGAGCTCTTCGTTGCAGGGAAGAGTGGGCAGGCTTGTCAGTGGGCATGCGCTGGGCTCCCTGTCTCTGCGTCTCCCGTTCAGGTGGTTGCCCGTCTGGTGCCCACTCGCTCTGCTCCTGAGTCTTGTGTGTGGAGGGTGGAGGTCCTTGGCCGGCAGACCCCCGGGGGGCTCTCAGAGATACTGTCTGTCACCTGCTTGCTGAAAAGCCCAACACCATGTTGTGGGAGTGTCAAACTATTTAAAGTCTCACCAGACATCTGGGGGCTGGTGAGAAGGGAGCCGCAGGCCAGAGTGGAGAAATCTCTGGAAGGTTGCTTCAGGGTCAGCATGCTCGCTGACGTTCAAGGAGGGCCAGGTAGATGCCCTCTGGGAGGTTGTCCCGCGGCGTGTGGGCAGATGGGGTGGATGACCTCACCAGTGCTGTTCCTTCTGTGGTGCCCTGAGTCTGCGGGCGCCCGTAAGGACCTCATTGTGATGGCTCTGGTGCCAGCAGAGCCCCCAATGGCGTCCTGAGAAGGCTGCCTGCAGGCAGCATGTTGTCAGGCTGGGGCCCGTGTGGCATTCATCCCTGAGTGGGCCTTTGTCAAGGGTGAGGGCAGAGCGGCGGAGACAGATCCACAGGCAGCCCACATGTTTTGGACTCCAAGCGGGTGGCTGGCGGCATGCTTAGCATTCATCCCCCATCCTCCAGGTCCATGGACACAGGAACCCATCGCAGTAGCACTCTTCCTGTTGAGAAGGAGGCTGAGGCTCACTGGCAAGGCTAAGGTGCGTCCAAAGCCGCTAGAACTTGGCACGTGATGGGCACCAGTGAGTCTGTGGTGCTTGAGTGTTATCTAGGGCAGAGCTGTGGCTCTGACACAGGATAGAGATGTTCTGTGTGTGTGTGCTGGGCTCAGAGAGGATGTGGGTCCCCCCATCGCTGAACAGAGCATGAGAGGAAGACCATTGTGCGTGCGTTTCCGATGGCTGCTGTACCCAGTTATGGTACACGGTGACTTCAAACCACTCATGTTTATTCTTGAGGAGTTCTTGAGGTTGGAAGTTTTTAAATGTGTCCTCAAGGCTGCATTTCTTCTAGAGGCTCCAACGGGGTTGTTGTTCCCTTGTCTTTTCCAGGAAGCTCCTGGGCCCCTTCCTCCGCCTTCAGAGCCAGCTGTGTCATGCCTTCCAGTCCATCTTTGTCTCTCTGTGGTCCCACAGCCCTTTCTTTGACCCGGGCTCTCCTGCTGTTCTTGAGTAGGGACGCTGGCGATAACGTTGGGCCCACCTGGATAACCCAGACTGAGTTGAAGATACTTAATCAGACCTGCGAAGTCCCTTTGCCACGTGAAGTGACATACCCAGACGTTCCAGGGACTAGGAGGTGGACGTTTCTGGGGCCCGTTTAACCTTGTGCTGTGACAAAGGCTCTTAGAGCCCTAACACAACCGCTTCTGGATACTTGCAGGGGGCCAGGCATCCCTTTATGTGTGCTGCACAGCAGCCTTGCAAAGTAGGCTTGTTACTCCGCTTTTCCGGTAGGGAAACTCGACTGTTGGTGCCCACATGCAATAAGGACAGATGGAAAGAGAAGCTGGTGTGTCAGGCTTCTGAACCCAAAGTTCTGCCTTTCCCCCTGCATGAGAACAGTCTGGGAGCAACCTGGGTGCACAGATTCAGGTGACTGAGACAAGGGAGGGTGCGGGAGGGTTGGACATGGGCAGCAGGTGTGTGCTGGGCCCACACTCCCACCTGGGGGAGGCTCCCCCCGGCTTGCGGGTCACAGAAGGTGCTGGTCTTCTCTTGGCGCTGGTTCAGAGAGTGAGTCACGTACAGCACTTACTGCTTGGGCTGCCTGTGTCCGGAATTCCCACGGCCAATCAATACCCCCAAATGGATACAATCATCTCTAAGACCTGTGCCTCCTTAATCTAGTAAGTGTAGATTTAAGGAGCTTGTAGAATTAAATATTAAAACCAGAACTGCGTATCTCAGGGAGAAGTGGTGTGCCCGCCCACAACCGGAGATACGGAGAGAACTGGTCCTCCTCCCCTCGTCTCTTTCAGGGCTTTGTCTCTCCCCTTCCTTGTTTCCAGGTCTTGGAAGTGTTTCGGTTTTTGAAGAGAAAGCCAATGGGGATCCATTTTCATTTTGTCCAGAATGAGTCTGCAGACTCCCCTTCCACTGAGCCTTTGCTTTATTGCGAGGCTGAGCCTGAGTAGAAGGGTTAGTGGTATTTGTGTTCTTCCGGGAGCAGTTTCTTCCAGTGTGCGTCCTGGGGGGTGATTGGTGCCATCTGTCCAGTCCTCGTCCTGGGGAGGGTAAGATTGGTGTCGTCTGTCCATTGCTTGTCCTGGGGGATGATCTGTGCTGTTCGCCAAGTGCTCATCTTTGGGGAATGGTGGGTGCTGTTCGTCCAGTGCTTGTCCTGGGGAGTGATGGGTGCTGTTCGCACAGTGCTGCTCCTGGTGGGGGAGGGGTGATGCTTGTCCATTGTTTGTCCTGGGAAGTGATCCGCGAGGTTCATCCTGGTGGAGAAGGTGCATGCTCCCAACAGGCAGCTGTCAGGCTTACCAGCCCCAGGCCCATTTGAAAGCCGCCTGGGTGGGGATGGGACTTTTTTTCCAAGGCAGAGCCTCTCCATTAAGGCTGGTCTTCCTCTTCCTGGTCAAGAGGAATGTCAAAGTCAGACTATCCTTTTAAGAGTGTCTGAGAAAGCCTCTTCCTGAGAAAGACAAAGTCTTACCACACAAACTTGGGGGGTCCTTTTTGTGCCTTAAGAAGCACATTCTATGTAGCACACCCTATCATTATTACCTTGCAAAGATGTAGAGAAAGAAGTGACTCACTAACTGAAATTCTTTTGATAATTTTCTAGGTGAGTTTGGTGGTGGTTTTATGGCCACTGATTATAAAGTGCTGATTTCTGGTCGTTATGTTAAGACACTAGTTTTCAGGGTTACTTTTGTTGGGGTGTCTCATAGTTCTCTTAAGTTCAGAGATTGTTTCCAGCTTCACTGAACCTTGGATTCTTCTTTGCTAAAGTGGGGATAAGGGCAGTGCTCTGATAACATATTTATCAGGATTAAGTGTGAAAATGCTTGTCGATGGTTAGGACAGTACCTGGCAAAGCAGCATTACTAAGGAAATCTTACGTGTCTTATGTTTATGGTAACATATTTTAAAATATGTCTCTAACTAGCTCTGCATGCTCCAGTATGGTGACCACTGGCCACATGGAACTCTTTAAATATGAAGTGAATGAGAACTTGAGTTCCTCAGTGGCAGTGGCCACATTTTTACTGTCCCGTGGCCAAGTGTTGCTGGTGGCTGCCACGTTGGACCGTGTGGATAAGGGACATGGCTGGCATTGCAGAGCTCTGTTGACCAGTGTTTGTCTGACTCAGGTTAAAGTATCAGCTACCTGAACTTTCTTTGTATATAAGCCAATTTCTGGGGCTCTTCTCCAGTATTTATTTTACTTGGAACAACCCTTTTTGTGTTACAGGGAGTTGTGAATTTTTGTTCTAAAGAGCTTTTTTAGAAGATAGAAGGCTGGGTTGGCTTCAAGAGGCAAACAGGGCCCTGGGGTGGTGTCAGCACTTGGTAAAGGAAAAATGACCTCTCCTTGAGGCCTGGCAGCCCAGAGGTCCGTGGTCTACTCTCTGCGCTGACGCTGATGTGGGCTCAGCCTCTGTTTGCCTTTGAACTTCACTGCACTTTGTTCAACAGCTGCAGGGAAAAGACGTGAACCACACAGCATCCCTGAGAACCGCTGGCTTGGGGGTGGGGGAGGTCGTGCTTGGATGCTTCTCTGCTTTCCCTGCGGGTCCAGGTTCTGCCTCCTCCTCCTGGTGTCACCTGGCCCTTCCTCACAGCTGCCTGCAGCCGGGTGTGTGGGGAGACTCAGCCTTTCATAGTTCCTCCATTTTTGGAGCAGCCTTCGAGACATCGTCTATAAATTGCTTTGGCTTAGCATCCCCAGGTGTGTGCCCCTGACCGTGCAGCCCCATGGCACCTGTGGGGACAGTGGCCCTGAGGCTTCCCCTGCAGGTGTCAGCATCTCCATTACAGTGCCACATGTGTGGCTGTGTGACCCCAGGACCTGGGTCCTGCTTGCTGCACGCAGGCTGTGGCAGTTCCCCCAGAGACTGGGGTGATGCCCATCAGCAGACCCTTTCCTGCCTTCTGACTTCCCTCCCTGCTCTGCACCGTTGGCCCCACGGTCCCAGCACCCCGGAACGTGCTGCTGTCTTCCCTCCCATGTTTGCCTCATGCCCCCTTGTCTGTACCTCACTGCAGCCCAATCTCACTGAAACAGTGACTGACATCTTTCCCCATCCCCTTGGCCACAAGTCATCTCTCAGCCTTCAAAGTGCTACACAGCTTCCTCTCCAGAGCCAGACTGTCACAGGTGTCATTATTGGCGTTAGTCCTGTGAACAAGGGCCTACTGTGTGCTGAATATGTGCTAGAAGCACACCAGACCCAAACCTGGCCCTGCAGCGCCTCCCAGACTGGGTGTTAAGAGCCGTGAGCAGACATTCCAGCTGCCCTCCTTTTGGAACAGGAACAGATACGTGCAAATGAAGAAGAAACCTTGTGCCAGCCGCTGCTAGACCTTTGCCTCCCCCCCCTCCTGTCCTGCAGGTTGTCTTGCTCGTACTTACTTAAACCTTCCTTCCTTTCTTCCTTTATAAAGCAGTTTGTCTTCAAGTCTTCCTAAAACATTCAACTTAATTTTCATAGGAAAAAACCCTCTTACTTAAATTCTTATAATCAGTCTGTGTAATGTTTAATCAAATGATGTAATTATACTTACTCTTATTAAAACGTCCATTGCATTGATGTGTGTAATATTTAATTAAGTGATGTAATTACAGTTACAAGTACAGTGGGGATACGGAGGTTTGGAGACAACAGTGAGGCTCTTGAGGACCACAGTCTCCACAGGTGGTTGTGGAAGGGTGTGGGCAGCCTTGGCATGGGTGGGCTTGGCGGGGGTTTTAGGAGGAAAGGGCTTCAGTGAATCGCTAGAGTCAGGTTGGCATGGCTGGTCAAGATCGCTGTGGACACATGGAATGTGAGTTTCCACAATCCCGTTCTCCCTGTGCCTCATCGCTGGGACGGACCAGCCCAGAGGCTGGAGGCTGGGCTCTGGGCAGGGTCATCTGGCTGCTTGGTACTCTGTTCTGCTTTCCCCCACTCCTGGCACCACCTCTCCTCCTAGCTCGACCCTTCCCGTGTTGGCCAGGAGCCCCTGGCTTCACCAAGTCCCAGATGTCTGTCAGCTCCTCATGAAGAGAGGGCACGAGTAGCTTGGGGTCCTGCACACTGATTCGCACGTGGCCCTGGGCTTGGCCTCAGAGGTCTGGTGTTTGCAGGGACGTCCCTTCCAAGTTGCAGTCTGCTTAGTGGCACTTAGTCCAAGCTGGGGTCAGCGTTCGCATGAATGTACTCCCAGACCTAAAGAATTCAGGGCTGCATGGACTCTTTCCTGTTCTTCTGGAACGTGACTGCCAGCTCTGCCACTGGGGAGTCATTCTCAAAACACCTCTTCACTGGGCATTAGAAAAATCAGACATGTTCCTTTCCCTCAATGGAATGACATGAATGGACAGACTTAATTGTATGTATCGTGCAGTTTTGTTTTGTTTTTTTTGCTTTGCTAAACACATAAACCGTTTCACAAAATATAATTAGTTAAGATGCATCATCTGATAGAGAAAATAAATGACAGCCCCTTCTAAAGAACCTCTGTGACAGCGTGGTTTCTCCTTCTAATAGTCGTTATCAGGTGATGCCTTCAGATCTCCTTAGAACTTCCTACCACTGAACACTGTGGTTTTCTGCATTTGAAAGTTCTCATCAGGCTTTTGAGAAGGTGAAGAATTCTCCTGTTAGGACTGTTTCGGCACGATGCTTCCCGAAGGCCCGTGCACGTGGCTTGAGTGAGGGAAGGTCTGTAGCTTTCTGAGGAGACCTGTCTGGAGGGAAGGAGCAACAAGAAGGAAGAGTGAAATCAAACAAGATTGGATGACTGATTTTGAATATTTCTGAGATCTTTGGTGTAGGATCTCCACTTCTGAGCTGTTCTGCTCAGGAGATGAATAAGATGTAGCATGGTATCATTGTTCCCTATGCTGGTGTTACGCGCGGTGCTCGCCGACGATCTGTGTTTGTATTGTCATGCATGTTAGAAAGACATCAACGTTGGAGTTTGTGAGTGATTTAGTACTTGGGATAGATCTCAGGTGTGAAAGATTTAAAGTCCCTGAAAGAGTGGGTGCGTAACAGGTGGAGCTTGGCGGTGGCAGGAATCACGAAGGTGGGAGATGATGCCTGAGGTTGGGAGGCAAACCCAAGGAAGCATAGTCAAGCCTTTTAAGGACCAATCTGATGATAAACAGTCAGTTCGCTGCGTTGTCACTGTCACCTCTCTGTTGGCAAGCAGCATGCTCTGTGCGGCAGATGCTGAGGTTCTCAACCCTTGTGGTCCTTAGACCTGTCCTGCCGGGCCTTGGCTGTGTCCCTCTGCCCTGCCAGATGGAGCCGCCGTCGGGAGACGTGGAAATGCGCAGGCTGCATATTTACTGTTATGGAAGTTTTCTTCATTGCAAAGGTCTTTTTCTACTTTTCCTTTCCACATGTATGTTATCTTAAGTGTCTTTCTGTTTCTGGTGTCCTTCGTGTCCTTTTTCTTTCTATTAAATACCAGCTACCTCGCTCCTGAGATCGTGGGGGAAGTCTGTCTCTTGAGTGATCCCCTGTCCACATCAGATAAAACTCCCTTCTTTCTGTTGTCTTCGAAAGAGAAGCAGCTGTGGAATGGTGGCATTTTTTTATGAGGCACATGGCTTTCTTGGATGTCCTTCCTTTGTCCAAGGGACCCCAACTCTCTGGCTGTTACTCTTAGCCCATGCTGGCTCCTGTGGTGGCTGAGACCAGGGGTGGGGGAAGTGTCTCCCCAGAGGCAGTTGTCTGGGCAGCCGCTGGGGCCTCGGGGATCTAGCTTCCCTGCTCTTGCCTCGGGCTGTGGCTCTTGTTGACAGTGATGCCAGGGGGAGGGACTGGGCACTTGGCCAGGGGGACACTGTCCTGGGGATCCACAAGAAGCCGTCCTGGAGAATGAGCCTGCTGGCCGATGCTGGCAATGAGCTAGGTCCCAGGAAGAGGGTTAGGAGGGGCTCAGCAGGGCAGGGTTGCAGGCCACATGGGAGTGTGGCTGGGTGCTTAGGTGCAAAATGGTTTAGGACAAGGATTGTGTAAAGCAAAGCCCATGGAAAACCAGCAAAGGCTTGCAAAAGAGGAAGAGGCTGAAGGAGGCCAGAAGGCTTGCTCATTCCTCCTGTGCACCATCTGGGGGCTCACAGCCTGCCTATGCCGGCTCCATTGGATGCGGGAAACGTGAGGTTTGGAAGAGTGATCTGGAAGGTCAGCAGCCGCATGCACAGCCTGGGCCTACCTCACAGCTCAGGCAGGAGCCGTCAGCGGGAAGGACGGACACTTGTGACGTGTTTCACTTCACCTCTTTCCCTGTTTCTTTCCTCTCTGGTGGCTGGGGAAAGCTGACATTTCGGGTTGTACCCCTTGTCACTGTTCCTCCCACCTTTCCCGTAAAGAGGTGCCCAGCGGCAGCTCCTGTGAGTCTGACTGCGACACTGAGATTTGTAAGAAATATGCACATGGTCATTCAGATGACTGGAAATAGGTATCTCATTAGCTTGCCAGGAGAACCAGCTACGACTGGAGGGTTAGAACTTCCAGTCCCCTCTACGCCACCTCTGGAGAGGGGAGAGGGGCTTGGAGGTTGGATCAGTCGCTAGTGGTCAATGTATTAATCAATCGTGCTTTTGTAACAAACCCTCCATAAAATCCCAGTAGTGCAAGGTACAGAGAGCTTCCAGGCTCGTGAATATATAGACACACCAGGAGGGTGACACCGTCCCCTTAGCTCCACTGAGACAGAAGCTCCTGTGCTCCAGACCCTCCGTGACCTTGCCTTGTGTGTCTGTTGTCTGGCTGTTCATGTGTATCCTTTGTCACATCCTTTAATAAACTGGAAAAGGTAAGTGTTTCTCTGAGTTCTGTGAGCCACTCTAGCAAATTAATCAAACCTGAGGAGGGGTGGTGGGGGCCTCTGATCTCTGTCAGGTTGGTCAGAAGCCCAGGTGACAGCATGGGCTCACTGCTGGTGTCTGAAGTATGTGTGCGCGCCTGTGTGCATGTGTGTTCATGGTGCATGTGGTTTGTGTGTGTGCATGCATGGTTGTGTGTGTGTGAATGGTGGGTGTTGTGTGTGCACAGTTGTATGCATGGTTCTGGGTATGTGTGTGGTATTGTGTGTGTGTGTGTGTGTGTGTGTGTGTGTGTGTGTACGTGCGCAGGAAGACATTCTGGGGGGACTGAGCCCTTAACTTGGGATCTGATGCTGTCTCTAGGTAGATCAGAATTGAGTTAAACTGTAGACACCCAGCTGGTATCAGAGAATTACTTGGTATGGGGAAAAACCTCCACATGTTTGGTGACGAGAAGTGTCAGAATTGAAGTCTTCTCTGTGAAGGTAAAGGAGACACACAGGGAAGAAAGACATAGTAGGGAAAATCTGCATTATTTCCTACATAGAAGGAGGGGAAAATTGAGTTTTTTCCATTTCACCGATATTCCTTTAGAGGACTCCCACAGAAGTGAGCCTTCTGTCCCACCCTCTGTCACATGCACGTGCCACGCAGGCCTGAAGGTCCCGCCATCTCGGCCCATCTTGGGGGATGCTCACGGAGGGGCTCCCACCAGCACAGCACTCCAGGACTCCCTGTGGGGCGGGGCTGTCCCTTGGGCTCTCCCTCTGGTCAGTCCTGCTTCCTGCCTTCCTTCCTTCCACTGGCTCCCATCTCCCAACTCTGGCCTGAATGTCAGGCTCCACTTCCACATCTTTCCCAAGGAAAGATACAGTATTGTCAGAGTTGGGACTTTCTTGAGGTCACTTCGTAGAGCTATCCAGTGGAAATAGAATGTGAGCCATATGAGCCCTATAAAATTCTCCAGGAGCCACATAAAGATGTAAAAGAAACCAGTGAAATTAATTTTACCAATACATTCTGTTTAAGCCAGCATATCTGCTGTATTGGTGACCCTTCTGCTTGGCGAGTGTATGGAATGTATTAAGGAGTTGTGTTATATTTGCTTTTGGTCCTGAGCCTCTGGCATACATACAGTGCACGTGGCTTGCTCACCACACGTCTGCCCCGGTTTGCAGCAGACATACCGCATTTGCCCAGGAGCCACCTGTGGCTGGTAGCCTCTGTGTCGCACAGTGTGGTCCTGGAGTTTTGATTTGGTCCTGTTCTTGTGTCCCTCTGCCCAGAGCCTTTGGCAGAAGCTATGCAGGTATTCAGCCCATTGCTGAGTGTCAGCAGACTCCTGTGTTAGTAGGGAAGTCCTTGGCTCCCACACTGCTGGCTGGGCTCAGTGGTGGCCCGAGTCCTTGCTGCCCAGAGTGTGGCTGGTGGGCAGGCAGGAGATTTGCCACCCCCATACCCCCAACCCCAGTTGTTTTTGTGGGGCCCGTTAACTCGGGACGTTCTGCTCGCTGATTGAGCCAGAAACAAAAAGTGCATTCAACACAGACGTGTCGGCTGCCTCCTCCAGGAGGGAGAGGAGGTTAGCTATTCCTGAAATGTAATCCCTCTTTCAGCCCTGCACAAAAGCCTCATGTCTACGGGCTTGGGACCTGATAGATTGCCTTTGTGCTGATTGAAAAAACCAAACACAGGCCTGGTATGAATAGGGCTGTTGAGGGGAGGCTCCTGGGGCAGAGGAAGGGGCAGGTAGTGTCTGCAGGGGCACCTGGCCTGCACCTGAGGCCGTCCCAGCTGCTGCCGTAGTGGGGACTTCAGGTTGGTCATCCCTGTTGTCTGGACTGGAGCTCCAAGGGCTCCAGCACGAGGAGCCCCGGTCCTGGGACCGCCCTTTGCCTGCATCCTCTAGCCCAGGAACACTCAGGCCCTTGCCCCTTACTACTTCTGGTGTTTGGGTGAGAAGTCAGTGGTGGGATTGAGGATATTGAGCACAACACGTGAATGTACTTACTGCCACTGCACGCTTAAAAACGGTTAGAATGGCAGACGCCATGTTCCCTGTATTTTTCCCCCTGGTTAAAGGAGGCTAGTCCTGTATTTTTAAAAGTACTTGTGTTAAAACCCAGTCAGTTTTCAGTGTCTAGGGTCAGAATTATACACTTACTGTGTATTTGTTTCTGTGTCTCTAACAGCTGTTTCTGTAATGCCTCTCTGTGTAGGTACAGATACGTAATTTATTTCTGCTTCCTTGGACAGTGAGAGTGTTAGAGGGGCTGTATTAGTACTGGCCGAAGTTAAAAGGTATTCAGTTTAATAATCTTGTGAGATTGTCACCATGAAGCAGCTCTCCCCCCTCTTGTCACAGTGATGTGCTTCTGCTCCCGGCTCGTTGACCGAGGGGAACAACCTCAGTGCCGCCTCCCCCATCCCCCGCCCGGGCCCCTGTGTGCCGCGAGGGCCTCAGCCGTGAAGGGCGTCCTCTGTTAGGGCCAGCTGGCTTCCGGCGAGCTGGGCTCTGTTTTCTGTGTGCGAGAAGCATCTGAAGGTCTTACTGTGCGGCCACACAGGAGTGTTCTGGGGCCGTGGGGCCGCGGTCCTGAAGCAGCCATTGTTCACACTGGGAGGCTGGCTTCTAGGCTGGTGCCTCCTGTGGGAGGACCTTGCACCCCGGCGCCCTGTGGCTGTGAACCTCTTCCCGTGAAGAGCCTTCGTCTGGCACAGTGCTCTGGGGACCCAGTCCGGCCCGGGGCGGCCTCGCGGTGGCTGGGGCGGCCCTTCTGTTGTCGCCATCCGGTAAACGATGGATGCAGGACTGGTAGGATGTCAGATTCGCCATTTTAAAGTGAGCGCTTCAGGGGCAGTGGGTCCACCGGAGTGCACGTGTTGCCCCAGAGCAACTCCAGCCCCCCCTGGAAACCCTGCACCCATCAGCTGTTAGCTCTCACCCCCTCCCCCCGCCCCTGGCCCTGGCAACCGCCTATCTCCCCGGCCTTACCCATTCTGGACGTTTCACGGGAATGCAGTCCTCCTGCACATGGACGTGGGTCTATCTGCTTTCTCTTGGCTTGATGTTTCCGAGGTTCCCAGGTCCCTCCATGTCCTTGCGTGTGTCGTGTGTTGGGACTCTTCTGCTCCTTTTCAGGGCCGAGTCCTGACACTACCCTGTGCCTGCATGTGCTCGGTCTTTCCCCCTAGTCTGCTGTTGGATGTTCGGGTGCTCTCTGGCTGTTAGGACGCGTGCTGCTGTGCACATGAGCTTGCGTGTGTCCTCGCGTTGTCTGTTCTCCTCTCTTTCCGATGTATGCATTGGCGCCGAGTCCCTGTCCCTGTGGGAAGTCTATGTTTAACTCTTGGAGGTGCCCCTAAACTTTTCCCCATTCTTTCTTTCTTTCTTTTTTTTTTTAAAATCAGTAGTGAGAATATAGAAATCCGGGCCACTTGCTTCTGTTGGGTTGAGCTGTTCCCTTATTTTGTTTTACCTCCGTCATGGTGGCTTCTGTGTTGGTCCCCCTGGAGACAACAGGTGGATTTCCTCACCGTCTGGGGGTTTCTGAGGCAGCGTCGGACGAGCCCAGAGGCCTCGGGGTGCTGTGTGAAAGTCTTGGATTACCACCTTGTACGCCTGAACTAGTAGAACACTGAACTGTGCTGGAACGGAAATGCAAACACATGAACCCAAGGGTCCTTCACTCTCAGACTATGTGATACTTGTTTTGTAAAGGGATTTGTGTGGCCACATGTCCAGGCGTCTTCAAGTATGAGTATCATTTGGGTGGGTCATTTGTCTAGGATGGCTTTGCTAATTGATAGCTTTCTTTTGTCTTTGTGGTCCCTTCTTCTTGGCCCCTCTGGCCTCTGCTGTTTTGCCAGTGGTCTTTCATTAAGTGCCAGCAGTGGTAGCAGTGAAGAAAACCAAACAACTCACCTGTGGGGACAAGGGAAGAAATCAGGAGAGAACCCTTGCATCGGCCTCCGGGTGCAAGGCAGCATCTCTCTGAGCAGCAGGTCCTTTGCCCTGGATGGGAGAGCATGGCCCCACGCGGTTTGGGCAAACAGCCCTACATGTAACTTGTGTTTCCATATGTGCCAGTTCACACAGCAGGTTTGCACACACTGTTCCGTGATCCGATCCTGATGACCACCCTGTGGGTATGGAAGGTTTTCTTAAGAAGCTGGCGCTCAGTGAGATTGGACTTGGGGTGCGCACAGGTGCTGGGATCTAAGCCTTAGGCACTGACCCGAGAGTTACACAGAACTGGGTCACGAAGCAGGGAGGTCGTCCGTGTTTTTAATGGATGGGGTGTGAGATTCATAGAACTATGTTAATGGTCATAGGTGGGTTTGGAGGACAGACCTGGAAAGATCCCACAGAAATGCGAATCCATTTTTACTAAATACATGATTTCCTTTCTAGAAGCTCAGCCATGTGCAGGTCTGTCACACACACAGTTTCTGCTTGTTGGCATCCCCCACCCCCCAGGTTGGAATTTATGCTGCGGGATCAGTCCCTGTGTGTGTGTGCCTGAAACAAAGCCACCGCCCCAATTCCTGTTTCCTTGGAGACGTCTGGAGACCTGTGCACATGGGGTGCAGACCCCTCAGCTGTGTGGAAGAGTTGGCTAATCTGTGCTTCTCGCAGGGCAGCTCCCGGTGCACAGATGAGACATGGGGCTGGGGTGGGGGGCTTGCAGTCGTAGCTAGTCTCAGCTGCTGGGCACACACCTGTCGGGCAAGGGTGGGCTGAGCAGAAACCCCAGGAGAACAGCGTATGCAGGGATTTTAGCGGACTAGGGGCGCCGTCTGAGTCAGCGTGCTGGTGTGGGTGCCTCGCACAGACACGCCCCACAAGCTGGAGTGCGCCGAGCCCTCAGGCCACCTTACAGGCATGTCACCTGAAAGAGAGACGGACAGTCACGGGGCTTAGCACGTGCCAGGCCGACCCACGGATGTGTGTGGACTTGTGTCGGGAAGGGGGCAGGCAGACCCTGGCTGGCAGGCCCAGCTGCGGAGCACTTTGGGTGCTGGCCTGGGGCAGGAGAGGAGGTGGTGAGGCTGTGCTGTGCTGGGGGACACCGAGGGCCGGCTGTTGGGGGAGGCGGCAGAGGGCTGCTGCTGTGTGGCGCCCAGGTTGGGGTCCGCCGTGAAGTGTGTGGATGACGGGCTGGACCCAAACTCTGCCACACACCGGCCCTTCCCTGCAGAGGCCTCTTGGTGAGAACCGAGTGCCCCCCCGAGTCCCGGCCTCACAGCTGTTAGGATTCATGTTGTCCCTGTGAAGACCCCCCTGCGACACTCTCGTTCCGCAGGGTTCAGTTTTGTTCCATGAACACAACAGACCTCTAGGAGGCGAGACTGGCTTACCCTGTCCTCCCTGTCCCCAGTAGGAAAGGGGGGCCGGGGGCTTGGCCAGAGGCCCAGGCTTCCAGGGGGTTCTGGGGCACGTGCTTTGTGGCTGTGTTCCCATATGACGCCCTTTGTCACCCTGTGCAGCTTGGAGGCCTCCCATGACAGAGCTCACGTGTGTGTGAGCAGTGGTCGGATCAAGACCAGAGAACGACCGGCGTGGGGAGGTCGGGGTGGGGTAGTTCTGGGAAAACAGATGCATGGACTCAGCCGGGCTCCGGCATCCGTTAATTCTCACACAGTTTAATGAGCAAATGCTCACTAGATGCTTTTGTGAATGGATGGATGAGTCAGTGGCTTGAATAATTTCTGAGCAATTTGTAGGGAGAAGGTTCTACCCAAATAGAAACCTGGGGGTAATAATAGGAGTGCGTTTTTCGCTTGTTAAAGTGAGCAGACACCTCTTACCTCCTCGGTATGCACAGAGCCATCTACAAGGCACCAGCAGGTGGGAAAGGAGGAAACATGCCCATCACCAGCAGCCAGAGGTGAAGAAAATGAGGGACAGAAACTTTCTTTCCGTGCTGCGTCTTTGTTGGAATGATCATAGGTGTAAACACAGCTGAGGTTCTGAGCTCACCACTGCCGGATGTTCTTCAGAGGACTAGAAGGGTGTCATTTCCTTTGTCTGGCAGTCCTAACTCCCCAAGACGGTGTCACGGAAGAGAAGAGAGGGCTGGAGGCTGCGGAAAGTACAGGAACCCGCCCGAGGCCTTTGTGGCCATTTACACCAGGTCTAGCCGCTCGCCCTGAAGCTGCCCAGTGTTTGGAGCCCAGTGTCCTGCTCAGAGGATTTTATCTAGCGACAAGTGCAAGTGATTATGGGGGTAGTGCTCAGAATTCCTTGTGGATGAAATACCGAATGAAGGGAAAACCCAGGCTTTCTTCCCTTGCGGCATTTCCCTACAATTCAGGCCCTTGTACCCCATCCTTCATGTAATGCGGCCCCCTACCCTTCACTCTGCCACTCTGCCCCTTCTCAGTCCTCAGTGCTGACAGGCGGGAACCTCGGCCGTGGTAGAACCCGTGGCTCACTCCTGCCAACACATGTGGTCAGTCATGCCTGGCCTCCGGGGGAGTGAAATCCTAGTGAAAATAATCATTGGCTTGTAGTAGAGCTCAGAAATTATTCAATTGCAGCAGCCAGGTTGCTGGAATATATTAGGTTATACCCTGTTCATTCAAATACCTAAAGTCCTCCCTGGGAAAATTTCCGGATTTCCTTAAATTCAGAGAGTGACATAAGGTGTTATTTTTCTGTTTCTTTTTTAACCCACCTTTTCCTCGGAGGTCGTTAGTGTGAATTATAGATCAAGCCCACCATGTCATTACCAAGTTGAGGCTATTGACAGGCTCTGTGAATGCAGCTGGGCTCCCTGAACAGAGCTGCTGGGGATTGTCATTACTGATGGGACCCTCGAAAGACTCTTCCAGCAGGAGGGTCCTCCGTGACCCATTTTCCTAGCTTATTTCAGAATTTTAACTAGCCTCTAGGTAATCAGCAGTTTGGATTTCTTGCTGTTCTTCACTGAAATATGGCTGTGTTTCCCTTACCTTGGGTATATTTGTCTCAGTGGATCAGGGTTGCCGTCGTACAAATACCACACTGGGCGGCTTATAGAACATTTCAAACGGTTCTGGAGGCCGAGAGGAAGGTACCGGCAGGTGTGGGGTCTGGTAAGGGTCGGCTTCCTGGCTCACAGGTGACTGCTTTCTCACTGTGCCCTCACAGGGCACAAAGGCCAGGAGTCTTCTTGGGTCTCTGATTCGTCACCAGGGCTCCCCATGTGGTACGTGATCGCCCCCTACAGGCCTTACCTCCTAACACCATTGCCCTGGGGGTTTGATTTCCAACGTAGGAGTTTTGTGTGGGACACATTCAGTCCACAGTAATATCTCTGCCAGATTTTCCAAGGGCCCCTTTCTCCAAGAGGCCTGGGAAATGCCCTTTCCCAGCCCCTCTTGGGTGGAGCCCTCAAGGCCTCTGGAAGGGTGATGGACGTGTTGAGACTTTGAGAGACACCTTTCTTTCAACGGCTGAGTTTCAAATTCTCACTCCAGCTCAATTTTTTTTTTAAAAAGATTTTATTTATTTTTTGTCAGGGCGAGAGAGAGAGAGAGCACAAGCAGGCAAAGTGGCAGGCAGAGGCAGAGAGAGAAGCAGGCTCCCTGCTGAGCAAGGAGCCAGATGCGGGACTTGATCCCAGGACCCTGGGATCATGACCTGGGCTGAAGGCAGCGGCTTAACCGACTGAGCCACCCAGGTATCCCCCAGCTTGAGTTTTCAGAGGGTAGCTCTTGGCTCTTCACAGGTACGAGGACTAGGCCAGCTGATGGTGTCATATGCCCTTTGGGAAAGCTGTCTTTATATTTCATATTTTTCTGGAGTGAAAATGATGGGAGGAAGGGAAGGTCATCTTGGTGGTTGTGCTGCTCCATATGGCCAGGAAGGAGAGGTCGGGTCCAGGTGGCACGCTTCTAAGGAGGGACTACTGAATTCTGGGGAATCCAGGTGAAGAAAGAGGTGTGGCCCTAGGGATTTGTTGGGGGATGGGGATTAGGAAGCATCTTTTCTTTCTCTCTAATGTGCTGTGCTCCCCCACGTTTTACTCAAGGGAACTTTTTAAAGGTTTGAATTTTTAAAACTAGTTATTTTAATTTTTCTTATCATAAAAACATAAACAGAAAGCAACTGTAATCTCTCTGCACCAAGAGAGATTATTAACCCCCTGGTGGTCATCCTTCATGCTTTCCTGAATGCAGTGTCTCCAGGGTCTGGCGCTCCCTGGGCATTTGCACATCCTGGTGATAAAGGAGGAGCCCCGAGTCCCTGGAGGGTGGATCGGGTGCTGAAGCCAGTGATGAAGGGCCGTGGGCAAGATGGGCAGAGGCTGCTGGTGGAAAGATGAGACTGGTGGGCAAGGAGAGGAGCGCCAGCAAAGCTGAGCCTGGCCATGAAGCCAAAAGTGAATTTGGGAAACACATTTTATCTGTGTTTTGGGATGAGATGCAAAGGGGGCAGACCGCCTCCCCACCAGGGCTGTCATTTCTGCTCAGGCCCATGGGAAGGCAGGTGGGAGAGGCGGCCAGGCCTGAGGGAGGCGTCCCCCTTAGGTCACCACCACACTTCTCTTCCATCCCCAGCCACAGCCTGTCCAGGGGACTCCTTTCTGGTAGAATTAGGCAGTTTCCTAGAATTCTGCAAGAGATTGAAAGAGTGACTGTGTGATGGAGCTGATAGGAAATAGCACGTCATCTTGGCCACAGCAGTGCACTAAAGGCTGATGGGTCTGGGCTCAGAGAGTTCCTCCTTTTCTTGGTGGATGTGGCTCCAGAGGAGTGGTATGCCCTATTTGCTGTGCCCCGTTTACTGTGCCACATACACAGCTTCAAGTCGCAAGTCGGAGGTGAGTTTCAGTGGAACATTTGTGGTCCCAAGGAGCCCAAGCCAAGCAGGACAGGTTGCTGTGTCCAGGGAGGGTCATTGAGGTGGCTGGGAGCCGTGTGTGTCATTCCCGTCCTGCAGCAAAGGAGCGAACATTCATCCTGCACAGCTCTGACTGTTGGGATGGGGCATTTAACCTGCACACGGCACTCCTGAAGACCAGGAGATAGACCATCGCTTCTAGAATGAGCACAATGGGGGAGAGGCCTTGAAACCTCTTCACTGACTGTGAGGGCTTTTGCTCTGAAGACACTGTCTTCCCGTGCCTTTGGAGGGCTGGGCTCTAGCAGAGGCTGTTTCAGAACAAGGACCATGGTGAGTTTATGGCTGGTGGTGCAGGGCTCCAGAAGGAACCTGTGCAAGGCCCTGCCCCCTGTTGGGTGCAAGTGATTGCCAGCAGGCCTCTAGTTTATGGGTATTTCATGCCCAGGAAGGATGCCGAACCCCGGTCATCATTGCAGAGCTGAGTCAGGGACATGCAAGCCTTGGTACCTTTCAGGAATACAATGAGAAGGCTGAATTTGGTGGAGGTTGTTTAGGGAGGTAGTTGCTAGAAAGCCATGGCCTCTCAGGGCTGAAGGTACTAGGTAGGCTCTTTTCCTCAAGAAGAGGGGACCAGCTGGGAAATGGAAGGGGTTCTAACTCCTGTACTCTCCCGGGGGTACTGGGATCCCAAGAAAGCACATGGTCACTCAGTATAAGGAAAAGCAGGCTGTCTGTCAGTCAGTGAATGAACAGATGAAAAGGTCTGGGACTGTGGCCAGCAGGGGGTGAGGAGGTGAGGGGGGTGACCTCCAGGGCCACTGAGCTTCTAGAATGAGTTTCAGGTGCCTCTTCACCTGGGCAGGTATGTGATACCTGACAGGCGGTGGGTGCAGGTTGTAGGTCTGTAGTTCTGTACTGACGTCAGCCACCCCCAACCCGTGGGTGACTCGGGGTTACCTGTGTTTCTCGAGCACTGTCAGGCCAGCTATGTTCATAGAGCCTTCCGGAAGATTCTATTGTGCAGCTGATGGAAGCGATGGGTGGGTGAACGTGGACCCTCCTTGTGCAGGGATGGACCTTGTTCCCCACAAGTTCCTCTAAAGAGGCCCTGATACGAGACTGACCACACGGAGAGCGACAGATTTGAAGTAGAATGAGTTTATTAAACTTCTCTGAGTGCAGGGGGAGAAGTATGTTTGTTTTTGATCACATTTTTCCTTCTTGGTTTACATTTTACATGTTTCTGATGAACTTTGCTAAGAAACATTTTGGAGACTTTTAAACTGTCTCTAAGCAAACATTTTTCTGTACATACAGACATATGCTTAAATATATATAGACACGGTGTTTTGGCTCTGAGGTTTTCAAAAAAATGTGTATTCAAGTAACATAAGAGAGTGCTACTGTTACATAAGGTAAAGGGTGAGCCACTAGGTCAGTTTATATCATAGATACACGTGTTATGTTAATTACAATTTTATTTTAATGGTAGGTTCACGTGCGGTAAGAAATTTTTTCTTTTGCAGGTAATATAAGGGAAGTGGAGATTTGGAGATTGAGATACTTAAATGCAATCTGGTGTAATTTTAGTTCTCAAAGGGGCTTTTAATATCTGAGCTTCTTGCCAGAGAGCCCGGAGAGCAAGCTTCTCCATTGTCTTTAAGATGCTGCCCCCTTCTGGTGATGACGCTCACTCGGATACTGGCTGTTCTCAGCAAAATTGCATTCCGATGTTCTTGCTATTTTAATATTATTTTTATGAGTAAACCTGAAAAAGCCATGGAATCAAGAGTAACCCTGGAATCAGCCATGGTCTGTTTTCCTCTGTCTTGGGCAGTCTCCTGCTCCATGAGACCTGGGAATAACTTTTTGGTCTGTCTACCATCCCGATTTCTAAAATGATTGTATTTTTTCACTCCCATGTTACTTCTTCCTTTAGCTGACATGTGGAGCACCTCTGTGGGCCAGGCACCATTATTGGCATCCCAGGAGATACAGCACTTTTGTTTTTGTAAAGACTTGGGAATATGGTGTGTAGTTTACCAGATCATTATTTCTTATGATATAAACACAATTATAAGAGCATTAAAATAATTTTTTTAAAAGATTTTATTTATTGATTTGAGAGAGAGAGAGAGAGAGACAGAGCACATATGCAGGGGGAGAGGCAGAGGGAGAAGGAGAAGCAGGGTCCGTGCTGAGCCACCCGGGGGCCCAGTCCATCCTGGGACTGGAGATCATGGCCTGAGCCGAAGGCAGATGCCCAACCAGTCATCTGAGCCACCCAGATGCCCCATTAAAATAATTTTAAAGAAATTTCGTCTCACTCTGCCCAAAGGAGGTGGCTGGAAGCAGGACCCCAGCTTTGGAGCACTTACAAGGAGGAAGAGGCACACCTGTTTGCCCGAAGTTCTTGGGGGGGTAAGGGATGGCCCCAGTGAGATGCGTGTGGAGCCCAGAGGAGAGCTCACTCGGATATTCTCAGAAAAGGAGTCTCAGAGAATGAGGGGCACCCTCGAAGAAGTGCTTGGAAGAGGGGCAAAAGGGCAGCCCTGTACCCAGGGGAAGGAAGCAGGAAGTGAATGGGAAACCAGAGATTTCTTGGTAGGGAGGGTAGAGTGGGGGTCAGCTAGCATGGGGATATTCACCCATGGCGCCCCATGCCCTATGTGAATACTGCAGTACATTCTCAGGACATATTACCAAAGTCTAGAATTCAGCTTGCTCCTACACATGGGACCACTGTTGCCTTAATTTACTCATATGGTTTCAGTTTTGTAAAGTAAGCATAGCACTCCAAATTGTGCTGTCTCTTGTAACTAAGTGAAGCAATGCTTTGTGGATTTGTCAGTGCCCATTATTTTAAAACTTAAGCCTGGACTTTTTGGGGACTCCTTTTCAGCAGCCACCAGTAGATGGAGGGAGTGAGACATATAAACAGGAAAGATCCCATCCTGGGCTGGTACTGTTGTTTTATGGTTACTTAACATAGTGTGCAGGATGAGATCTTACCTTCTTACACTCATCACTCTTGCATAATCCAACTACAAGTTCACAATGACTAAACCACAGGCAATAACCTAAGGAACCACTTTAATTCAAATGTAACAGATGAGGTGCTTTTGCACAACTAAGCCAGCCTCTGGGTGTGATTCGCGCGGTAGTCAGAGGGAGGCCCAGGCTCTGTGTTTGGGGTGTCTTAGTTTCCAGATGCCTCTGCTGTGCCCACAGCACAGCCTTTAGTTATTTAAGATATTTACTCCAAGTGAAAATGCACATAACCCCTGAAGGTTGCTGAGGCTGAGTCTGCTGCAGACCTTTTAGGCTGCCCCATTCGGGTGCTTCTCAGAGAATATCGATCAGTCTTCAGTTCCCATGCATTGTCCATTAAGATCAAGGCACCATGTTTAAAAAGCAGAGTTGGAGGAAACTCAGATTGGGCAGCCGGGGACCTTGCTTTTGAGCAGAAAGCACCTTGCACAGGTGAATCCATCAGTAAAGATATGGGAGGCACACCCCTGGTAATTCGGTCAGAGGCCCAGGCAGATAGTGGGGGCTTTAAGAAGGTGTCACCATTGCAGTCACGAGAGCAGGAGTCCTCTGCCTCACCCGGAATTATGCAGTGCTTGAGGCAGGTGGGTCCAGTGGTCCAGAGTGGATGGGAGAGACTGATCAGAGGACCCTCATTGTTCCTAGAGAGTTGTTCCTCACTTATGAGCCCCAAATCCCTGAGGAGAGAGGAGTAATTGGTCATTTCTCATTTGTGAGCAGAGGGATGAACGAGGTCCCCAATGTCTTCTCACTTGCTGTGTGCACCAGATTAAGTGCCTTTATTTTAAAAGCATGTGAAAAATGAATTCTTGGTTCAGTGATCCAAATATTTGGGGCTGTGGATGGGCTCAGCTGCTTTAAATATTTGGCTGGTGCAGTGAGCCGGGAGTCTGTCTTCCTTTTGTTGATATTTCCCCGTGTGGTTGTATATACAGATGAGCTCATTGTTTTCTCTGAGCAGGTAAAAGTGCATTTACTTAGATGCCTTTGGCTACTTGTCCTAAATCCGTTTGAAATTCTTCCTCTGCTTTTATTTGTGGAAAACTTACTTGAAGCCAAGATGGAAACTGCTAGCTGCTTCTAGAAGACATCCTGGTTTACTGCAGCTGATCCCTTGCGCATATGCTGACAGAGCCCGTGCAGGTATATATTTTTAGCTGCCAAGGGTGTGTGGGCTGGAGTAAGTTACCCTGTGTTTTCTTCTTCTGTCCTAGTTTTGTAGATGGTGCAGCCATTATGGAAACCGGTGTGGAGGTTCCTCAAAAAATTAAAAAAACAGAACTACCATATGATCCAGCAATCCTATTTCTGAATATATACCTAAAGGAAATGAAAACAGGATCCCCATGTGCACTGCAGCATTATTTACAGTAGTCAACATATAGAAACAACCTGAATGTCCATGGGCAGATGAAAGGAAATGGGCATATATGTACACACAATGGAATATTATCCAGCCATAAAAAAACAAGGAAGTTCTGCCTTATGTGAAAACATGGGTGGACTTTGAGGGCATTGTGCTAAGTGAAATAAGTCAGAGAGAGACAAATACTGATTCCACTGATGTGTGGATTCAAAAACCAGACTTGTAGAAAAAGAAAAGTGGTGGCTGCTGGTGTTTGGGGGTGGGGACAGGGAGCTGTGGATCAAAGGGTATAGGCACTCACTGATGAGATGAGTAAGTTCTGAGGATCTAATGTGCCCCATGGTGACTGTAATTAATAGCACTCTATTGTATACTTGAAAGTTGTTAAGAGTGTAGATCTAAAATATTCTAAGCACAAAAAAGGTATCATGTGAGGGAGTGAAGTTGTTAACTAAGCTCATGGTCGGGGTCATTTCTCAGTGTATATGTGTCTCTGATCATCACGTTATAAACCTTAAACTTTTGTTACATGTCAATTTTATCTCCGTGAAACCAGAATAGAGGGGGAAACCTGAGGGTTCCTTGTGAACCTACTCTTGCATTTCTCCCTTTAATGACCCCTGTGTCTGCTTGGGCCAGAACACTTAGGAGCTCTTCCTCTGTGTGGAAAGGGACCAATGTTGAGGATGTTCAGAGAGAGCACCTGGCTGGTGACTGGCAGAACCTGTGCACTCACACCTGCTTGTGGTCAGGCTGGGAAGGTGCTTAGGGATCTTGGGCAAGGCAGTGCCTGTACCCAGGGCATGGAGGCTGCAGAGGCCATGGTGGGCTGTGACAGTGAGAATGATCATTCTGTGTAACTGACTCGAGGAAGCTCCCGTTTCCAGGTGGAAGTTAAACTGTCCTTTGAAAGTAGGACAGTTTTCTTTAAGGATGAATAGGGATTAGGTGCATATCGCAGCTGCAATAAACTGTTGTAACCTGAATCTAAACAGCCTTCAGGGAGCTCCCGGGCCCTTAGTGATTATTCATTCACCAAATGTGGAGTCAAGTCGCTTGTCCTATGTGCAGAAACTGGTGAGAATGGGACTGTTTTGTAGGTCAGTTGGCAGCAGAGCCAGTGGTGAGGACCTAATAAGGTGGGTGGTTGTGGCTTCTCTTTATCCCCCCTGAGGCGAACATCGCCATGCTTCCCCGTGCAACTCTCAATGTGTGCGACTCCAGGGGCTGCCTGTGAGGGACTGCACCGAGTCACTTTTCTCCAGTCTTAATGCCGCTCTGCTCCTGGTGATCTGCCGCCGCAGCAGCCTGAATGAAGCCCGAGTCCCCTTCCTCCTGCCCCACCTTGCCCCGCCCTGCCCCGCCCCACCTGCCCCGCCCCACCTGCCCCCACCCCTCCTTGACTCAGCCCCGCCCCACCTGCCTCGGGCCCGCCCCTCCCGCCTCGACCCCTCCCCACCTCAGTTCGGCCCCACCGGTCTGGTCTCAGCTTTTCCCATCTCCGTGGGCAGTGCCTGCATTTTTCCAGTTAGGCCCCAGAGCTAATACCTAGTCATCCTTGGAGAACGTGGGCTGTTTCTCCAACGGACCGCTGTGCCCTTTCTCTCTGGTTTTCACTTCCTTCCAGTGCTTGCTGGGCTGGCCCCCGTGCACTGCTGTGACGAGTCTTGGGTCCTCCCCCACGGCTTTTCTTCTCTTCTTCCTTTCCCGAGCAGTCACCAACATTGAACGTGTGCATTATTACGTTGTTTTTGAGCTGTTTTCCGCTGGAGGACTGTACGCTCCTGAGGACGGGGTCTTCGTCTCTTTGGGCCCCAGTGTATCCCAAGCCCTGCTTCATGGGGCTCTGGCCGAATGCGCTGGGTAATGTACCGCGTGGAGTAAAGATCAAGCACTGTGGGGGCTTGGGTTGGTGTGTGAGGCATAGATGGAAGGCTTCCAGACTGGCCTCATAGTCTACCCCAGGGAAGGCAGTTTTCCCCCAGATACCGCCACGCGCGGATAAAAACACGTTAGATTATATACGTATGAAACTTGCAGTGATTTTTTTTGTTTTTAAGAACTAAAGTCTCTTTTCCTACCCACAGTGTGTCTGCATGCATGTGAAGTGTGATCCCGTATCCGCAAAGTCCAGCTTGCAGGGGCCTCGGCTGTAAAGGATTTCACAGGGGATTTGAGCACTAGGATTCTTGCAAGATAGTGAATCAGTTTAGTTTAATCCCATTTTGTCAGAAAGAGATGCATTGCGTTGGTTTCCCATCTCGGAGTGAGACGCGGTTGCTCGTGGGGAGTGTGGTAGTGCGCGCGTGCATGTGGTGGTGTGCGCGCGCGTCGGAGTAGCGCGTGCGCATGCACGTACACCCATCTGTGGGCAGGTATTACTCTGGTTTCTTCTGGCATTCATGAGATCACCGCCCCCTTCCAGTGCTCGTTCCCCATCTTGCTTTTTCTGTTGCTTTGGAAGGTTTACTATTAGTGGATCCCTAATCTAAAAATGTAGATTACAAAACTTACATGTCAGGTGCGTCTTGTTAAAAGCACCATAGCTATGCATTTCATTTGCTCACTTTTTTCCCTTAAGATACATAGAATCATTACCCTCAGAATTGAGGCGACCTCCATAGCTGTAATTTGGCATGTGTAATGGAATTAAAAAATGTTTTTGTTCAGATTTGCCATTCATTCTCTAGTTGTGTATGTAAAAGGAATATTGTCACTTTATGCTATTTTTTTGTATCAGTTGCACATTTTTATTTCGTCTGGCAAATGATATTTAAAACTATGATAACAATAAAACTTAATAGGCAGGGCTAACATCAAGTGCTTTCCATGTTCTGTGCTATATGCGTTTCACATACATTGCCTTTAATTGTGTGGGTATTATCAGGGACACCTGGGTGGCTTAGCCTGTTAAGTACCTGCCGTCAGCTCAGGTCATGATCCCAGGGTGTTGGGATCCAGCCCCACATTGGGCTCCCTGCTCAGTGGGGAGTCTGCTTTTCCCTCTCCATCTATCTGCTGCTCCCCCTGCTTGTGCTCTCTCTTTTTCTCTCAAATAAATAAAATCTTTTAAAGAATACTGGTATTATCACCATTCCTGTTTTGTCAGATGGGAATGGCCAGGCTCTAGCTCACACCCGTGGGCACTGAATTTCACCACATGTGGTCTTATCTTAGTATCTGTTTTTAACCTTTTTAAAGGTAGCACTGCATTATTGAGCGTTCTATCATTTTTATCAATATCAGCAATTTTCTCCTTGTCGTGTTGTGAAATACGGACACCTAACAAGTAAAACAGGACACCCCAAGAGAGAACATAAGGGAAGCAGTCTTTAAGAAATGGAAGCACATTTACAGAAATTTCAAAATTTTAGTCTCTACATCAGAAATTGGAAGTGTCTGAAGACACTGCTTTCCAAAAATGGCCAGCTCTGCCTGGTCGGCACATTTTTGTTGTGCAACATTTCTTCCCAACCGGCAATTAGTTGATGACTCCAGAATTTCTGCTGTGGATCGGAAGAGTTCCTGGAG
This sequence comes from Mustela nigripes, assembly GCF_022355385.1. Lineage (NCBI taxonomy): Eukaryota > Metazoa > Chordata > Mammalia > Carnivora > Mustelidae > Mustela > Mustela nigripes. The sequence goes on from NC_081559.1 coordinate 41,892,522, forward strand.
GCAGCACACACCCTCTGTGCCCTGAGTTGCCATGGTAACGGGCACGCATATTCTCCTGCTGCTCAGTTGGTCTCTGGGTTGGCCCATCAAGAGCTCTGCAGACACAAAATGAGTTTGCCTCCTCCAATTAGATTTTTTTTCTTCTAGTTTTGAGCATTTTATAGACTTTCATAAGCATGCATTTTGTGGTGAAAACAAAACAAGCAGATATGTGTCTATGTATGCAGAGGATTCTTTGGAGGCTAGTAAATATTGATGAGTGCTCCCCAAAGTCAACTGGGGCCAGTTGCTTACTTGCTGTGTCTGTCAGGCTCCGTGTTATCCAGATGTATTTACCGCTGTTCTACTCATGGCCTCTTTCAGCCTCTTGGTGAAACTGGTGCAGGAGGCAGGAGAGAGCAGGCTGCCGGAGGCTCAGAACTTGGTAGTGTGTCATTTTTCAACAAAAGCAAAAGTGGTTTGCCCCAGACGAACACAGTTCACCTGGTAGCTGTCCATCCTCTCCGGGATCTAGAGAGTGACTCTCAGTATGTAGTTCAGAGACCAAGACCTACTTTGATCAAGTCATCAGTGGGGCTCAGCTTCCTGATGCCTAGTATTGCATCCAGAATGAGCTGTTTAAAAAAAAAAAATCACCCTGACTCCTACGTATCACCAGAGGGGCCGCACGAACCGTCCTTGGGGAATAACGGCAGAAGCAGTCAGTCCCTGGTCCATGGAGCTTGTGCATGAGGAGCAGCACTTCTGACCCCAGATGATCATTGTTTACAAGCCTGTTTCACATGCATTATCTCATTTGTCCACTGAGGCTGGAAGGAAGGAAGAGTGGGTATGAAATCCTGTTTACATTCTGTGGATGAGAAAATGGGTCAGGTGGGTGAGGGGCTTTCCCAGGTCCTCCAATTGCAGATCTGGCACCAAAGTGAGTTCCCATGGCTCCAAGCCCGGAACCAACTCTTCCCAGACCCTGGGCTGTCCCCAAACCACGCAGGGGAGGGTTCTAGGTGGGGGAGGTGGGAGACTGTATAGAAGGCCAGTGCATGATGAAGCCAGTCGACACTTGGCTTCCAGTTACTCCAGCAGATCCCCAGCGCTTGCTTCACCAGCTCCTGCTCACTCACGCCACGTGGCTAGCTGTGCAGTGGTCTTGCTGCTGTCCTGTGCGGTCTCCTTTCAGTGCTCCTGCAGGAACAGCACGTAGCACCCAGGGCAGGAGGAGGGCCTGCTGGATGTCGGGGGAAAATGAGGATGACTTAGGGCTCCTCTCAGCCTTTGCTCCCCCTGCCACCCAAAGGGTTGGACGCAGAGGCTTCTTTCAGCTGGCACACCATCCGGGGTCGATTTGGGCCCCCTCAGAACTCGGAAGATCCAGCTCCAAGGTGTCTTCCTGGAGATGGGGGAGCAGCAGGGAGAGGAGATGGCTGTGTAGCTGGAGGTTTGGGGCCTCAAGCCCTGAGACACTGTCCTGGGAACGTTCTTTGAGTTTTTATTAGCATCTTAGAGTTTTAAAAGGATAGATAATATCTGCATGTCATGTCCCACAAAGATAATTACTGATCTGTTGAAAATATATTAGACCAAAAGTGCACCCACATCTTCTCAGCCTGATGTAGAAATGTGTTGCATGAATGCTGCTGTGTCCCAGATGCAGGGGAGCCGAGAAGAGCTGGCCGGGCCTGTAGTCTGAGGGATGCCCTGGCCTACAGGGTGGGCGGGTGGGTTAGGCCTGGAATCCTGCCCCTGGTCTGTGTAGCTCTCAGTTTTCCCACTTGTACTATGTTTGTTTTGTTTGTTTTTGAGTTACGGATTTATTTCAGAGAGTGTGAGCATAGGGGGCAGGGGTAAGGAAAGGGAGAGAGAATCTCAGGCAGACTCCCAGCTGAGTGCAGAGCCAGACTTGGGGCTTGATCTCAGGATGAGCTGAAGTCAGAGTCGGCCGGTTAGCTGACCGCGCCACTGAGGTGCCCCTGCTTGCGTGCACTTTGGATGTCCTGGCTACCAGGTTGGGAACATCCCCTGTGGAGCCCCAGTGCTACTCTTCTGCCTGGTGCACCTCTGGTGCCTCCACATTGTGCTGGGGAAAGGAGCACTGGCCAGGCATGCTGGGGACCTTCGGACCCAGAGCTCGCTGGCCTTATTCTGTAAAATTCCATGGTGTGTGTTTTTTCCCTGTGTAATCTGGCTCTGGAAACAGAGCTGCTGATCGGAGTTCCCAGCTGGGAGGGCCTGGCAAGGCTTGCGCTGGGTGTGGTCCTCAGATGGAGGAGCTGTCTCAGGCCAGGGCCCCAGGGATGCTCTGGGAGAGGTGGCCTGGCCCTGGGTCTGCAGCAGCAGTAGCCGCTGCCCCACACAGCAGGCACTCCCGACCCCCGCAGTGGGGCTGGGCCTCCCACTGCCCTCCCCCGGGGGGCTGGCCCTGCCCTCTGATCAGTGGGGAGGACGTGGGGGGCCGCCATGCTCAGAGAGGTTACATGGTTAGATGACTCCTCCATGGTCACAGACCAAGAGCAATTTTCCATGAGCTGTAACTTATAGGACACCTGGAAGTCAGTCTTTCGGAGGTCTGGAGGAGGCGAGGGACACGACTGAAGGGGATGCTAGAATGTAAGGGAAGGTTTGATCTGGCAGAACCCACTCTGGGATATCCAGTCTCAGCTTTCTCTACTTTCCAGGTAACCCCCTTGCCCCTCTCCCCAACCCCTCGTTACTCACATAGTAGTACTAGTACTAGTAGTAATAATAATAGAAGTAGTAGTGATATAATAGTATTAGTAGTAGTAATAGAAGTAGAAGTAGTAACAATACTAGTAATATAATTGTATATAACATAGTAAGAATAGCTTCAGGAGACCCCAGAGGCAGGAAACAGTGGTCACACTGGGTATAGAAGTAACATAGCACAGAGCTTGGTCACTTTGAAGGGTGCTTATTACAGAAGGCTTGGTGGTTTCTTGTCCTTCTTTCTTGTCTTATTTTTGTTGGTTTTCTTTGTTGGTGTGGGGGCGTGGGTGGCAGGTTCGAAGCCAAGACTTACCATGCCTGTGTGTGTGCATGACTGGGGTGCTCAGGCCTGGAATACAGATCGGCTGCAGAATCCCTCTCTGTGGTCTCTGGATGGGGGTCCCAAGCTTGTTGGGTCACCGTGCTGATGAACAGGGGCTTGAGCCTGTGGTAAAGAGCAACGCTGTAGAAATGACAGTGAGACTAAAAGATACAGTCTGAGTTCTTGCTAGAATCGTGATTTGGTATGAAGGTCTTACTTTTTTATTTTATTATTTATTTGATATAGAGTGTGTGAGAGAGAGACACAAGCAGGGAGAGGGAGAAGCAGACTCCCCGCTGAAAAGGGAGCCTGACTTGGGGCTCAGTCCTAGGACTCTAAGATCATGACCTGAGCCGAAGACAGACGCCTAAACCACTGAGCCACCATGCACCCCTGTCTTCATTTCTTTAAATAGCATTCATCAGAGATGCCTGGGTGGCTCAGTCGGTTAAGCGTCAGCCTTCAGCTCAGGTCATGATCCTGGGGTCCTGGGATCGAGCCCCGTGTCGGGCTCCCTGCTCAGGGTGGAGTGTGCTTCTCCCTCTCCTGCTCCCCCTGCTTGTGCTCTCTCTCTGTGTCAAATAAATGAAACCTTAAAAAAAAAAAAAAGTAAGAGCATTCATCAATTATAAATGTGATTTGAATTTTGTACCTTTATAAGAGTTTTCACATAACTATGTATACACAGTGAACAAAGAAGCTCTTCCCTCTTCTGTGCCAGCTTTGGAACACACAGTTGCTGTTCTGTAACGTGTTTAGGTGCCTGTGGGTCTGTCCTTCAGGGTCTGGGGCTGCGTTTTAGGCCTGCTGGTCAGAAACCCCAGTACCGGGGACCTCCCTTGCCCTCCGTCAGTGTTGATGTTGATAATTATGTAAAATTATTCTGCTCTGCAGCCTGCCGACTCACTGGAGAACCATCAGACATGCTTGACTTTCTAATTATAATCATAATCTGAGCGTAATTTCAGGATTTTGTTTCCCAAATTGCTTATTGTTTTCTACTTTCCCTTGGTGCAGTGAAGCCTTCCGCGCCTGCGGGAGCGGCGTTGGGCGGGTTCGCTGTGCTGGGAGGGAGGCTTGGGAGAATTGAATCCCAGTCCTTGCTTCTCATCTCTGTGGGACTTCAGTGTGCGTGTTAATTGATTGCACCTTTCCCTCCTCTCGGAGCTGGTGCCTCTGGACAGTAGCCTGTTTAAAGTGGGGCTCAGATGCACCTTTTTGTGGGCAATGCCTGTGCATAATCAGAGGGCCAGAGCTGCAGTGAATAATTCATGTCAGCCGGGGCTCCTGCCTCTAGTAATGAGATCTCAGGGGCAATGTCTTGAGTGCCCAGACCCCTCCAGATGATCTATGAATTGGTCTTTGCCTTTGTGCTTATTCAAACTGACAAATACACACTTAAGAACTAATCACATTCAGGGCTAAGGGAAACGAGAACAACTCTGTGTGGTTTTCCCTCCGACTCTTGAGAACCTGCCATCTTCTGAACCAGTATAGAAGAGTTGTGGGCACCTGTGGACAGAATTTGGGAGTTCTCAGCCACCATATCCAGGGGCACTTGGTGGGGTGAAGGGGTGGTGGGCTAGAGGCAGTGGGGGTTGGGGGTCCAGCCTGGTGATTCTCCCCGGATGCAACCCCAACAGCACCTACACGCCACTTCCTTGGGCTTGTCCTGCCCCCCAGCTCTGTGCTCCTGTGGATGGATAAACCAGTGTCTGGATTCCAGTTTCTGCCCCCACGCGATAGTGCTAGCTCAGGGCTCCGTGATCTTCACCTTCCCAGTGTTCTGTGCTCTCTGCCCGACTAGGGGTGCTTTTCTTGTTGGGCCATTCTGTGGAGCTGGGGCTTTGTTTCCCAAGGCGCTGTGAGCAGGTAAACTACGGTGGTTTTGAAATAGCTTTACGTTTACTGCTCGTTCACCTGAAAGTCTGGGGCAGACAGCCTAAGGAATACAAGCGCTTTGTAATTTGGCAGCTTACAAGAAAATGGGTCTTGCCTTGTAACCTCAACCTGTTTCCGTTCAGTGCGTATATTAGAAGTGCCGTCCCCCAAACCTTTCTGCTTCCTTTAACGAGAAGTGTTACATCTATTTGAATAGAAACTGGGGATTCAGAAACTAACATCACCACGTTCCTCTGCAGGAGAAGAAAAGCTAGAGAAAGAATTTTTAGCCAAACCTTAAAACATTCTTGCTGGTTGGACATTCCCTTTTCTCCTGCTCTCCCTTAAAAACCACTAAATGAAGGAAAAGGAAAAATGAAAATACATCAGAGGTGAAGGGAGCCACTTTATTGCTTATTACTCCAGGTGATCTACCGATAAGTTAAAAGAAGTATTTAAAATAAACTGGCAATCATTTAAGAATATTCCTTTGTGAATGTGCCTAATTGGCACATCCCTCCCCATAGGACAGTCGCTCCTCTGGCAGTGGTGAGGAGAGGCAGTAATTAGCGGTAATTAGCATATCGCCACGCTGGGCAGTCCGCAGGTGTTCTTTCCCATCTGCTGTGCAGGGAGCTGAGGTGACACCTGGCCAGCAGTGGCCCACACGAGTTCTTTGTCATTTGGGAATTTATGGTTGAATCAAAATCTGTGCAAGGATTTTCTTCCTACAGTTAAAAAAAAATGTACGTGTAGATTTACACCCAAACACACATGGTTGTGTGTTCTGCCCAGATGGTTGTAAAAAGCCCCCAGATTTCCTTCATTGATGTCAGCTCCTTTATTCTTTCTTTAGGTATGTGTTGAACACCTGTAGACATACTGGGTAGACACCCTGGTGGTGCTGGCAAGCAAGCAAACAGGGTCTTCAGCCTTGGGGGTCCTTGGAGTCTAGAGGGGAAGGCAGCACTGGCCATAGTCACCCTAGTAACCAAAAAGTTAACAGTATGGTCAGTGCTGCTCAGATGGGAGGTGGCTAGTGTGGGGTACGTGTGCCAGAAGTGGGATTAGGATGGGCTTCTGCAGACATGGGAGACCTTAGTGAGCTGCTGCTCTTTTCTGAGGTCTTAGTTGGGGGAGGAGTGTGTGTCATCCCAAAGGGGGCAGTGTGTGCAAAGGTCCTGTGGTGGAATGGATGGATTTGAGGACATGGAAGGGGTCTGTTGCAGCTGCTCTGTGGATAGGGAATGCAAGAAGCATGAAGTGTGGTCTTAGGCACTTACAAAGTCTGTGAGCAGAGAGAAGTCTTGATACCGAAGGGTTTCTGGTGCAAGGTGTTCCATCAGCTTCCCTTTGGGAGTGCTGAGGGTCCCTGCAGGAGCCTAGGCCTCCCACCCGACCCCTGTGCAGCCTGGCATAGGATTTGGGACGTGCCAGGCACAGGGGCAGACGCAGGCAGACATAAGCATCCACATGGTTGGGGAGGAGGCTGGATCTGCTGCTTTAGTACTCACCACGGGTTCTTCTGTGCAAAATACAACAAAACATTGGGTACTACGAGGTGCTTTTTCCATTTTCTCTGCCTCTTAGGAATAAATTTGATTTTGTGGCTGTTCATTGTTTAGCTGAGATGTTTTCTCTACTTAGAGCACATGCCACATGTGATAGTCTTACAACACATTCAGGCCCTCAGCCTCCGTAACCCTAGGAACAACCTCCAAACAACCAAGGCCAAGTCAGCATCTGCCTGTGGGTTGTGTGCTCAGACAAACAGTGCTGTGCAAGATGAATGGTTTTCTGTGGGTTGTTTGGTAAAATGCAAATGACGGTGGCGTCTTGTGTGAAGGTGATGAGGGGGTGACATGGAGCTTCTGCGGCTTCATTTGGTCAGCGTCAGGTGTGGTCCCTCCGCAGTCCAGCTGTGGGCAGTGGTGACCGGGCTCTGCTTGTGCAGGGCCACATGACTGGGAGTCAAAGAAGCAGTCTCTGCAGGGCATCTGACAACAGCATCTGCCTCTTTCTGCTCTCCCTTGGACTGTCTTGTAGCTGACCCCACAGAGAAGCCTGTCAGACTGTTAAAATTGGAATGATCGAAAATGACCTAAAACTGGAGGGATCCCATTCTTTACTCACAGCCCAAGATATTTTTTCAAAGGATTATCTCTCTAGTGTTTCTAGGCCGAGAATTTATTACATTTTTCCTAAATTTATCCATAAACGTGGATCAGATGTACATTTGGCATTACTCTCTTCCCTGAGCCATTGTGGCCCTATTTTTTATGCCAAGAGAAAGTATTCTCAGGCAGCAGGGTCAGCTGTGCTGTGGTCTCCTGACTTCACAGAATAACTATGCATTCTGCCTCTCTTGGGGAGCCGGGTTATTGTGAAACTAGGTCAAATTATTGTTTTTCTCTTTTTGCCTATTACTATTCCAAAGACAGAATCCTTTCCTCAAAAACAAGGCTTGAAAGTCCGATATGCTTGGGATGGCCGTCAACGGCAGAAAATAAAAGCAGTTTGCTTTGACAGCATCTGAGCAAGCGAGTGTTGTCTGAACAGGATAGAGACACTTTAGCCAAAATTAAAAGGCAAATAAGAAACAAAATATTTACAACATGTGGTGAAGGGTTGTCTTTTATATGTAAAGAGTTCTTATAAAGCAATAAGAAAAAGAAGTTCCCCAACAAAAGGAATGGGCACAGATTCATCAAAATAAATCAAGGAACAAATAGTATGTAAGCATATTTATTAGCTTTACTAAGGAGCAATTTAAATGATGAGGTGATTTTTTTTTTTTTTTTAAACCCAAAGTAGAATATTAAATTAGGGAAAGACTCTGTGTCGGCAACGGCATATGGACCTGGGTCTCTGTCTGGTCTGTTTAGGTGGTGATGACAAAACCCCACTGTCTGGGTGGTTAAAAACAATAGAAGTTCAGATCTCAGGGTTGTGGAGACTGGAAGTGGAGGTCATGGCACCGGCGTGGTCTGGTGAAGGCCATCTCCTAGGTAGCCGACAGCTTGCTGTGTTTCACATGGCAGAAGGAGGTAAGAGGGACACTTGGACCGGTCTTAGAAGGGCATTAATCCTGTTCATGAGGGTCTGCTGTCATGACCTCATCATCTCCCAAAGTCCCCACCTCCTAAGAACACCTAATAGGTTAGTTTTCAGCTGACAGATTTTGGGGACACACATTCAGGCCATACCATTCACCTTTCAAATAAGTGGAAGGAATGTAAATTGGCATAGTCCCTTTATATTACATTTGACACCATGTAATGAAAGCCTTTAAAGTGTATGTAGCCTTTGACCTAGCAGGTTCCACTTCTGCCTGCCAGTCCTTAACCCTGGATTCGTTCAGCCCATTAAATAAAACACGTGGTGTTGAGTGTATAGCAGACCTCATCCGTTTATGGCCCCAGCCCCACGTGGGGTCTCATCCTGCCCAGCTGTGGTCAGTGTGACATCACTCTGTGGAGACCTTTAAGAAATGTGCTTGCCCAGAACAGATCGTAAGATTAACAGTAAAGAAAAAAAAAATTTTTTTTTTGAAATATACAATTAAAAAAAATCCACTTTTCCCTCTCTCTCTGCCTGCCTCTCTGACCACTCGTGATCTCTCTCTCTCTCTGTCAAATAAATAAATAAATAAAATATTTATAAAAAAAAAAATCCACTTTGCAGTTTAACAAAAGCTTGGGAAAGATGCCCTTTTTGTTGCATCTTGGAAGTGAGGGGGGATATGTTGTGTAATTTTTAAATGCCATTAACTTCCCTAGAGATAATTGTAAAATGAACAAATGTGAATGTGTAATTTTTTTTTTTTTAACTTCAAGTGAATTAAAAAGTCAAAGTCGCACAAGTTCTCCAGGGATTGGGCAGGACTCACATTTTATGAATTTGCAGTGCAAAAGGGAAACATTTGCTTTCTTTTTTGGCATGCTGAAGTGGTCTTACCAGGGGATTGTGACTTTTAATTTTAAGGATTAATTATAATGTGGAGGAAAAAATATTCCTAAAACCCAGAACAGATACGGGGGAGTAAATGAGCAAGGGCAGTCAAAACAGTGATTTGTAAAAACAAGGTTCAAATGTCCGGAGAATTCAATTTTGTTCTGTCCAGAGCACAGCAAGTTATTCTTTGTACAGTTTTGTGGCACTGGATTTGCAGAGGAAGGTAGGATAGTGGTTGAAATTGTGAATCTGGAGTATGCTGCTGGCTGCTGCTGCTTAGTTGTTCAGAACATTTGCTCTTGGGTGATCATCTCCAACTCGTGACCTGGCTCAAGGTTTTGGGTAGAAACATACTTTACCTTCAAGGGGTTTGCTTATTTTTTAAACTCTCGCAAACCAGATTTCTTTTTTTTTTTTTTTTTTTAATTATCTAAGTGAACACAGCCACTGGTTTTAGGATATGCATGAACTTCCTTTTGGGTAGAAGCACTAAACTGATTTGGGAGCCTGGGTCTCTGGAGGGGGTGTAGGCAGCAGGTGGGCAGAGGGAGTCCCGTTCCCTGGATTAAGTAACTAACATTTCATGGAGCATCCAGCACGTGTGACTTGTCTAACTGAGAAAACCAGCATTTGGAAGGCTCACAGTTTTGATTACACGTATGCATTTTGAAGGGTTGTTTGAATTCAGTCTTCAGGATGCCTGCAGGTTTTGCCCCTACCTTTTTTGTTTTGTTTTTTGTTTCTTTGTTACCGCAGTTTCGATTTGTAAACCCACTGTATGTATCAGTATCTGTGGCTTTTGACTGTGTTCTGGTTGGGACCCAGAGCTCCAGACTGATAGGATACTGAGGGTTTCTTTGTCATCGCTACTGAGCCGCAGGGGCTGACAATTTTCAGTAGGTTTTTGTGTGTGATTATCCAGAGCACTGGCTTTTGTGGGTCCCACCCCTACTCTGGGGAGCCGACACATTGTTGTGGGGCACCTGGTCTGTTCTTAAAATTCCCGCCCGATCTGTCCAGCTTAATTGGCTCCCTGAAGCGCCTTTCCTTTTTTAACTTCGAATTTCCTATAGACCCATTTTACATTGCTGCAAAAATTTGGAGGCATGATTCAGGCACAAATTAACAAGCTTCAGGGTTAGGATTTAAGGAGTAAAAGGGCTTTAATTATTTTTTCTTTGTTTTCATTAAAAAGATCCATCATTAAGCTTATATTTAGACAACATACCGTAAATGTGTAACATTGGAAGACTTAATTTTGATAGTGTTTATTAATTACTATTATTAAGCTCTAGATAGTAATACGTACATTTTATCAGGCTGTGGTTAAATGGCGTGTAATTTCATTTACTATTCACCAAAACAAAACCAAAAACCCAAACCTGGGGGTATAAATATGGTAGAAAAATGGCCCCCAAGGATGTCCCCGTCCTGATCCCCTCCCCGAACCCTGCGAATACGTGACCTGCATGGTTAAAAGACTTTGCAGATGTGATGAAATGGCCCTTTGGGTGGGAGATTAGCCTGGCTTAGCCACGTGGGCCCTGTGTCATCACAAGGGACTTTGTAAGAGGGAGGCCTGAGCATCCGAGTTCTCAGGAGGTGATGTGGGGGAGAAGCTGGGCTGAGGGGTAGAGCCAGGAGCCAAGGAATCAGCTTCTTCCCTGGAAGCTGGAAATGACAGGGAAATGGCTTCTCCCTAGAACCTCCAGAAGGAGCACAGCCCTGTGGATCCAGTGATTTTAGGCACAACTGATTGTGGGAGTGAGATAGGACATCCGTGTTGTGAGCTGCTGGTTGGTGATGAGTGTTCCAGCAGCGACAGGAGAGAGACGCCGTCCGCATGGGGACTTGTCCTCAGGCATCTTGCTTGGTGTACCCTTAACCCATGTCCCCGGTCAGCATTTGGACATGGGCAAGCCCCCTGTGCTATTGCGCTATGTGTGGCTCTGTCTGGAATGTGTGCCCTGAGTGCGGGCCTTGTTTTTCCTGAGCCTGGGTGCCTGCCGGGCCCTTCTGATGTGGCCTGGCTGCCTTTGGTGACATGTGTCCAGGAGAACTGTGTTGTATTTGCACTCCCTGAGGGGTGCTGCCTTCTTGCGCCTCTGTAGCGCCTGCCCTTAGCCACCTGGAGACCTCCTTCACCCCATCTGAAGCCGTGCCACGCTTCACACAGAGATCCCTCACCTTCCGGGAACCCTCACCTTCCGGGAACCCGCTCTTGAAGTCCCGGCCCTGGACGGCAGCGTTGCCCCAGCAGGTCCTAGCTACACCTTCTGGCCTCTTCCCCTGCCCCCCCAACCCCTCCCCGGACACTGGGCTTCACACAGCAGCCAGGACTGGGGAGACGGTCCTCAGAACCCAAGTCAGGTGTGATCACCTCTGAACAGAACCTCTTCCTGGAGTCGAGGTGCCCACATAGCCCTCTGGCTCTCCTGCCCCACCCCCAGCCCTCTGGCTCCCCTGCCCCCACCCCCAGCTCTCTGGCTCCCCTGCCCCCATCTGCTGCTCTTGGCCTTGCTGGTCGTCCTGCTGTTCTTCAACACGCAGAGTCACTCTTCTGCCCATTAGTGTTGTGTACTGTTACTTTTTACTGGACGGCCTCCACCCAGTACCTTCAGGCTTTACTCAGGGCTCACTGGAGAGGCCTCAGGGCCAATGCCCCAGCCACAGCCCTTCTCCCTCACCTGTCTCATGTCTCTCCATGGAGTGTAGCAGCAACCCCCTGCTGCAGGCGTTGCCCTCTCTGCTCACTGCATGGAGTCTGAGATCACTGGGGTTGTGCAGGGCTGCGGCCCCAGCCCCCAGGTGAGGGGCCAGCCCCCAGCAGGTGTTTTGTCCATGTTTGCTAGGTGTGCAGGTGAACGAAGCTTGCATTTTCTCCACTGTCCTCTCCCTGGTGGTAGGTGATTCTTGAACCGTAGCTCTTCGACCTTTATGGGTGACAAGTTGTTGGTACTCCTCCTCACTGATGGAGAGGTGAAGAGGTGTGGGAGTCATTGTGAGTTCTGGAGCCCAGAGGCCCCATTTGAATCTCCGCTGGATTCCCTAATTGGCTGGGCGACTTTAGAAAGTTGCTTAATTTCTTTGTGCCTCAGTTTGTTCCTCTGTCAGTAAAACAGGCATGTTCTAGTCCTTCCTTCTCACAGTGAGGGTGGGGGAGAATCAGTGACATGAGTGCGTAGAGCAGTGCCAGGTACGCAGCGAGTGAAAACCGTCACTGCAGTCTTTCTTGCCATCCTGACTTTGGGCACCCCAGATTCTTATGTCTGCATCCGGGGAGCCCATCGATTCCTTAGGGATCCATCATGTATCTGGTGCGGTTTCCTGGAAACCAGGGAAGGCCTCCTGCCCTTTGTGCTTTTCGAGGCGTCTCTGACTTCATACCTGTGACCCCTCTGGTCTCTGACAGGAGGGCGGGTCATTCCCTATGTCTGTGTTTGGAAGCGGAGTGCTTGCTCTTTGCCATGGGCTTGTGGTCCAAGTATCCAAAGATGGAAGCTGTTCCTTCCGAGCTGTCCCGGTGTAGGAAGAGGGAGCACGGCTGGGACCACCAGGGACAGCTGGCACCATGTGGGTAGGGAGGGTGCTGCACACATGTGCCGTCCACCCCTAGGAATGGCGGTCTGCTCTGGGGACATTCCCTGTGCCTCTTACAGACTCTGCCCCTTTTCTTGCAGCAGATGAAGCATAATTTAAACTACACGTCCTGGGGTGCCTGGGTGGCTTAGTCAGCAAAGTATCTGCCTTCGGCTCAGGTCATGATCTCCAGGTGCTGGGATTGAGTCCCCCGTCAGGCTCTCTGCTCAGCGGGGCACCTTCAGTCTCCCTCTCCCCCACCCCTGCTCATGTTCTATCGCACGCGCACACGCACGCACTTTCTTTCTCAAATAAAGAAAATCTTTAAAAAATAACTACACATCCTATCGAGTGTTGAGCCTGCTGCTGCCCAGCATTAAATCCTGTTTACCACCCTAGAATGCCTTCACCTTCCCTTGGTGTGTGGTGAATAGGTCACCCATAGATGGCCATCCAGAATGATTAGACATTCTTGGTGGTTGTTGTGTTGTTGGTTTTGTTTTGTTTTGTTTTGTCTTGCTGCACAAAATAAGATTTAGTAAAAGAGCCCTGGTTAATAGCTGGGATTTCTTTTCATTATCTTCCCAGCCTTGAGAAAGGAACTTTCTGGAATGGTCAGTGTCTGCAGGCCAACCTGGCCCTCTTGCTGGCTTTCTGGAGTGTTGGCTGTGGTTTAGACTCTGGCGTGAGCTAGTAAAGGATCTCTTGTACTTTCTGTCCAGTCAGTGGTCTGTGGCATCCTCCTCCGCCAGGGGCCCCCGAGCCTCGTGAGGTGGGACCTCTCCTCACATCTGTGTGCCCCCACATGCCTTGTTCCTGTGGACTCATGGTACAAAGCCCGGTGAGTGTGATCTGAAGACAGTTGTAGGAGAGGGCAGTGTTGGTCCTTGCCCTGCTTTCTTTAACTGAACTCTGGTAGTCTAGTTGCTCTGATTCATGGACTTAAGGTCAGTGTCAGTTTTGAAAAACAGTCCTGTAACCCCAGGAGCCCCTGGCCAGGACAGAAGCAAGCCACTCACACAGGTCTCATGAGTCAATTGGACCATAGTGTTTATTGAGCACTTTACATGGGCCAGCCCCTGTTGTATGGTAAGCTTTCAGCAAATGCACACATCTCTTACACACATACACACACTGGCCCATCCTCGTAGTCCGTAAACTGTTATGTTTCTAGTCTGTTCTGCTGGTCAGGGGATATAGGACCTGGGAGGGCGTAGGTCTTGGTAGGCTGGGACTCATGATCCTGGCACCTCCCACCCCCACCTGCACCCTGGAGGGACGGGATGGGGGAATAGGGTGTGAACAGTGATGCTGTCAGTTATGTGAATGTATTCTAGGGCTGCGCTCATTTTCCTGTTGATTGCCCTGTATTCTCCAGGCCGCCACAGCTCTGATGTTTTCACGCATGTGGGCCTCTCCTTTCCGCTGGAACTTCCACTGAGCTGCAGAAATGGTGTGTCCACGCTGATGGACCACTCCACGGATAGATGCTTTGTTCAGTGGTCTGTGCACGACCCAGAAATCTATGGGTGGCAGCTTCTGGAGCAAGATTTGCTTTGCTTCATGCCAACTTGTGTAAACATTAGCAAAATATGTTTTGGGGACAGAACATGAGCTAATTTGGAAATGGTGGGTTATTAGACTCCATTTGTTCTGCACATGGTGGCATTGAAAGTTGCTGTTTCAGGCTTTCAGGGTGTGGGGAGCTGTCCTGAGTCAAGACCTTTGTCTTCTTGCCCTTTGGTCAGTGCACTTTGTGCTCCCGTCCATGTGCTGCCGGCTCCCACACTGGTGCGCGTGGGCCTCCCAGCACGGCTGCGCACAAATGGAAGGCTAGGATGCAGTATTGGAGGGCTATGAGCTTGTACTTCTGGTTGCCTCTCAACCACATATCTAGGGTGTATTTTCTGACTTTGGGCTTTTTTCCCCTGCCGCCCCCAATAACTCAAGACATTTTCTCTGAATGAATGACACATCTCTGCTTTCTGACAGCCTGGGTCATTCTTTCTTTTCCTGTTCCTTTTTTTTTTTTTTTTTTATTCTTTTTAGTATTGTAGTGTTTCTCAATATTTGTGAATCACTTAGCATTTGTAATAAGACAAAAGGTCATATTTAATAAGGTATTGTACCCAAGAGGAAAATTTTGTTTCCGTTTTAAAGATGATTCCAGTGCAAGCTGCCTCATGGATAAGTTAGATCACACCGAGTGTGTCCTTAAGCAGGGCCTCGGGGGGAATCTCTGACCACTAATTACTAACAGAAGAGCACCGAAATACGGCCAGCCCCTCTGCAGCCTGCGTCCCAAGTGAGGCTTCGCTGAAAAGAAACTTTTTCACTGTTGAGAGAGTCTCATGTTGTCATTTTTGAAAATGTTAAAGGCGGGTCACCTGGGTGGCTCAGTGGAATAAATGTCTGCCTTCAGCTCAGGTCATGATCTCAGGGTCCTGGGATCGAGTCCTGCATCGGGCTCTCTTCTCAGCAGGGAGCCTACTTCTCCCTCTGCCTCTGCTGCTCTCCCTGCTTGTGCTCATAGCACATATGCTCTCTCTCTCTCATAAATAAATAAAATCTTTAAAAAAAAAGTGTTAAATGATTGAAATACTCAAATCCAGAGAGGAGACCGTGGTGAGTGTTATTGTGTATTTCCCTGATTTCAGATTTTACCATCTTTGCTTTCTATGCAAAGGGTGTGTGTTTATGTTTCTGAAGTTACGGATACTGGAAGGGCCATCGCTGGTCTGCCACACTGTTGATGGTGGCTGTGTCCCTACCACCTACATCTCTTCAAACTGTGATGCATTTGACCTCAAACAGCATCTGGTATTCTGTGCACACGGGACGTAAGACCCTACAGACGTAACATGCTGAAGATGCCCTTTTGCACTTTGAATGAAAGAAACTGTGTTATTGCATATTGTTTTTTTTTAAATTTTATCCACTATAGAGTATTCCATTTAGAACCTTAATTATTTCATAGCTAAATATCTCTTTAAAGGTTTAAAAGTTTTATTTTACGTATTTAAAAATACTTCCTTGCTGTGTATGCTTATGCTGTGAAGCCTGTGTGTGTGCTCCTGCGTTCGAATCATGATTGCTGGGCACCTGGTGGCTCAGTGGGTTAAGCTGCTGCCTTCAGCTCAGGTCATGATCTCAGGGTCCTAGGATCGAGTCCTGCATCTCTGAGCAGAGAGCCCGCTTCCTTCTCTCTCTGCCTGCCTCTCTGCCTACTTGTGATCTCTCTCTGTCTAATAAATAAATAAAATCTTTAAAAAAAAAAAAAGAATCGTGATTGCTTGTGTCGGTATGTTGAGAGTTGCCGAGGGGGACCCACATCCTGCCCAACAGATTAGGCTGTAACCCCCACGACCGTTGTGGGCATATTTGATGGGAGGGCTCTGAGAATTGCTCCAGGTGCTTGGTCGAGACTTGGGGTGCCACTCTCTTCCTCCATCACCTTGAGATCTCTGAATGTAGCAGCAAACCTCAGAGACCTGGGCTGCCTGTCGGGATACTGTCCAGACAGCTCAGGTCTCAGGCTCTGGTACAGGTGCTTCTCTCGCAGCAGGGAGCACAGGGTGCATTGTGTGATGACCTGTGTACCGAGGTGGTTTAGAACCTAGCTGGGGCAGCCGGAGGAAAGTTGCAGGTGTCCCGTGTGCCTGGGGTCAGGGCTGGCTCTGTGTATCTGGGAGAAGGGGAATTGTAAGCCTGATTGTCTGAAAGAGAGATAAAAACTGTGCTTGGAAAAGGCACTGTTATTAACCCAATGGAATAGCTATTTTTGCAATTCCAAATCACCAGATTTTAATTAGTTAAAAGTGTCCGCTGATCAGGGGATTATGAACTGACTATGTAAATCAGGGTACGTGAGTGTTGAGTCCTCCTTCACACAACTTGCCAAACACCAGGTTGGCTGTGACGTGTTAGACCAGCAGCAGAAAGTGGGATCTCAAAGACAGATTGGTTGTGGTTAGTTTCCATAGGACTTTCTGTTGTGATCGTGGTTTAACGTGGTGTCTAACAGAAGATTGAAATAAAATAACTTGAGACACGGTCACACTGTTGGTAGGTGTAGGTGTTGGCTAGCCCATCTGGGAGGCCCTGGGACAGCCTGTGACCTGTGTTTCAGAAATGTTCACATGTTTGACCGAGAAACTGCATGGAGAGAGGTGCTAAAGCAAAGCAGAACACTGGCCAAGATAGTTGTCAGCAGAAAGCACAGGTGTCTTTTGCTGCATTTTATAAGAGTGGAAACTTGGGAAAATGTGTGTGGGCAGATGTCTTTCTTTCATGCGGCGGGCAGAAGTGACTGAGTACAGCGTGCACGTACTCCCTTGGAGGTTTGTTTGGTGGCTCCGCGGGGAGACCCAGGTAGGACCTGTGCTGTCGTGTCTGGCACTTGGTGAGAGCCATCTTTTTTTTTTTTTTTTTTAAGATTTTATTTATTTTATTAGAGAGACAGTGAGCGCATGTGCTGGGGAGGGGCAGAGGGAAAGGAAGAGACTCTCAAGCAGACTCCCTGCTGAGCACAGGGTCTGACATGGGGCTGATCCCACAACCCTAAGACCCTGACCTGAGTGGAAACCGAGAGTCGGCCGCTTACCCGACTAAGCCACCCAAGCGCCCCGTTGCCATTCTTTTTAAAAAGCATCTTGTGGGGGCGCCTGGGTGGCTCAGTGGGTTAAGCCGCTGCTTTCGGCTCAGGTCATGATCTCAGGGTCCTGGGATCGAGTCCCGTATCGGGGCTCTCTGCTCAGCGGGGAGTCGGCTTCCTCCTCTCTCTCTGCCTGCTTGTGATCTCCGTCTGTCAAATAAATAAATAAAATTAAAAAAAAAATAAAAAAATAAAAAGCATCTTGCGCGCATATAAAAAATCCAGAAGAACGTACACCAGAATATGAGTGGTAGTGATGGTAGGTTTTATGGGTCTTTTTCCCTTTTTAAATTTTTTTAAATCAAATATATATACTTTTCCTCAGTGAACACCTATTACTTATATACATGAAGTTAGTTACTTTTTTTTTTTTTTTTTTTAAATTCTGGCCAAATGGAGATGAGAATGCGCTTGGAACTAGAAATGTATGTCCCGGAATCTCCTCCAGTGGGGGAAGAGGAGGGTCACTGGTAGTGAACTTGGGAAAGGAATGGCGTGCTTTGCTGGAGAAGAGGGAGGAGGTGAGCCAGGGAGGTACCTCATGTCCTTGAATGGCTCAGGACAGTGGCCTCACCCCCCACTCACTTGTGGGTGAGTCTCCCCCGGCACCAGGCAGGAATGTGTCTGGAGGGGTGGGGAGCACAGGACCCATGTGAGTGAGTCAGGGCCCGGACTGAGCTGGGTGAGTTCTTTGGGGTGGACGGAGGAAAGCACTCCAGGGAAGCAGCCTCAGGGGTTCACAGCAGGGGCGGAAAGGGGGAGTACTATGCATGGACTCCTGGATCGGCCTGCAGGTGAATGGGCCCAGAGGCCTTCAAGGGCAGGGCGTCCGAGGGAAGGCGGGAAGAAGGCACTGGAGGAACGGCTCTCAGGTGAGGTGGAGTGTGACCTGACTTGGGGAGCTGGGAGGGTAAGGCCAGTTTGGATGCTTTGGCCATGGCCGGACCTCCTAGACCAGGAGGAGAAGGAGGATGGGACAGACATGCAGGGAGAGTGTCTCCAGGCATGGGGACCAAGTGTCCAGCGAGGTGATCCTCACTGATAACAGACACAAGGGACATCATGGAAGGCAGAAAATGACCCTGGGAGGATTGTTAACAACACTCCATTGATCAAGGTATCATCTTCTGAAGCATTCACCATTTTGTCACTTCATGTGGAGTATTTCATTGCACCTGTTTGTCCCATTAGTGTTGTAATACATTAATGCAAAATTTTAAAACAGAGAAGTATAGAAGGGTTTTGTGCCAAATAAAACTGAAAGAAAATTACTTCTTTGAAAACTTGGAGTCTTGTCGTACATCCTCGTTAATATTTTGGTGAAATTTCTCCTAAACATTTTTCTCGATTGATTGATTGATTGATGTTTGAGAGGGGGTTTGGGAGCCTGGCCGCCTGAGTGTCCAGAGCCGTGTGGTCCAGCAAACCGTCCTCTGCATGGTCTGAAGTTGACGGAGAGTGAGTGGGATGCATGGGCTTCCTCCGTCCCCAGGTCTGGTAATGGTGCTTGTCTGGTGTTGGCGGGGCCTTATTTAGGCGGGGGTGCATTTGTCCTTCCTCCCATGTGGCCACCTTCCTTTGCCGCCGCCATGACAATGCTGTGCCCCCCCCCCCCCCCTGCACCGCCTGCATGTCTGTCCTTCTCCGACGGCTGGGACCAGGGCCCGTGTGCCGCCCCAGCCCGGTGCAGGGTCTGCATAATGGATGAGCCCGAGTGACAGGGTGACAGCCCGCACACAGCCTGATCAAAACAAAGAGCCCGCCGCAGAGAGACCGGCAGATTGCGGAAACATATTGTGAACACATTCCCTGCTAACTGAGAATCGTGTCATAAAACGCGTCTCTGGCCTGTCAAGAAATATTTTGACAGGGCCCTCTAGCCTCACTCCTTCATATGCAAATGTGTTGGCAGTGCCGAGCTGGGGGGTGCCCCCCTCGCTGGAGGAGTCGTCCACCAAAGGGTGGCCCCATCGTCAGGGTTCACTGCTCCTGCGGATAAACACGCGGAAACCCCCTCTGAATGTTTTCCCTCTAACATGTAAACCGCCAGCTGGGTGATGCCGGCGCTGCCGGGTCCTGGGGCTGCAGAAAGGTTCCCTGAGGGTGTGAAGGGAGAAGCCACGCCTAGAGGCTGGCATGAGGAGGGATGGCGGATGAGCCAGGCTGTGGGAAGTAGCCACACTGAGGCTGGGTGAAGGGGGAGCCGCGGTGGGGGGGTTCACCCCCCAGGGAAACTGTTGGTGAAGAAGGGGCCTGTGCCTCAGGAGCAAGCCATGGGGTCTTGGTTGTGGCTGGTGTGCCCTGCCCGGCTCACAGAGCACCCCTCTTGGGGAAGCATCCCCCCATGCCTCTTCCTCCCAAGAAGGGCAGCCGTCTTCCCCGGCTTACCGTAAGCCCCCCTGTGCCAGCCTCCCTGTGCTGGTTTCTGCAGGGGCCTGGTGAGGTGACGCAGCCTCTCCCTTGGTGTCCTCCACTGGAGCGGCGGTGGGGAGGGCATATCTATGAAACATGGTTGTCCTGGAAGTTCAGGGGTGCATGGGCAAATGCATGGGCAAATGCTTGGACGTGCAGGTAGCACATGGGAAATGCTAATGAGGTGTCGGTCGTTGTCAGGGCTGGTCCTCCGCTCGGTTGTCCAGAATAAGCCTCTCGGTTGTCCAGAATAAGCCTCTCGTGCTGGTAGGTGTAGAGTTACTATGTGGCCGCTTTTGGTAAATCTCATTACAAAAGACTGGGTGGGTCCCTTTGCCCCCTCCCCCATTTTTTCCCCTCTGTTGCCTGTGTGTGTATTGGACCACAACAGTGACAGTCACATCTGCCTGGAGACAGGTCTGGGCTTTCGGAGCCACCAGCCATGTGGGACAGCCCCCCTGGAGACATGACGGAGAAATACCTCTCAGTCTTGCTGAAGCCACTGATGGTTGAGGGTTCTCTGTCGCGGACGGTTGAAGGCCACATTGATTCCTACGCAGGCTGAGACTGTTGCTGCCAGCCGAGAGCTAAGCCTCGTGTCATCAGGTGAATTAACATAGCGGCTTTCAGATGCTGGCTCTTCTCTCTGGAGCCGCATTCCGGGGAGACTGCGTGGCCGCTGCCCCGGCGCCCACTGGCCATGCTGCAGCTGAGGGGGAATGGTCAGAGCAGAGACCTGTGGACTCTGGAGCCCCCAGGATTCCCTCTGCTCCTCGTGCTACCTGCAGCCCTGGGAACTCTGGGTGGGGTGCTGGCCGGCCAGGGACACCCCAGGGGTCCACCACGTGTCACGTGTCACCCAGCTGGTTTCCTGAGCTGGAATTGGGCAGGTGCTTGCAGCCGAGAACCTTCCTTGTCACCTTGGGCTTCTCTCTAGGGGGTCGAGGCTCTCTCCTCTGTTGGAACAATGCCCGGTCAGTCGGGATACACACAGGCAGAGCCTGATGGCACATTGGTGTGTGGTTTATAACATATGCCCTGTCACCTTGCTGTTCCTCTTGAGATTGATGGTTGTCTTAGCGCTCGGTGTAGGAGCTTAGTGGCTGGAAAGTGGAAAGGGCTGCAGTGGCCGACCTGACTGGCCCTTACTGTGCAGATGGACAGCCCAGTGTCCTGCAAAACCAGAGCCCGCTGTGGCGTCTTAGCCCCTCACAGTGGGGGAGCTTGGGGGGGTCTCCCGAGTGTCGCTTTGCCTGAGCGCCCCTCCCCCCTGCCCCACAGAGGTGCAGCCAGGTTCCCTGAGTTTCCGGAATCCTCGAGCAGGGGGGACCCTCGCGCGTGGGCTAGATGCTGACGGAAGGCAGCAGCTGTGGCTTTCAGACAGATGGTAGGGCTTTTCACTGCCTTGTCCCACAATCGTGGATCTCTCGAATTTCTTCTTTTCGGCGCTGGTAATAATTTATTGTCTCTGTTTGCCAATGCATGCCTGAGTTGGCACAGGCGCACCGCTTCAAGCCAGCTCCATGCCAGACAGGGTCACTGTCCTGTAGGGTCCCATTTCCCCTCCCCAGCCTTGGGAGTTTTAACCATAGCAGCAGCAATACCACCACCAT
>NC_081559.1:41913757-42044781 GCF_022355385.1 Mustela nigripes
TGCAGAAACAATAGAGCTCAGCCTTGGGAAGTTCCCCAGGGCATCCTCAGCTGTCTTGATCTCTCCAGAAACAGCGACTTCCCGGCTTCCCACGGGAACCAGAGCACAGACATGGTCCATCAGAAAGTTCGGTCTTGTGTCAAAGTTGAGCATCTCAGGCTGTGACCTCGTCCCGTCCCTGACCAGTTGCACCGCCTTGTGCTGTGACCAGCTGTGTCCGTGACACTGCGGATGGTCAGAGGAAGGCCGAATCTTCTGGGGTGGGTTGGCGGGGGGGGGGGGGGGGAGGCAGGGCATCTTTCTGGTATGTTTTCAAGTGTCAGCAAGCCCTTCCTCAGCAAGCTTGCTCAGAGTGAGGCTTTCCTCTCTGATTCCCACACACTCCCACTTTCACTTGTGCAGCGGAAGCATAGAATGCTGGTTTTTGTGTGCACCAAAATAATATCATCCTTTGGTAGTGTTGGAATTGTTTGACCGTTTGAACTGTCTGGTGGCGGTCAGCTGTGTGAACTCAGACCTGCGTGGTTTTTCTGTGGCCCTTCCTCTGCTCGGGGACCAGCTTGCCCTCAGAAGTGTGAATGTTTGTTCCCTGCCAGGGAACCTTGTACAACCTTCTGCCCCAGGACCTGCTGGTCAAGAGGCACCTGAGTTGTAAGTAACGGTGTCCAGAGTTTGATCCTTGACCTCGTAGCCCAGCTGTGTGGCATTAGGTGAGTTGTTACACCTTTCTGAACCTCTGCCTCCTTGTCTGTGAAAGGAAAGACGGTAGCTACCCAAATACCTACCCAAAGTGATTCTGGGAAGGAAGTGACACACTTCTGTGAATGCGCTGTGCTCACACAAGCTCCCGGAGCACGCTGCTGGTATCCGTTCCGTTTCTCCTTTTCTCTGCTTTGTGGGATTTGCCTGTAGACCCACCTGGAAGAACAGGTTGCCCTGAATATTTGGTAGTCCTCAGGTTTGTAAGGTCGATGAATTCTTTCATCTGTCATTCAGAAAATGCCCGTTTCTGAGGTTATTTAAATTCTTTGGCAAAGGTGGTTTAAGGCTCAGAGAAACAAGAAGATCGAAGAAAGGATGCACTTTGATTTTAGTTTTGGAAAGAATCAACTAGATCAGTGACTTTTTTGTCCAAGTGACAGCGTTGTCCGCAGGGCCTTTTGCAGAACTCTGCCCCTCCCTCCACCAGAGCTGTGCCCTGGGAGCCACCGCCCTGGGGGACGTGGGCTTGTGTGAGGTGGGGATAGTTGAAGGATGTTGTTCTGGGTAGGACGTTTTTTTTCCTTTCCATGCTTTAAAATCGCACCTTCCAGAGAACAGGATTCTGGGGAATGAGGCTGGTCTTCAAGGCTCTGTCCCCCTCAGCTGTGGTTTTCTTTCCTTCAGTGAATGCATCTTGTGGGCCTCTTTCCAGGACTTTGGCCTCTTGCAGGGAACAGGGTAGTGTCCCGTGCCTTTGGCGGTGACTAGTTAAAGATAAACATAGTCCTCACTGAGTTGATGTGGGGCTGCTGGACTCAGAGAAGGAAGAGGAAGGGAAAGCTCGTTGATTGAGGACATGGTCATGGCTGTGGGAAAGGCAGTGGATGGGCAGTTGTGAGCCCTCTGGGTAAGTGTTGGGGATGTAAGAGGACTTGCGCAGAACCAAGAGGCATGTTCAGACTTTCCCCTTCTGGAGGCCCAACTGCCCCCTCCTCTAGCCTGTGGGACCCTCCACATCAGAATCCCAGAACTCTGCTGGCTTAGTGGTGAGTCAGCCTCACTGAATCCTTGTCACACTACTTGTGGTGGGCTGAGTTGTGTCCCCATGGAATCCATATGCTGACCCCCACAACCTCAGAATGTGATCTTTTGTAGAAGAGGCTTCATTGCAGACATCGTTAGTTGAGATGAGGTGATACTGGAGTTTGGTGGGTCCTAATTTGGAGACAAACATGCCCCTGGGAGAACACCATGTGATGATGAAGGCAGAGGAGCCTAAAGATGGCCAGCAGGCCACCAGAGTCACCCTCGCAGCTTCAGAAGAAACTGACGCTGTGCACACCTTGGTCTGGGACTTCCAGCCTCCAGGACTCTTAGACTAGGGATTTCTGTGGCTTCCACTACCAGTCTGGGGCTGGGAGCTAAAACACCACTTGATTTACTGTGTGCCCATGTTGTTTGGCAGTTGTCCTGACCTCTGTTTCTTTATCTGTACACTGAGGGTTAGACCTGCCTGATACGGTTGGAAGGTGCCCAGCACCTCCTGGTCTGTCAGAATGTAACTATATTTCGAAGGAACGGGAAGCCAGGTGCTCTGGGCCAGCAGGCAGCACTTTCAGACCTTTACAGCTGGGAAGGTGAAGTAGTGCCATGTTATAGAGGTGTGGCCAGGAAGTACAGATGCAGCTGGTGGTGTCACACACTGGCGCTATGGCCTGGTTGTGTCCCTCCTGCTTCCCTGGTCCAGGTGTCCTTGGCTGTAAAACAGGAAGTTAGACTAGATAACCGTGTTCAGCCCCAAGATGTTGCGACCTTGGCAGGTGAGTGTGACACTGTCACGGTTGTGGCCCTGGGAATGGGAGCCCCTGGAGGGTCCTGTCTTAGTCTGGTCTGATGCCCTGCACATGTTAGGTGTCTCATAAACATTGGCTCCAACCGAGAAGAAAACTGGAGCATGTCCCCAGGAAAAAATTGTGAAGAATGTAGAGATAAACATCAGAATGATGTAGGAAAATGTAACATCACTTTGTTAAATTGGAAAACGAGTTATAAGATGATAGGTTAATTATTATCTCAGTTTGGTTAAAAAAATTACAAATAAAAAAATGGTCTATGCATACACAGATAAAAGATGGAAGAGAAAAGGAGCACAGTATTGATAGTAGCTGTCAGTGATGGGGAGCTCGCAAGTCATTGGCTTTACTCTCCGGGATTGGGGCAAGAAGAACCTGGTGATTGTGTGGGTCTTGGAGTCAGATGTGTATCCTGGCTCCCCTGTAGAGCACAGGCTGGGGGGAAGGAGAGACCGAGGGGGTCGGGGGGAGACCAGCCAGGAAGCTCATAATCCAAGAGAGGGGTGATGTTGGCCTAAAACGGGTTTTCTCGACGTGGGTGCAATAGACATTTTGAGCAGGACAATTCTTTGTGTCTTGCTGGGATATGTGGCAGCCTCCCTGGCCGCGAGACCCATCCAGAGGCCAGCAGGAACCTCTCCTCAGTGGTGACAACCAAACACATCTCTAGGCAGTCCAGTCCAGTGTCTCCTGTGGGGAAGAATGGCTTGTTAGGAAACCATTGTCCTACGAAGAGCCTTGGAGGTGAAGGAAGGGGGTCAGTCTGGAGAGATCAGAGGGAGGTTGGAGGAACAGCACCTTCCCTCCTGGCCTGGGGCCATGGTGGTTGTTAGGATTTGGGCTGGGAGTGGCTCTCAGGTTTGGGGGGTGGGTGTGGGGTGTGTTCTGCTTTGGCCATGCCATTGTTGAGTGTGGAGGGAGTGCCTGTGGGGGTGGCTCAGTGGGTTTGTTCCAGAAGGCTGTTGGGTCAGGGGCCGTCCAAGGCTCAGATCTGAGCAGGAGCATTCTGAGGTTATCTGGGGACTGGGGCAAGCCTTGGGGGTGGATGAAGTCCTCCAGGAGGATTGTGTAGCCTGAGAAGTGGGCCTGAGATGGAGCCCCGGGGAATCCCAGAATTTCCAGGGTGGGCAGGGGGGAATCCCAGAGTTTCCAGAGTGGTCAGGGGACGAGGAGGCTGAGGGAGGAATTTGTTTCCCTGGCTGGACCTGTTGCTCAGCAACCGCTGGGCGGTGAGGCTGAGGCCCCAGGGCAGATGTGGCAGGGTGGTGGGATGACCTCACGTGCGGTGGGTGTGCCCCCATCCCCGCAGTGCTCCCGGCCTTTCCTGGTTCCGCCATCTCTGTGTTTGGGCAGATAGGAGATGTTTGTCATTTGAGGAGGAACCTGAGAGAGTCTCTCTCCCTTTCAGGGTATGACGGAGTGGAGCCTGTTGTGCCGCTGTGTCTCCCAAGCCCAAAATAGTGTGTTTGACCCCTGTTGCGGGTCTGTTCATTGCTGCTGATCAGAGCTGTGGAAGATAACAGAACAAAACCAAATTGCTTTCAGGGCAGTTTAAACTGTTCTAGGACTTTTTCTTTTTTGTTTGGATCATTTGTCGGGTGTTGAAATATTCAGGACCTGGTAATGTCAGGAATAGAGAGTTTCCCTTTCAGGAAACTGGCATCTGTGTAACTGTGATGGGTCCCTTACCAGGTTCAGGGACCCAGGGTTGCTCAAAAATCACTTGCGGTTTTCCTTGACATGAGGATCTCTTCGGGTGTTTGGTGTCCCCGTGGGATGTGGTCGTCAGCCTCTAGGGCCACGAACTTCCGGTTCCCCATTCACAGGCGCTTCCCTCTTTCCTCTCGAGGTGTGCCAACACCGTCACTGACTGGTGCCGTCCCCCTGACTGAGGTGGCCGATTGTGGACAGCTATACCTCTCAGGGCCCTGCTGTCTCTGCTGGATTCCCACGTGAAACATGGACACTGTGCTGTGTGAGCCTGAGATATCTGTCACATTTCCTGCCTTCTGTTTGGTCCAAGCTGGCCCATCTCCCAGGATTCTGACTGGTTTACTGTGCAGTTAATAAGGAAAAATGGTGCCTAATGGCCATTATGGCCCCAGGCCAGAAGGGAAGGTAGTATTCCTCCCCTCAGAAGTTCAAGGGTCGGGAGAGGCCAGCCCTGCCCAGGCAGAAGGATTGTCTTCCAGAAAAGGAATGCACCGGGTGTTACCTCCCAGATCGCAAGTCACCATCTCAGGGCCCAGAAGAAAGAAATCCTAAAACTCCCAAGTACCATTTTCCCAACCCATGGACTGACAGGCTCAGCCTAATTAGAGGCCAGTAAGGAATCGCGTTTCCCCCCGGTCATCTGCCCACGGCTCTAGTCCATAAGCAGGGTGGGTCTGTAATTAAGCTGTCTAATTGGGCAGGACTGCAGAGGAAGCTGGGAACTGGCAGGCTCTGGTACCAGCCACCATGTCTGTCCCCTGTCACCTCTGGAGAATGGCTTGGGGGTAAATTCTAAAGACCTTACGGGGCATGCTCTTTGAACTTCCCTTTGGTCAGCTGGCCTGAGAAGGAGTGGGGGGAGGCGCATTCTTTCCTTTCCCAAGGAAGGTGAACTGGCCAGAAGTTTGGTGCACTGGGAGACAGGAGAGAGGAGTCCTGGGCTGTTCTTCTGGGGGTCAAGACAGGTGATGAAGCCTCCCCGTCTACCTCTGCTTGTTCTTGGGTCTGATCACACGGTCTTGGGCCTGGCATTTGTGTATTGATGAGCCTGTTGCCTGCGCCTGCAAGACTGCTTTTCTCCCTGGGAGTTTCATTCGGGTCACGATTGGAAGGCATTTCCCATAAATCAGCCAGAGCACATGTCCTTGCCCACCAGCCAATTACAGAATGCACTGGGGCAGACCTGTACATTACCCAAAACAATGTATCACGGCACTTCTGAACTTTAAAAAATAGTCTCTAATCTTGCCCTCAAATGTAGACAAGTCAAACTATACATAAGTATGGGTATGTCCCCAAAATGTGCATTTTTTTAAAATGTGTTGTGGTTATATTTTAGGGAAACTTAAAATTAGACAAGAAACCCTGCGTGTGCGCATGTGTGCATGTGTGTGCGCACAGAATTCCTTCCTTTTCCTTCCAGCAGCTCGTGGTAAATGTCAGAAAGTCAAGGTGCTGAGCTGCTGTGTTGGTGTTTCTCCCGGTGTGTCGTGGGTCTCCTTTCCTCCCCATGGGGCTGCCGGCCAGGTGGCGTCCCTCAGAGAACTGCTTGTCCTCTGTCTAGAGCCTTCACTTTTCTCACTCAGCCTTTGAGTGACATCCTCTTCTCTGTGTAAAAAATACACATTTTATTCCGCAAACAGCTTTGCTACATTACCACCGTCTAAGAAGTAATCAGTAAAGAAGATCCCCCCCCCCACCACCTAGTCTGATCTCACCAGTCTCATGGTTTACCTGTGTTCCTTTCTTCCCTTCTCCACATCCTGCTCTGACCTGGATCTGGGTGCAGAGATAGCTCTAATAATGCTGCTTAGAAACGATGGCTAGTGTATTCTTCTGGGCCACTTAGCCTTCAGGCTCAGTATCTCCGTGGTGGCCCAGGGTCCTCTCTGCCTTGCTTCTGCCTGCGTTTCTGTCTTCCCTTCCTTTGCACGAGCAGTGGGTTGCTCACTACTGACTGGCTGTTTCTGCCATCATCCACTGCCTTGTGTTTCCACATTGCTTCCCAGAGGGTCCCAGAGCACCCGTGTCTGAGGTGCGCGTCTCCCCACCCAGCTCAGCCATCCCAGCACCAGGGACTCCCGTTCCAGAACCTGCTGGCTGCTTGTTACGGTGGGATCTCTTTCTCAGGTGTGCGTTTCTTTCTTCCCTGAGGTCCGGGGCATTTGGTGGGGAGGATTTACAAGGAAACGTGGCTGGGGCCTTTCTGCATGTGCCTTCCCGGGGCTGTGACCGCTGGCATCATGGAAGAGATTCTGGCCTAGGAGGGAAAGCCTGGCTTCGAGATCAGAAGAGCCTTCTGCGTTTTGCTGGAGGGACCGTCCCCGGGGTTCTCCAGGAGAGCCTTGGCACACCCCGGAGGCATCTGTGTCGGGATTCGAGCCTTGGTTTTTCCAGGAATTCAGTGCACAGTCGTGCTTGAACTTGCCCTCCCCACCCTCCATGTGTCCCAGCAGCTGCTGGCAAAGGTGTCCCCAGGGGCCAGCTGTCTGAAGGCAGGCCCGCCGGTGAGGGCAAGAGAGCCCTGGCCTCCGCTCCGCTGATTCACTGGGAGGTGAATCATTGTTCCTTTGGCTTCAGAAGTCACACGGCGGTGGAGAGCTGTGTTTATGAGGAAGCACAAACGTAATTCTTGCTTTTAGAAGGAAGAAAATGTGAGTTGGGGATCAGTTTGGCTTTGTAGCAGATTCCCTCAGGAGGGCAGGGGAGCGATCTCAGTAACCGTCTTCTTCCTCTGCCTTCCAGCTGCAGGGGAGGGAATGGAGGCCCGGGGAGAGGATGCCCGTGAACACACGGGGTCTCAGAAAGTATAGAGGACATTCTTGATTTTCTCTGAACTGTCTTTTAATTCAGGGGAAAAGTGATCATCGTGACATGGAAGAAATGGAAGAAGCTAACTCTGTGTGGTGTAAAGGAAATCTACCTGTTTGGGGTTACCGAGTAAGACCCAAAACATCTTCCCTGGGGGTGCGCTGGTAATCGACTGTCTCCATCTGCAGGGGCCCCAGGAGATCAGGTCATCATGTGGATTGTCTGAGCACAATCCTATTTCCCTGACTTTGGACAGAAAGCCAGAAAGTGAGAAGCACACCATTGAAGCATATTTTAGACATAGACTTGGGCAAACATGGCTTCTCTCCCCCCATACTGTCTCTTGAGTAGGGTCCCTGGTAGCAGAGCCAGCTGCGCATTCGGCCCTTCTGCGCCCTGTGATCCTCCCCTGAGGGAGAGCCCATCATCTAATCAGAGCTGGCAGAAGACAGAGCCCCGGGGTGTGCTGCCTGGTTTCGTGCCTGTGCTACAGGAGGTGTGGAAAGGGCAGGGACGCTGCTTCCTGGCCACAAAGTGGGGGTGCCGAGCTGCAGAGCAGGGTTCACGTTCTGGAAATGGGGAGCCTGTTAAGTTGTACAGAGTGGGCCTTGCAGGCGTCCCGGTTCTCTTTGAGCTGCTTCCACTGCAGGTGGTTGGGGAGGACTGGAGGGAGTCCTTGGAAGCAAGATGAGAGGCTGGGAGCAGAAATCCTGGAACCCAGTTAGATTTCTTCCGGATGAGATAATACCGAGGAGGAGCGGGACGAGGACACAGCACGCGGCCAGTGCGTTCTCTTTCCCTTGCACGGGCATGTGGCATGCTCATGGATGTGTGTGTGTGTGTGTGTGCCCCTGGGGACTTCTGAGCATTGGCTGTTGACGTTCATCTCTTGGACATGCTGGTGCTTACTCAGGTGGCTCCAAGGAGTCTACACCCTGCAGGCACAGAAGAGTGCCCCCGGTTATGGGAGGGGAACCTGTGATTATTCTCGGCGCTAGAATTCACGGGCTGCTCACAGAGCCTGAACCCCCTGAGCTGGGGACCGGCAGTAGTCTCTCCCCTGGGAGGGAGTCATTCAGCTGTCCATGAATGAGCGTGAGGCGAAGCTGGGTCAGACCCCTAGCGCGCGAGGCAATCTCGGAGAAGAAGTTGGCTGAAGGGGCCCCGGGGTTTGACCCATGATCCGAAACACAGCTCGGCAGACTGGGTTGCCGAGGTCCTGCCACGTGCTGTCGCACCCGTTGGTGGTGCCCCTGGACCTGTCGATTGAGGTTTCAGATGGACTGACTTGCATGGGGATCCTTTCTTGATAGTGCATCATTGTTCTGTCTTCGCAGAGGGACTTTGGGAGAGCAAACTGATGTCGGGGGGGTGCCGCTGGCCAGGGCGGGACTCCCCATCTGAGACGGGCGCACTGCTGCCAGCCCTGCACAGTAGCGTTAAAAATGAATACCGTGAGCTGTGCATAAAATTAAAGGCGGGCTCACAAAACTGTGCCGAGATGCTCAGCGAGAAAGATTCAGCTAACATACGAGAAGCTGCGGGGCGTGAGTCTATCTGTCCTGGACGGTCAACCCAAGGCCGGCATTGCATGGTGCAAGTCACCTGGCAGCATGAAGGGTGGATGTGTGTTTGCGTTTTGAGGCACTGGCTGATGGTTTGGTCACAACTGCCTGTGAATGAGAATAATTATTACCTTGACAATTCTTTGCAGTCTGTCTGCCATTAAAGTGTCTAAGTGACTTGCTGAGCAGGGAGCAAATACCTACCTGAGGCCACCTGAGTGATGGGGATGTATCCGCTGTCACGGGAGGCCTTGGAACCTGCTTTATGGAGCTCCTCGGTGGAGGAATCCCGTCATAGTGGTCTGCAAAAGAGATCCTGCTGTTCGTGGGGTGGACTCTGACATCTGGAATGAAATTCTTCCAGGGCTCCGTCTGATCTCATCATTGTTTTGTGGTCCAGGACCTGACAGTGTGGCTGTGAGCGGCTGGCATCTCCCTGCCCCCCATCGTGGACCACACGGCCACTCACTTTTTCCCTCAGGCCCCCTCAGTCTGGAGTAGAGCAGATTGTTGCCATTCAGTTAATGCCCCCCACCCAGTATGAGCAAAAAAGCTCAGGAGTACTGGGGTGACTGAGATTGACCCAGATGACTTCTTATCTTGAAGACAACTGCTCCCACATTATGCTTTGAAAATCCCTCACGGTCATGGGCCAGTATCGGGGAGGCTTTTTGGCCGTGTGTCCGTGGTGTCCACCACTTCCATCTGTTTCTATCTTCCTGCAACTTCGGGGTCACCCCCAGCCACCTGCCTCTCCACCTGCTCTGCAGGCCCCTGTCCCAGGGCGGTGATCTTCACATTGTTTTCTTTCCTTTTGCTCTGTTTTTTGTCTAGGGTGGGTCCTGAAACTGTGCTAGTGTCCCCCTAGGGGATGGGCCATCAGTGGGTGGCCCTGTCCCTCTTCACAGGGAGATGCGTAGAGGCAGGACCCTTGGAGAGTCTTGGAGGATGGTTTGAAATTTGCCTGAATTAAAGTGCCTTAAGTGATGCTGCAAGCTCCATGGGTGTGGTTCCTACTCCCTCCCTTGGTGGTGAGGTTCCTCCCTGGGAAAGACAGTTTTCCATTTGCATTGTGAACTCATCCACAGCCTAAGAAGCTGAGGTCGGGGAGGGACATGCTGGCCTGTGCCTGTAGCCACCCCCCCCCAACCCTGGTTCGTGTTTTCCATTGCCTCCATCAGGAACCAGGGGTTTGTAGCCAGTCTAACCTGAGTTCAGATTTCTGTCCCTCCCCTCCTGCTTCGCTGTGCAATTTGAGTGACCCCTTCTAAGCCTCTAGTCGGTTGTCTGAAAAAGTTAGAGGGTAGAGGTACCCACTCTATTGCCAGGGACTGAATGCTAGCGGGTGTAACAGGCACACGGCCTGTGCCTGAGTTTCTCTGGTGTTACTGTTGGTCCCAGCCCTGGTCACCATGCTGACACCAGGTCAGTGCAGTGGCCCCTCTGATAGGGTCTTAGAGGACACACGGGACAGTGTGCCTTTTGTGAGAGTTCCAAAGGAGGGTAGTGAAACATTTTTAGAAGGTTTACTTAAAACTCCTGTGCTGGTTATGTATTGGAATTTAGTTGTATTGTTGTTTAGGGAGATGGGCAGAGGGCTCCCTGGAGGAGGTGGCCTCCTACCCCGGGAGGAGGTAAGTGTGGTCACTGGGCAGGGAGCTCCTGGAGGACTTGGTGGGGCATAGAGGAGTGTCAGTTTTTCCTAAACCGGAGAGTGAGTCTAGCAGAGAAGTTATTTTTCTATGACAAACTAAGTCCCAGTGACCTTCTGTCTCTGCTTCCAAAGTTCTAATTTTTCCATTATTCCATCCTTGACTTTATCACACTTTAAAAGCCTCTTACACTTTTATATGTCTTTTTAAAATGTGTCATTTTAATGATCCTTCAAATGGTGTGCCTTTCTTCCAAAAATGAGGGAAATGAGGGAGGGAGGGAGGGGAAAAGAGAACATTTGGCTTTTTACTAAATCAGTCATTTTAAGACATTTGAGTCGATTGTTTATCTAAAATGTAATCTGTTACATCTTTAATGTCGGAAAAGATACCAACACTCTGTGCCCTAGTGTGGTGCTTTTGCACACTTGTGTAGAGATGCATGAGAGGAATCTGGGGGAGGCTTTTTGAAGCAGATTTCTGGGTTCTGCCCTCAGAGATTCTGACTCAGGGAGTCTGGGGTGGGGCCCGAGACTTTGCATTTCTTAAAAATTTTTTTTTTAAAGATTTATTTTATTTGAGAAAAAGGGAGAGTGCCTGGGCACAAGAGTCGGGGGAGGGGCAGGGAGAGAGAATCTTAAAACAGACTCCCCTCTGAGCTCAGAGTCTGATGCGGGGCTTGATCTCTGGATCCTGAGATCATGACCTGAGCCAAAACCTAACAGCTGGACACTCAACCAACTGAGCCACCCAGGTGCCGAAGACTCTGCATTTCTAACATTGGTGCCATGTATTTGCAGACGCCCCTGGTCCGGGGACCACATGCCGAAGAACACTGCCTAGACCTTCCATGATTTCAAAGGGTACCATGCAATATATCATGTGTCACTAGGCATCATGGGTTGATGAAAAGGAAATCAATTAGAAATACTTCAGCCCTTCCATTAGATCATGGGCTAGCTTCTCTTGTTATTTATTCTGGAGTACCTCTTATATCAAAGTAGTGGCTTTTTAATTTCGAGCTTGGGTTAATTTATGGAGTTTCTGAAGCAACAGAATTCAGTAAATCAAAGTGGATGACCGTGGTGATAGGCAATCAGAAAAATGTCTTTTTGATTAGAGCATGATCTTTGGATGAAAAAGCTGAAAATAAGCATGGATCAGATCTTGGGGGAGTGAAACATTCGGAGGGAGTCCCTTGCTGCCCTGGGAACTGGGTGGGTTTGTGTGTTCATTCATTCATTCACTCATTCCCCCCCCCAACACCTCCACTGCTCTTTCCCCTCTTTCCCCATGTCCCATTGGCTGGCCCGCCCATCCATCCATCCATCCATCCATCCCCAGTTAGCTGTTTTCCATGGCAGCTCCAGGCACTGACGATGCACCAGAGGAGAAGGAACGTAAACTCTGTGCACTCATACTGAAGCACGCAGCCAGCGGTGCCTTCTGAGTTCCTGGGGGTTCTTGCAAGTGCAATTGCCCTCCACCCCTCCACCCTGCTGCTCTGAGGAACACCTGGCAAATAGCACATGGAAAAAACTCTATGTGAAAACAAGTACCGATTTTCAAAGTAGAAAAAAGCATGGTTTCTACAAATTGCAAATCTGTGAGCTTAGCTTCAGCTGCATCTAAAAGTCTAGAAAAACTTGATTTTAGCTTGTGCCCCAGCCAACACAAGATGGAAACCATTAGATGGGTAACGCCAACAAGGAGAGAGATTTGCTACCACTGAGAATACTGTGCCCTGGTTCTTCATATCAGCAATTTTCTTAAAATTCTTTCTTTTTGATGGACTCTGATCCCCATTTTGACAAATTAAGGACAACTATTTGCAGTGAATGTTATAGATGAACGGAATGCACAAAACCCAGCTAGTCTGAGATGTTATTTGAGCAAATAAGCAAATATTAAAATCACTGATGACAATGACATAGAAACACCCATTTCTATGTGGGCGTCAGATGGGCTGTTACCAGAAGATGCTTGGTGGGCAAGGGTGCAGGGGTGGGAAGCGTTGAACCCCCACGCTCCCAGTGATGGAGTTGAAATCATTTACCTTTTCTAGAAAGCAGTTTGGAAATGTTGAATCAATGAAAGGTTCCTACACTGTGACCTGGGAATTATGCTTCTAGGAATCTAGGCTAAATAAATAGAGATTTTCACAGTGATTGATGGGTTGGTTTATATTTTTCCCCTTCTTGTTCCAGAGAGGATATAAAACAGCCTACAGGGATGGGCGGGTGTTTAAAGGCAAGATACTGTTTCTGAAAATGTCTTACTTTGACAAAAATCAGTCTTACATCACACCAGGTGTCTTCTAGGATGAAATGATTAAGGTTTAGCATACCATGTTTATTTTTTGAACTTGATTTTTTATGGTTATTTAACTGGGAAAGAGATACAGAGTGATGCTAACTGTACCCCATACTGAAGGCGGTCGGCTGACCTTCACACCTTGACTGGGCAAGAGACTCGCTGACCTGCTTTCCAGATGGCAGAGGAAAGGGTCTTGGTAAGTCCCCAGATAGACGCGCTTCAAGCTTGCCTCCTGGAAGCAGCACACCTGACCCCTGTGGCTGGGCCCTGCTTCCACGGTTATCAAGGGCACCACCCAGGCCATGTGGTCACACTCCAGCCTCTGTCTACTCCAGACTGAGGTTCTGCCTCCCAGCCTCAGGCCCTCCCCTGAGTCCCTGTGTCCCTGTCCCCTACTCTCACCCAATCTTGAAGTACTGCCATCAGCAAATGAGCTGATCAGGTGTCTGTGGGGTGACAACACCGATCATAACTGAAGGGAACAGTGTTCTACCTGGGGTTGGGGGAGGGGCACTGATGGCAATGCCAGAGATCCCCAGTGGCATTTCATAGGCCTCATGGGACACCAGGGATGAATCAGAGCAGGAAAGACCCCAATTCCTCCACCCATAACAAGTGTGGGATGGTAGCACAGCACTGAGGAGGAGCAGAGCCTGGGTCCATCTCCCTCACCATCCACGTACGAGCTCTCTGGCCCTGGGCGACTCCTTGACCTCTTGAAGCCCTTCCCTCCTCTGCAAAAAGGAAATCGGACCCAGTTGCTGCATGGGTCACCCTCTTGCTTTGTTATGTAAAGAAAAGGGGTGTAGATTCACTGGTTTCTTCTATGTGATCCGTTCCAACTTTGCATGTTATTGGATGGATTCAGTAGTAAAGGAGAAACTTTCCAAGAAGGATTTGAAAGGTGGTCACTATGAGCAGAACAGAAAGAAAGCTTTTTAAGTCATTTATATTGTGTTCAGAGCATAAACAGAATTGTTGAAAAGCCAGCCTAAATCCAAGTTTTAAAAATTAAAAATAACCTTCCTTGTAAAAAACAATGTAAGTCAGTTTTCTTTTTTAATTTTTATCATGGAGCCCAGGACGGGGCTTGAACTCTTGACACCTAACTGATTGAGTCAGATACCTAACTGATTGAGCCACCTTGGGCACCTCAGCAACACAAGTCGAATTAGAAAATACAGAGCAAGAATGAAGAAGACAAGTCCTAACAGTTACTCGGAGGAAGGTAGAATCCGTATTCTCTAGCTGCAAATTTCAGTCTGGACTGCGAGGATGGCTTTTATTCATAACGTATATTTAATGTCATGTGAGCTCTTCTTCCTTCTGCTGCTGCTGCTTCTTCCCTGGGCCTCTGTGTGTAGCATATGAAATGGTTGACAGGAGCCCCAAATGATTCTTCTCTGCCCAATAATGTGATCATTGCGGTGGCATTTCCTGGACAGCTGGGGTTGCTTAACTTTGTAGCTACATGGTAAGATGAAGGAAACAGATTTTCCAATTGAATATTTTAATACATGACGATTGAAAAGGGATACCATAAACCACATCATGGACACTGCTGCTGATGTGATGAGAAGAAGGATTTTAATAGGTGCGTCACTGTCCCACTGTGGAGACCGGAATAAAGAGTGGTTCATCCAACTGAAGGTCATCCTTGGGCCTCCATGTGTGGGTTTAGCAGAGAGGGAGTGATCTCAGGACAGTGACACGTAACAAGTGACAGGAGCTGGATATTGGTAGTCAGTCTTGCCCCCGGCCAGTTCTGAAGGTGATGTGCTCTCATCTTAACCCCCCGGGCTTTCTGAGGACCTTCCCTTCTCCTTTCAACAGGACAGTGCTTGATGGTAATTTCCTCTGAAAAGTCCATCATGGGTCTCTGCTATATTTTCACGGCAGCAAATGGTCTTAAGGAAATTAGAATAAAAATATCCAGCATATTCTGAGTCTCCGAGCTGCTGCTCGCCGCTTTATTGGGAGCTAGTTGAAACATTTATAAGGAGTGAGCAGTGCGTTTTCAGTCCTTATGTTGTGTCTTTGTCACTGTGATTTGTATTCATATAGGAAGCCCAGCAAACTTGGAAAGAAAATGACTTTCTGATTGAATCATATAATTTCAAACAAAGCTATTTCATGAATAAGGAATATTAATTATGGTATCCGGAGTGATCCCCAGGTTTTTGTTTTGGTTTTTTTTTGTTGTTGTTGTTTTTTTAGTTTTGTGTTAGCAGAAACATTTGTGCCTTCCATACAGGTCAGCATAGATTTAAAAGCAGACATACGCTTTGAAAATTTATTCATGCTGGAATCGCGCACATGGAATTAATTAAGTGTACAGAAGCTGGAAGATAGAAGGGTCACTGCCTCCATTTTTGTTCTGTAAAGCGCTTTATTCCACTGGGAGATCATACTTGGCTGTCATGCGTGGTGTATGGTTTCTTCATGGTGTGTATTAATAACCTGTAGGTGGAAACCATGACAGACAGAAGACCGGAAAGTGACGTGCCCTGAATTTGTTTCTAGGAATGGTAATCCTAACGATGCCCGGGGATCTCTTGGGGAATCATGGCATCATATCTCTCCCGGCCTTGATGTCTCACTTCTCTGTTACTTTTGTCCTTTTCCCTTTATTTCACCACTATCAGACTCCCCACCCCCAGTTTCCAAAGGGAAGGTTGGTGGAGGTAATGGAACAGTCCTGAGTGCTTTTATCTGATCAACTAGTAACAGCTAGCTTGTTTCTCAGGGCGGGACTGTGTGTGCATCTGGTGCTCGGCAGAGTGGCCTGAGAAGCCAGAGCACGTGGTTCTTGTGTTGTTGTCCCTGGCAGTCTCCTTGGAGCAGAATTCCTTAGTTTGTGGCGAAGTCATCTACATTATCATATGGACGTATGTGTGTCATATCATATGTACATATGGTAATATACATTATCATGTATCATATATACATATAAGTATACATACTTATACGCGTATGTATGAGTACATACTTGTGTGTGTATTTGTGATACATTTCAAAAAGTATGCTTTATTCATGCTTGAGTTTGTTCAGTGGAAATTTCTAAGCTTTTTTTTCCTGCCCCAGTGAGGAGGCTCTGTCCTACAGGCCATGGGGGTATCTCTGTTGGGAAAAGATCCTAGTCTTTGATCTGGAGATTTAAGGAAGGGGGTGGGGCCAATGCAGAATGAGACAAGGCCCTTGGAGCTTGGATACTTCCAGTAAGTGACCAGCAGGGCTGTACACACTTTGCTGGGCAAGTGAAGAAAGCATCCTGTTCCAGGAAGGCAGGTGCCTGGCATGTCTTTTCCTTCCCTGCAAAGATGAAGGAGTCGTTCTTCATCCTTCAGTCGTCCCAAGACTGCAGCCCCTGTTCCCACTGGCCTGGGGGGATGCTCCTGCTAATGACTGCTAGTAAGGATACCACGCAGGACAGAATATTGCTTTCATTTATCTGGGTGTCTTATTACCACCATGGAAACGGACATTCAGGTCTGAAGAAGACACACCTTCTTTGTAGGGCTGTCATCATATCCTTGTTTCTAGAGCTCCATTTAAGAGAAAGAAAAAGAAAAAACAAGAGAGTTTCAAGCCTAAAATCCTGACTTGTGTATGTTAATAATGTGGTTTATTGTAATGGCATTAAGGAAATGGGAGCGTCGGGTTCAGCTTCTGCTAGAGCCCTCCAGTCAACATTGCTGACAACATACGAGGATGACGGTTTAATGGTTGCACAAGACACACCTGGTTTTAGGTGAATCCAGTAAGGTATTCCAGTGAAAAGCGGAAACCCAAAGTGACCCCACCTCTCACGTGTGCGGTTGATTCCTGGTTTCTATGAGAGGGTGGCAGGGAGGCTGAGCAGAGGCGTACCTGCTGCTGTCAGTTGGAGGGGCCGTACTTGGTCATTGGCACCCTAGGAGCAGAGCTGGCCTCCCAGTCCTGAGCTTCTCACGTCTAGTAACTGTTCTTTCAGTTGCGGTGCTGGGCAGCCCTGGAGTTGAGCTGCACCTTGTAAGGCCTGTTGATGATGGGGCAGCTTTGAGATCTACTGGGGGGGGAAGGGGCCTTTTGTAGATCCAGATGTGACTGTTACACACCAAATGCTCCTCTTTAAGAATTGCTGTTTGCTAATCATGAAGGTGCTTTCATGAGCTGAATGGTGTTTACCCAGAATCCATATGTCCAATGAGGCCTAGCCCCTCCCCAACAGCACGTCAGAGACTGTTTGGAGACAGGATCTTTAAAGAAGTCAGGAAGTTAGATCAAGTCACTTGGATGGGCCCTGATCTAGAAGACACACCTGACTGGTGTCCTTATAAGAAGACATTAGGACACAGGCACGAAGGCACCACCATGTGAAGACATGGGGGAGACACCGTCTACAAGCTAGAGAGAGACCTCGGAAGAAGTCAGCTCTCTGACACCTTGACTTCAGACTTCTACCCCCTAGAGCTTGGAGAAAATAAATGCCTGTTGCTTACACCCCCAGTCTGTGAGACTTTGTTACAGCAACGAGAGCAGACTTTGAAAGAACTTTGAAATATTTGTCTTGATAGTCAAGTTCATTAAAACCTTGGTGGCCAATCAAACATTTATGGAAATTTCTCCTTTACACTTTTAACCCCTTTGAAAAATGTTTTTGCTTGTTTGTGCACAACTTGTCTATTAGCAGAATGTCTTTTGGTACTAGAAGTGATGAGGTTTTGCTTTAGAAATAATGCTGCTGGGGCGCCTGGGTGGCTCAATGGGTTAAAGCCTCTGCCTTTGGCTCAGGTCATGATCCCAGGGCCCTGGGATCGAGCCCTGCATCGGGCTTTCTGCTCCTCGGAGAGCCGGCTTCCTCCTCTCTCTGCCTGCCTCCCTGCCTACTTGTGATCTCTCTCTCTCTGTCAAATAAATAAATAAAATCTTAAAAAAAAAAAAAAAGAGAAAGAAAAGAAAGAATGCTGCTGATGCTACATGTGGAGGTACTGAGTTGACAGACCTCCTAAGGTCTGCATGTCTGCTGAGCAATGCTCAGTTTTCCAAGGACCCTGGCCTTTGGACTGATCTAATTATATCCGGAATGTGTCTGATGGTGAGAATTTATGGCTTACTTATAAGTGAGTATTTCCGCTTTAGGGAGGAGAGATCCACAGTTGGCAGACTTCCCTGCGACCTTCCAGGGTCAGGAGCAAGGGCAGGAGGAGGAGGGTTGAGAGGGCGCTGGGGGCACTGGGTGGGGGAACCTGGAGAGGGCTCGCAGGCAGAGACGGGCCCAGCAGATGGGCTGGGAAGGAGATGTTGTGATTTGGAGCCCACACCGGTGTTTCTGCCAGGGCTGCCCTAGAGTCTCCGCTGGCGGGGGAAGCAGAAGCCAAGTTAGAGCCAGGGATAAGGGCTGAGGGGAAAGCTGAGGGTTTACTCATTTTTCCAGGGTGGGATTTGGGGATAATACTAACCTCAGGACTGGTAGCTGTCCTTGAGATCCAAATAAACAAGGAGCCTGTTTTAGCCTGGTCTGGTATGTCTTGAGCTTCCAGTGCCCTATCCTTCGGAAGCAGGGTGAGGGGCTTGTGTGCCTGCCTGGTCCCAAAACATTTTACACTTTGCTCTCCTTTGCCTTCCCCCTTCTGTCCCGCCCCCGCCCAAGCAGAGCGGAAGGACATGCCCCCGACATTCTCCAGCAAAGCTCTTTCACAGTTTTATTCCTGGCACTCTGCCTTTGTGGCCTCGCTCTGCAGATCCAGAAACCTGGCTGGGCCCTCCTTGGAGGCAGGCCACATGGGGGACTGTGGGTCGGAGGCCTGGGGAGCGGGGTCGGGGGGCTGCTGTCAGCCATTCCCCTTGCATGGACTTGGTGCTTTTCTGAGCGTCCCCGGGTAGCGCTGGGCTCCAGTCTAGCTCTAGGCCTTACCCTGAGGTCCAGGATGCCTTTTCTACTGTCTGTGATGAAAAGTTTCTGTATCTGTAAAAGATGTCTAATAATAATACCTACCTTATAGGAACACTGGAGAATAGAAACTGAATTAAATGAATTAATCCCTGAAGGCCCTTCAGCTGAGCCTGGCCTTTGGCATGCCCTCCTCAGGCCTGGCCTTGGCCAGGGCAGGAAAGGGGGAGCTGAGGGTTGGTCTGGCTGAGCCTTGAGGCCCACCAAGGGGGGACCCTGGGCTGCAGAGGGAGGGTCAGGACGAGCAAGCTCCTGGGGAGTCTAACAGAAGTGCTAGAAGTTCTGGGGTCATGGTGGGGCTGCTGATGGCCTGGTGCCCTTTAAGCCAAGGCCAGCCCTCTCTGGTCGGCAGTAGCCCTGCACAGCTAGGCTTTTTTGGGCCTTCGAGTCCTCAGTCAGTGTAAATCACTTCTGTTCTATTTCGCTCCTAAGCTCGTAGGAGAGTTGAAGGTGTGCTGCGTGCCTGGCTGGCAAAGCATGGCCACTTTGTACATTGTTTCTCAGGAGGGAGGTTGCCTCTAGCCGGGCTGGCCAAGTGTGGACCCACGTGACCTGCATGGTGCGCAGGAGGTGTGAGCAGCTCAGGCTCCATATTTATCCCCTTGCCTTGGCATTCAGCGGCATCCTGTGGATGGTGGAACATTCTAGAGCCGTGGTGTGCAGCAGTGGGGAGTCTCGGCAGCTTGCTTGGGTAAACGGCCATCTCAAGCGTTACATTTCCTTGCATACGAACTCCTGACTTCCTGGAGCATTCTTCTGGAGGAAAAGTCCTTTTGTGCAAACATCCTGTTGGCCAGTATCACTTTATCCCCACCCAGAAGCATCCAGTGCCTGCTGTCGCTTCTCTGGAAATTCTTGGACAGTCGATCCAGTGTGGTAGTGTTTGCACACACAAATGTGGCCACCCTTGCGGGTGACTTCCCAGAGTGCATGCCCTGCACAGGGTCCCACTGCAGCTCCCGACAGCTTCCCTGAAGGTGCCCTTGGAAACACGAAAGCCAGGATTTTGAAAACTTCTCAAGTGCCACATGCCAGGGACCAGGCCCTTAGGTCTTTGCATTGACTCTGGGTAGGCCCACGATCGTCTTCCTTTTCAGTAGTTCTAAGTTATTTCAAGTGTTCTGGTTCTTTTTTTTTTTTTTTTCCCCTTTTGAAGGTTTTTATTTATTTGAGAGAGGGAGAGGGCGCTCACATGAACAGGGGGAGGGACAAGCAGTCTCCCCTCTGAGCAGGGAGCCTGATGCAGGGCCCAATCCCATGATCCTGGGATCATCACCTGAGCTGAAGGCTGACACTTAGCCGACTGAACCACTGAGCCCAGCAGGCGCCCCTCTAGTGTTCTGGTTTTCAGTGAGTATCTGAGCACTGAGATCAATGGCTTGCATTTCCTTCTATGTCAGTAAAGGCCCAGTACCCTGCGGGTAGCTCTGGCTAGCTAAACCTTGGCCAACCTGCTGGCCTTCCTCATCCTGGGACGGCTGCTGCTTTTGCACAGTTATCATGGCACAGACTTGAGGGGGAGGAGGGGGGCCTTGGAGGGCTCCTTGGAGGATCCAAACCCTTCCCTTCTGACCAGTTCCCAAGTGAAGCCGCTGCTTCCCTAGGTAGTCACAGTCTGGAAACTCCCCGCCCCCAAGCATGGCTTTGAGTCCTGGAAGGAGGGGCACGATCTTGCGGGGGAGGGGGGGGCGGCCACCCAGGATCAGCTGCACTGCAGGATTTTTGTGGTCAGGGGAAGAAGTGAATCGCCCTCCTCTCTGTGTCTTTCCCTAACCACTAGAGACCTTGTAGATAAACTTCTCGGGGGTGGGGGGCTGCTGTGTGGTGTAGCAGTGTAAACGGGGGCGTCAGCCGACCTCTGCTATTACTTGCAACATGAGCAAGGTGCAACTGCTCCCTTCCAGAATTAACCTTGAATCAGTTGCCTGGATTGGTAAAGTTAACCACCTGGCAGCATTTATTAAGCAGAACACTGATAATGCCTGGGGCTGGGAGATAAAGATGCTGGTCCTGTGTTGGGACTGATACCCAGAAGGGGTGGCCCAGGTGTGCCTCTGCGGGAGTGGGGAGGCCCAGGCTGTGAGTAGGACCTACCATACCAGCCCCAGCGGGAGGCTGTGGGGAGATGGGGTATGGTGTGGTCAGGACTGGACAGGAGTTGGCTCTTTTGGAATGAAGGGTCTTGGGAGGCAGCAGGCAGCGCATGTTTGTTAAGCACTGGGACACATGCTTCATATATATAGTCACGTTTGATTGTCACATCTACCCTGTCATCACAGCCTTACTGCCAAGTGAAGCTGGCTCAGAGACTTGAGATCCCTTTCCCGAAGTCACACAGGCTTTGCATCATTCTGGCCTCAGAGCTCAGCCCCTTAGCTGCTCTGCACAGCAGGGGTGGCGGGGGCCATCCAGGGCCTGGCGTGCGGGTATGAGTGGACAT
The DNA here is from genome assembly GCF_022355385.1 of Mustela nigripes. Classification (NCBI taxonomy): domain Eukaryota; kingdom Metazoa; phylum Chordata; class Mammalia; order Carnivora; family Mustelidae; genus Mustela; species Mustela nigripes. The sequence goes on from NC_081559.1 coordinate 41,934,742, forward strand.
TCTGTTCTGCAGGTGACAGGGAGTCTCTGAGCGGAACGATGGCCCACAGATTCCATCAGGGCGGTGGAGAGGCTGCTGTCTGCTAGCTCTGCGACTCCGGTGAGGGGTGAGGAGGGTATAAAGGGAGGAAGGAGAGTGCGCTCTTCAGGAGGTAGGAGGAGTTTAGGAGGGGGCCAGAGGGCACACAGAGGGAGGATAGGCTTTTGTTTCTGTCTGTTATTAAGTGGGAGATAATTCAGTATTTTCCGTGCTGGCTGGATGAATGTGATGGATGGCCACGGTCTGTTTGCCAGCTCTGAGCAGGAGAGGTGAGCGTGGGTGGGAGGCCCAGAGTGTGGCAGCTCTGCGGTGTGGTCCCCCCAGGTTCTCAGAGCAGGCTGCCCGGCTAGGAGAGTTGGGATGGGCTTGTGGGGGGACCAGTGCTGCCGGGAGGGCCTGCGGGGTGCTGGCGCCCAGCCTGCGCCCCCACCCCCCGTCGTGTGAGCATCTGCCTAGTGGGGCCCCGAGATGCAGACTCAACACTCCCACACTTGAGCATGGGTCCAGCGGGCTTGAGTTTGGATGGAGCCACCTTTGGGGTGGGCCTAGGTGGGGTTCTCAGAGGCATCAGGGGCCAGCAGAGCAGCGGGGGGTGAGGGCAAGGGGTGTGCCTTGGTCTTGGCTGGATAGAGTAGGGCCTACAGATTGGAAAGGACTGGACGTGTCACGCGAGCCTGCAGAGAGCAGGAGTGGACGCGCTGGAAAGAGAACAGCTGTTTGGAGGCTTGTGGCCCGGTAGGAGACATTTGGAGGCTAAGATTGTGGGTTGTCACAGACCTAGGTAATTCAAGGGCATAACCTTGGGAGGAGGCCCCAGGAGCTAGTGAAGAGAAAGACCACGTGCATTCAGGAGACAGTGTGGCCTGGCTCTCCACAGGGATGCTGTACCCCTAGGCACCTTTTTTTTTTTTTTTAATTTTTTTATTTTTTTAAGATTTTTTTTTTTATTTATTTGTTAGAGAGAGAGAGAGATACAGAGCGCAAGCACAGGCAGACAGAGTGGCAGGCTAGAGGCAGAGGGAGAAGCAGGCTCCCTGCCGAGCAAGGAGCCCGATGTGGGACTCGATCCCAGGACACTGGGATCATGACCTGAGCCGAAGGCAGCCGCTTAACCAACTGAGCCACCCAGGCGTCCCCCTAGGCACCTTTTTTGGGGTATCCGGGAGGTAGTAACAGGAAGAAAAGAGGCCCTGGGGCATGGCATCGACATCCCCATTCTGTGTATGCACTCCCTGCCAGGCCACCTGGCGATGTCTTAGCTGACGCTAGGACTTTGTAGTTTGGAGTCTTTTGGGGGTTGCCTTTGATCCACTCACACTCAGGTCAGTAGCTGGGTGAACCTCCTTTTACAGATTCGACAAGTTTTGTATTGGTAACCAGCCACATCACCATCTTCAGGAGCACTCCCAAGAGCAGAGACGATGCTGGAGCCCTACGAATTGTTTGATTGTGGCAGTGTTGTTTCTCATCCCTCCTCTTTGTCTCATGGAAGATTCTGGAGCAGGTGGTGATTTCAAGGATGTGCGCCTAGCATGGCATGCATCTTAGCCCAGGGAGGTAGCTCCAGGGCAGCCTGGGCTCTCTGGCCCCCATGCCAGCGTCTTCCTGGCACAGGACCTCCTCACCCCTGCTCCCCACAGGCCGCTTGCCAATGAGCCGTGCGTGGCAAGCAGATGAGAGGACACGGATGCTTTATTTCATCTTACAATGTCAGAACGGGTCCCCGTGACCCACTTCTCCGCTTTCTCAGGAGCTCTTATGCAAATTGTAACTAGCAAGGGGGCCGCCACCACTTCCGCCCCAAGTGGTGTGTTTGTCCTCTGCCCCCGGGAAGGCCGAGCCGGGGACATACTGGCTAATAGAGGCAGGAGGGTGGTCATGTGGCTCCCGCTGCTGACCAGGGGGAGTGTGTCTGGGCTATGAGCAGGCTTCTTAGCCATGTTGTTTTCCACATTTAGAGAGAAATACATCAAGCCTTCGGGTCTCCCAGGCACAGAGAAAAGATCTCAGCAGACAAATCCCAAATGGGACACAGAAGTGATAACTGCCCAAATAGGCTCTTCTTGAGCCTTTAATGGTGTGGCCAGAAGTTCCCAGGGCGTGATTTGCAGATGGGTTATTTTGTTTTCATGAAGTCGTGGGCTTCACGAATCCTCCTTGTTGGGGGTGGGGGTTGTCAGTACAGCTAAAGACAGATTCGGTAAACATTCTCAAGTGTCAGACAGACTGAGGACTCTGTCCTTTGACAGCTCGTGGTATTTGTCTGAACTCTGGGGGGCCGTTCAGGGGTGAGGGGTGAGGTCCGTATCAGATGGTTCCCTGTGTTTTGGTTGTAAGGTTTGTAGGAAGATGCTAGTGCTGATCATAGTATTAGGAGAATGTCTGCCAGTGGAGCCTCAGAGGAAAATGCTACTGGACAGGCCTGGTCCCGTGCACCCTCGGAGACGGGGAAGATTAGGTAATCAGTAGGAATTCCTTGGTTCTTCTCCTCACAAATTCCGGAGCTTCTCTGCAGCTGTCCAAGGGACAGCTGCACAGTTGTGTTTTACCCTTGATTAAGTCCTTCTCATTCCTCAGCTGTGTCTCCCCAGAGTGCTGAAGGCCAGAGAGGAAAGCTGGAACGTCCCCCGGGGAGCTCTGGGCTCGGCCCGTGCCCGTCACCTCAAGGGTGACCGTCACTTGCAGAGGCCGTGGTTGTGCCACAGACCACGAAGTGTGGTGTTCGCATTTGTTTCTGCAAAGTGACGCTTAACACATTTGGTTTTAATTTTATCTGAAGTCACCTTTGCCTGGCATTTAGCAAGAAAGACCACCAAGAAATGTCTGATCTTTTCTTTTGTATGGGAGTGAGAATCTATTCGCAAGGGAGTCTTACTGGCATATTTCTAAAAATCAGGACTTTTTCTCCTTGGCCTATGTAAGTGGATGTGAGTTTTCAGCTTCGTTTCATACGCTCCCTCTTGGCTCACAGTACCAGAGTGTGGGGAGGAATTTCTTCCCCGTTCCCCATGGAGTAGACGTCTTTATTTGAAAAATGGGTTGGATTAAGGTTTCTTCTCGTCCTGGCTCGTGGTAATATAAATGAGTTCTCATTTTCCGAAGATGCAGTCTGTGTGTGAATAACGCCAGCCTGACCCAGTGCAGAGGGAGCAAGGGAGGGGAGGGGACAGTGTCCTAAGGCAGCTCCAGCCCTGTGCACACGGGTGGGCAGGGGCTCATGGTGGGAGCTCCCTGGAGGGCCAGCCAGTGAGCTTCCCTGAGATCATAGAGTTCAGGTGCTCTGGGGGGACCTGGTCAGGGCCGGCCTGCCTTCTCTGCATGCTTCTTAAGACCCAAAGTCTTCAAGCACCGTGCTTAGGATGAAAACAACACAGCATTGTTTGAGATTTTAAAGACTTAACATTGGCAAAACTGAGGGTTTTTTTTCCTCTTTCCAGAATTTTAGTCATGTCTTTGATACTCACTGATTTAAACTAACTGTAATGGATGGCTTGGCTTTCACAGAATGACGACTGGTAGTGGCCTCATCTGGAACTATTGCTGTTTTTCCAATTTTGGAAGGGTTACTGGAAATGATCGCTTCTTTTTGTTATAGAGGGACCTTCTAGAGCTTTTTAGTTTTACATGTAGAGGCTAGAGAGTGTGGTTGCATCAATGAAATAATAAAATGAAAAGTTGCCAGGACACAGGAGCCACTCCTTCCTTCTTACTGTGCACCTGCCTGTCCTGGTTCTCTGCTGGTGACATTCTGCTCTGCAGGAGACCCGAGGCAACATTTGCCTGCTGTTTGGGTGGTCCTGACTTACGGAGGGACATTCTGGCACTGCTAGGGAGAGGCCCTGGGGTACTGCTCAACATCCTCCGATGAGCGGGACGGACAGTCCGCAAAGGAAAACCCAGCCCAGAGCATCTGTGGCGCTGGGGCTGCCCACCCTCCCGGGCCAAAAACCCATTTTCACCTCCTTCTTGAAGCTTTTTTTTTTTCTTTAATCTTTCCCCTAGAAATAATCATCTTCCGCCTTCTTCTTTCCCCCCTCCTTCCCCTCACATGTAACGCTTTCTGCTGGACATTGGTCATCTAGGACACTTGTCAGGCTCCTCAGCTCCCCATCACCCCATCCCTGGGCCGAGCGCTCTGGGCACAGTCAGGGTGCTCCTCACTGCTGATGCCTGCTGGAGGGTGGAAAGTGGGTGAGAAGCGGGGGCTCTTGCTGTCCTTTTGAGGCCCCCAACTGCCAGGGCCCACGTTTCTGACACGCCTCGCAGACTCCTCAGCAAGCTGAGGGCCAGGCTCTGGGCCACGGCCCCACACAGGTGTGCTTGCGCTGCTTGTTCTACTCCTCTGTCATCCAGAATCGGCAGGGGGCTGCCTGGAGAAGCCCTTTGTTGGCAGGACACTAAGCTGGGCTTGGGGCATCATGGTTCAGGGGTTGGGGGAGTGTTCTCTCATGCCTCCTCTGCCCCCCCTTCCCACAGAGGTGCCCACTCCTGGCCTCCTTATACAAAACCTCCTGATTCTCTGATCAGGGGATGCCTTTAGATGGGACATGGACTAAAAAAGCCCTTCCCTTCATGCAAAGTCTCACCAAAATTGGTTTTGATAAGTAGTTGCTGACCTTTTTCCTCTGACTCCTTCTGTCTGGGGCCTGCTGCTGTTGCCCATTGAGAAAACAGTGGGGCCTCCTTTTAAAATTGAGGAGTCTGGAGCCCAGGTGCTGCCCTACAATGTCCGTGTGTACAGACATGTAGGAATGTGAAAGGTTCTCTTGGCAGTGGGGGCATTACTGGTCCTCGAGGGAGAATATAGGTGCTTAGGTGCTCAGGGGACTTCTTTCTCTCTCTTGGGTCAGAAATGTCTTGGCCTTAGGGCCCCAGCGTACTGCTCCCTCTGTGACTCATCAAGTCTTTATCTCTTTCATGGCTCCTCTTTTAACTTTCAGCTTATAAACTGAGGGAAACGGGGTCCCTAATGAGTTCAGCCCAGGCCGGGTTGGTCACAGAGTCATCTGTGCAGAAACTGGGCATCCTGGTGGGTCTTAGATCAGATAGCATCATTCCTGTAGTGATCGGACTGGAGTCTCATGCTGAAAGGTAAATCCAGGACAATGTTGGTTTAGCACAAATGCCATTATTTTTGCTTCTATCTGTCTGTATCTTTCAGTCAACCCGCTGTCAGAAAATAGCCTTTTAAGGGCCCCATGCACTGGGGGAGGTGCTTTGTTGCCCCCCAGGAAGGTGTGCAGAACCTTGCAGGTTCAGTGGTTGGCCTGTGGTGGTGGCCCCCCCCCACATGGTTCCGCGAAGGTCCTGTAAATGTGATCACTGGCAGGCAAGTTGTGTTCCTGGGAAAGTCTCCTTGTGTAGCAGATGGCTCTGCTGACTACCAGAGATTTCCTTTCAATAGGGCTTACCAGCTCTAGTAACACTCTTGAGAAATAGTATTCTCATGGAGGATGTGTAATTTATAGATAGCTAGAAATGGCCCAGGACAGGGAAGTCGCTCAGGAGGGTGGCCAGATGATCCCATAAATCCAGAATGGGTGAGGAAAGCTAGCTGCAGGAGGCAATGGAATGGAGGGGTAGGTAGGGCTGTCCCCCACTCCTGGACCTCTCTGCAGCCCTTCCAGTCAGCACTGGAGCCCCTGCATTGCTGAGCCTTTTCCTGCCTCCCTGTTAATTTGCTTTTGATGGAGCAGTGAGATCAACCACAGACTTGCTTTTTTTTTTTTTTTTTAATAAGCCAAAATGGTGATATATTCGAAGGCACAGAAAAATTTAAGAAATGATTATCAAGAGGGGTCAGTTTCAAAAGCAGCAGAAAAAGCATAGTGCACCTGAACGTATATAGTATGACTTCTATTTTTAAAAGGCAGGTCCCGCTGTGTGAAAGGGGATTTCGATTTTGGAGTGACAAGATCTGTCTGAGCCTCTGATTCTGTGCTCTGGAAGAGCCCATGTATCCAGGGCAGCGGGGAGAGTCCTCTCCCGGTCTTTCAGCCTAAACTGTAAGGCCCAGCGTTGGAGCATTGCGATCTCGGTGTGGAAAAGATATGCGTGCTTGGGAGGGGAAAGCACTGAGGGGTAGTGAACCTCTCCGCTGTGGCTGGAAGAGTTTCCCTCATTCAACACCATCTGAGATTCCGAGGCATCTAAGGTGGATCAAATGGAATCTTCTACTCTGCAGCCTGAATCCTCCCACGGCAAAGTGCAAACCCTGGGCTGGATTCCAGACAACCCAACCGGCAGGAGTGGGAAGATGCCAGCAGTTCAAGATTCCAGCCCTTAAGGAATGCTATCTATGTTTTTTTTATACCTTTGACTCAGATAACAAGCAAGATCTATGTCTTAATCATGGCTGACTAATTTCATAGTAAACTTCATCACAATATTTGAGGGTTGCCTTTGTCTTAAAAAGTGAGAGTGGATCCCAGGCTAATTTATGAGCTCTTGGTTCTGATGCCACTCTGCATGGCGGAGTCCCTTGTCTCCACTTGAAGCCAGCTTGACCTTTCTGTCCACACAGCTGCAGGGATGAAACCATAGACCCTGCCCAGTGCTTCTGGTGCTCACCCTGTAGACAGACAGACAGGTCCTCTCACCTCCCTCCCCTTCTTTATGGTAAATCACAGGCCTTGAAAACACCATTGTTTCACAACTTTGTGAGTTCTTTGAGGCCAGAGACTCTGCCTTCTCACTGAGTGCTGTGCAGTAGGCATGCAACATAGATTTGAAGAGTAAATGAACAAATGAACCTCATTCTGAAAGCTCATTACTCTCCATTTCCCTCTCTGGAAGCTGCTGGTTCTTGGGTCTTATCCAAGTGGGCTTTTTATCCAAACTGAAGGTAAGACTGATCCATTCTGGGGTTCCCTAACATTGCACTTGAGGACACATTAGAGGCACTGCTCTTGAACCCTTGAGGGCCAGGAGTAGGTGGACACATGACCCCATGATTATGGCAGTCATATCCAGGTGCAGCCACTAGGGGTGGTCAAATGCGTTTTAAACTTTTTTTTTTTTTTAATGGACTTTATTTTTTAGAGCAGTTTTAGGTGAACGGCAGTATTGAGCAGAAGGTACAGATGGTTTCCCTATACCTCCTGCTTCTACACACGCATAGAATCCTCCATTACCGTCCACTACCCACATTCCCTCCAGAGTGGTACATTTGTTATGGTCGATAGATCGATGTTGGCATTGTTATCACCCAGAGTCCAGAATTTCCTGTAGGGTTCACGCTTGGTGTTGTACATTCTGTGTGTCTGGGCAGATGTATAAAGACACATGTCCACCATTATGGTGCCATTTAGACGGGTTCCCTGCTCTGAAAATCCTCTGCGTTAAAGTATCATCTTAAAAAGAAATGGCATCGGGGCAGCTGGGTGGCTCAGTGGGTTAAAACCTCTGCCTTCAGCCTCAGGTCATGATCTCAGGGTCCTGGGATCGAGCCCCTCATCAGGCTCTCTACTTGGTGGGGAGGCTGCTTCCCTTCCTCTCTCTGCATGCCTCTCTGCCTACTTGTGATCTCTGTCTGTTAAATAAATAAAATCTTTAAAAGAAAGAAAGAAATGGCTTCACCTAGGAAGCTTTCTGATCTGTCCCATTAAATCTGAATACTTAATTTCCCTTCAAGGTAAAAATCCAGGTAAAAAATTTCCCTTCAAGGTAACGTCCTCCTTCAGACACCTCGCCATTCATCTTTGTGTCCCCTTCTGTGCTGTGAGCATGCTATTTGCTGAAAGGAGGGGAAAAGAGGACTTGCGAACAGTCACAGAATCCCAGAATGATGCTTTCCCTCTAAACAGCTTCTCATGCGTCTTTGGCATTTCCAGGCCCAGAGAAGCCCGTATGAGCATCCATCTTGATTACACAGTTGATTCATGCTATTTATGACACTTTCTTATGGAAGCTTCTAAGCCACCAAACGGAAACCGCTATGTTCAGGACATCATCAAGAACTAACAGGTTGATGGGGCGCCTCAGTAGCTCAGTCATTAGCATCTGCCTTCCGCTCAGGTCGTGGTCCCAGGGTCCTGGGATCAAGCCCTGCATTGGGCTCCCTGCTCTGCAGGAAGCCTGCTTCTCCCTCTCCCACTTCTCCTGCTTGTGTTCCTTCTTTCACTCTCTCTCTCTCTCTCTGTCAAATAAATAAAATCTTAAAAAAGCACAGAAAAACAAAAAAAACCTAACAGGTTGATCAACTATGTGAGAATATTGTGCCACAACAGATCCTATCAAGAAACAGGATCTGGAGATCCAAGGGGTAGTGGATGGGGGAAATTTGATGGAAGACAAACTCAGTATGGCACATGGTATCTTAGCTGTTTCAGTCCTCTACTCAGAGTTTGGGTCCAATTTTCTCCACCGCCATCTTCCAGGTGTAAAATCTGAGACGGAAGTGGACAGGCTTGGACAGGCAAGTCTTCCTTCTTCCTGCTCTGAACCACTGTGTTCTCCTGTCTGTTACTATCAGGGGCCTTTTCCCACACCTAGGGATAATACTCCCCAAACAGCATTTTAGGAGTGGAACTGCCTGTCCTTTGCTGGAGGGCGGTGGTGTGAGCAGCACCGTCACAGGGAAGCTGCCATCCTCATCCCTCCCAAGCACAAGTGTAGTACTGAGTACACTTGTGAGGGGGTAACAAGTATCTGAGACACCTTGCTTTTTAAAGAAGTCATTGTTTGAGTTGCATCCTCTTCAGAGCTCCAAATAAATAGGTGAGACATGGCCCAGATTTAGTTTTGCAGGCCAAGCCTTGGATTGAAGGGTTCAGGCCAGGTGCCAGGCTGGCCCCCGGAGGCTCCGGTCCGCGCGGCGGAATCCAGCCCGGCGCTTCTGCCTGCGCGCCAGGCCGCGCTCCCGCCGCCGCGCTCCCGGGACTCGGCCGCCAGGCTGGGCGCGCGGCCCGCGGTCGCTGCACGTCGGGCCCCCGCCCGCCCCGCCCCGCCCCGGCGCGCATTTCCATTTTAAACCGCCGTCCGCCAGCCCCTCGGCCGTGGCAGGCACAGCTGCCGGTGATCCCCAGCTCAGGGAGTGGCGGAGGCTGCGGAGCTGCCGAACTGTGCAGAAAAGGCCTGAAGATGCAAGCGGGCCCCGCGCCGTAGACAATGAAGCCGCGGGCGCTGCCGCCCGCCCCAAGCTCCGCGCGCCGCGGCCGCACCTGCCGGCGAGACCATCTCCACGCCTGATCGCCCGCCGCTCCGCCCACCCGCCCGGCAGGACCATGGCTCGGCGCCCCAGGCCCGGACCCCCGCACACGGGCCGCGCCGCGCGCTGGCCGGCGGGCGCCAGCGGTGCCGTCCCCGCAGCCTGAGCATATCCCTCACGGCCAGCGGGGGGCGTGGGCCCACTGCGGGCGTGCCGGTTCTCCCGCCTCGCCCCGCGACCTCCCGACAGCGCGTCCCGGCCCGCGGCCCGCTGGATGCGGCGGGGCCCCGGTGGGCGGCGCGGTGGCTGCGGCCCCGGGCGACATGTACCTGCTGGACGGCAGCGGCGAGCCCGCGTCTCCGCCCGCAGATGCGATGCCGCGCGGGACCCCCCCCAGGAAGACCGTCTACCGTATCTCCGTGACCATGGTCAGGAAGGACCAGCTGGCCGCGCCGGTCCCCGGCGGTCCTGACCCGCGGCCGCCTCGGAGGCCCCGGCCCACACGCTCCCCGGACGGGCCCGGGAGGCTGGTGGAGGAGGCGGAGGAGGAGGCTGCGAGCGCTGAGGACCCCGAGGGCCGCCGGCCGTGCGCCTGGGACTTCCGCACTTTCCGCACCCGCAGCACCGGGCAGCTGGAGCTCGGGCGTCTCCGGCCTTGCGCACGCGGCCTCGAGCCCGCGGACCTGTCCGGTGGCCCCCCAGCCATGGATGAGGGGCCCGGCTTGCCCACGCCCGGCAGCCCCGATGTGGAGGGGTTTCGGGCCGCGCCCCTACGGCGGAGCCTCAGCTTCAGGCACTGGAGCTGTCCCGAGGCGTCGCAGAGTCGAGCCCTGGGCCGAGGGAGGCGCCACAGCAGCTCTGGGAGTCTGGCCTGGGCACCGGGTGGCGAGGCCACGGCCGACCCGTTGACAGCGGTGGAGCCTGCGGCCCCCGCGCAGCCCGCCTCGGAAAAGCGCAACACCCTGGACGTGGGCGAGGTGCTTAGCAAGAACGACGCGCTCTCGGACCTTGAGCGCTGGGAGCGCAGTAAGAGCAAGAACCGCACGCTGGACAACAGCGACCTGCAGCGGCTGGAGCGTGCGCGGGCGGCGGCCGCGAGCTCCGGCGCCGCTTCCGAGCACCGGCTGCTGCGCTTCTTCAGCGGCATCTTCGCGCGCAGGGATGGCGCGCCTGGCAGCGGGCCCTCTCCCCGGAGCGGCTCCTCGCGACCCCGCGGCTACTTCAGCAGCCTGCGGCGGGCCCCAGCCGAGGCGCACTCGTCCAGCGCTGAGAGCATTGACGGGTCCCCGCGCAGAGGTGGGCAGCGCGTCGAGGGAGGTGAGGGCAGTGTTGGGAACTGGCCTGGTTCCGCAGTGGCTGCTTAGCAGAGTCCCTTGGGACTTGGAAGTAGCCAAGGGACCTGCCTTCATGGGCCACCAGTCGGCAGGTGGCCACGCCAGATGTGAACTTGCTACTGCAGTCCGGAGGTTCTTGGCTGCCCTGCCTCCAGCTGTGTCTGGTGGTGCCCTTCGGAGTCTGTCTCCTCAGCCACCGAGAGCCTGTCTGGGGACAGATCACCTTGCCATGCTGCATGTTTCTCCTTGTGCGGAGCAGGGAGACTGGGGAACCTGTGGGCTGCCGCACAGGTGGTGCTGCCTGGCCAGGAGCAGCAGCGTTTGTTTTGGTTAATCTCCACCCCCCGCCCTATGCCTGGTCTTCCTGTGGGCGCTGCCATCTGCCATTGCTGTGGTGTGGCCTCCCTGACTTGGCAACTCTCACCTATTGCGTTCCTGCTAAGGATGCTTCATCCCAGTGGGCAGGAAGGCGGGCCTCTCCCCACAGCTTTTGGAATTTTAGCGGGAGAGCAAGTCTGGGTCAGGATTCTGTTTGCTAATGATGTATTGTACCATACCGGTAGGAAAATAACCCCCCACCCCCCTCAGACAGCCAGTTCAGAAACTTTACTTCCCTGTTGCCTTGTAACCTCCCTATAGGGGCCTCACAGGGAAGGTTTTGGAGGCAGATGTGACAGTATTGTCTTGCAAGAATTAGGTAATCTGCTGGTGTTTGGAGATTAGGCTCCTCCAGAAGTTAGAAAATCTAGATCCCCATGTGGGGTCATCACCCTAAAGGGAAGAGAGCGGGGTGAGTGGAGGGGCTGGATTGTTACACTGTGCTTGCATTGGAGGTGGAGGGGGATGGCTAAAGATACTGTCCCCGTGTACTTCACCACCAAGAAATCATTAGTAACATCCTTGGTGCTGATTCCCAAACACTGCTGCTGGTGGAGATGAAGGGAGTTGAGGCTCTGCAGTGTGGATTTTTAATTGGAGAGTGTCAGCTGGTAACTCAACCCCCTTGGAGAGAATAGTCCTCCCTAGTGGACTTCACAGGTCAGCTGACTGCCTGGGGTAAGTGTGCAAACAGCCAGCGCAAAGACATCCCTGACCTTGCTCAAGTATCTTCAAGGGAAACTGAAGATCAGTGATGTCATGTTGTAAGATGCTTCTGATGACCCTAAAAATGCAATAGAGAATAGTTGAAATTAAGCACTTGCATATGCAGTAGAGTAAATCTGAATTTTCTTTTTATAGGTGAGGTTGTAACATAAAGTTATCTGTTGCCAGGCTTGTGTTAGTTGAACTTGCTGTGCACATCCTATGGCTAACCTGCCCTGGAATATTCTAGAAGGGACTGTGTTTGACTCTGGCCACTATCCCATCCCTTCCTGCGAGCTCTTCAGATTCTAAAAAATGGTGTGAGCTATTTTGTTTAAGTTGGTTGCTCTGAAGTTGCTCTTGCCCTTACTTGCATTCAGTGGAGGTTCAAATCTGTAGGGTCAAGTTCTACCTGTAATAGCAGGCTTGCATCTTTGTTCTCCTGGGCTTGCTGAAAATAGTAATTAGCTGCCTGGGTTCCAGACAAGTACCCATGGTTGGTGGGGAGGGGAGTAGAAATGAACACTCCATTTAGAATGAATGCATTTCCTTGTGGTGTCTATTGATTCCAGTTAAAAGTATTGGGGTTTGGGTCTTGGTGATCCGGTCAGAGAGATCAATGCCTTTGGAAAGAAGAGGTGTAAAGTGTGTTGGAATTTTTCCCTGTAGGGCAGTATAAGATTAAAACAGTAACAATTACAGTAACGCTTGGTTTGTTTGTTTCTCATGGCCAACCCTTCTCAGGGTGGAATTACTTTGGGCTGAGACATCAGCCAGCACCGTGGGCTGTATGGAAGAGCAGACTGTGAATGAGCTAGGTCACAGCACGCATAGTCCCAAACCCAGGTTCTCACTTGACTCTGAAGTTAGAGGTAATCACAGAAAAAAGCCACAGTTCTCACCTGCCTTCGGCTAAAAGGCCTGGAGCAGTGTCTGTGTTCTTGAGGTTTGGTTTGGTAAGGTCAGTGGATCTTATGGTAAAGGTGCAGCCCCTTTATTATGCCGTTCTACTTTATACATATTTGCTGCTTCTGATGTAAATGAGGTTTTGAATTTAGGGTAAAATGCTCTGAGGTAACATTCCGATGCAGTGGAACCCTGGCTCCATTTTCCTGGAAGTGTCTGATGACAGGTGCACAGAGCCTTGCTGAAACCCTGGGGCCAGGGAGGTCGGTAAGACTTAGAACATTTGGATTTTAGGAAGGTCAAATGCCGTGTGTTACAGAACACCGCGTGTAGCGTGTATAGAGAAGGCGTACTGCATTCAGACACTAACAATGGCCCAAGAGCTGGAGACACTCCCATTCGGTGTGATAAATATGTTTACCATTAGAGTCTGCTAAGCTTTTGTGAGTAAAGCTTCCATCTTTAGCCCTTTTTGGATTTCAGGACTACGGATAAATGAACCTGGAACTGAAATGTAGTACACATCATGAGCATCATCTCTAGCTTTCTTTAAATCTTGGGCCACAGTGTATTAAAATTTGAAGCCCTTTCAAGTATGAAGGAAATTAGAGGACCTTTGTCATCAGGGCACGTTTTCCTTTTGTTAGACTCAGCTATTAGGTTGTCATTTGGCTCTGGGAAAATAACTTTAAAAGACAAAGTAACTCTTAGGTTCCTTAAGTTAACTTAGAAATCTTCTTCCTCTTAGACAAGGCACCTAGGCTAGTGGCAGGGAAGGCAGATGGTTGGTCTTCTGAAACACACACACAGGCTCACACATCCCGTGCCTATGGTTTTCTTGTATTCTTAAGGCATTAGGATGAAAGGATTGGAGCACCTACTTTTGTAGGATGGTTCTCTTGTACTTTGTAATCCCTATTGTGGCTTTTCTCTTCCTGTGACTGTTGCACACCTGCCTCCCAGAGACCCATGGCTGATTCTTCTCTCTTAGGTTCATAACCATCAGGAACCCCGAGAAGGTTTCAGAGTGACCCTGTGTGAGATTAAGGGAAGTTTCCTATACCTGCCAGCCCCATACCAGGGCAGAGTCTGTTGACATAAGTATAATTTAATGCAAAAAAAGATCGAATAATAAGTGATGAATTGCACTGTAGGGTGTCCCTTCCTGGCGCATGCTCTTTTTGCGTCTTGCCCCCTGCTGCTGGCCCTCTGCTGCTGGCTGGTCCTCCCTGCAAGCAGCTGCAGGCAGTGCCCGCGCTGGGCTGGGCTGCCAGTGTCTTTGGGGTGTTCTGTTGCTGTCCACGAGGATTGATGACCGCAATAAAGTGATCACGGACAGCCCTGGCTGAGGTTAGCTTTTCAGATTAGTAATTTACAACTGATTTCTGACAGCATTGTTTTTATGAGTGGCTTTGTTCTTTAATTCCTGATTCCCTTGATGTGTATCACTCAATTTGTGCAGCTTGATAGACTGTTTTATAGTTAAAAAACAAAACAAAACAAAACAAGCCTTCAGTGGAGAAAGAGAGGAAACAGTAATTAAATGAAATAAAACTGAAAATTTTTTCACTTGATTTGTTGCTGAAAAGGACATACATGGTTTTAAAGGAGCAGTATAATTCAGTTGCTCGTTTGAAACATTTTAAACTAATTATGTACTCCGTATTTGGGAAATCACCTGCTTTTTAGAAATGAATCAAGATAGTGGTTTAGGAGAACCTTCACTGTTTTTGTTATAAGGTCGAATTGCTTTCCTGGAGAACAAGCAATCCACTTGGCATCCAGGCAGAGCTGCCCCCATGAAGGTCAGCTGGGGACGCTCTAGGCAACTGCTGAAGGCTTGGACTGTGTCTTGCTATGTTGATGTTCTCAATGTGGAGACCCCAGTGTCAGCAGACTCACCTGTTAGCACCTTCCTTTATGTCAGCCGGGACCCTGAATATCATGCTATCACAGGCATGTTCTCAAGTATGTCTGTCTGCCAAAGAGGCCTCAACAGTTTAAGCCTAGTCTGGCCCATTGCAGCAAAATCTGGTCAGTTATACAGTTAACAAATACCTTTGTTTGGAAACGAAACTCAACTATAAAGCACTGATAATATTTAACCCTTTTTTAAGTTTGTTTTCCTGTTCATGGACAGATATTTATGGAGTTTCTGTGGTGTGTTCTGAGCAGGAGCAGGGAGCTAGAGCTAAGTCAGGTATCATGCCTGTCTTTGGAGGCCCCATAGTCTTTTGGAGGATGGGAAAGTTCCAAGGAATCACTGTTTAGGGGGAAGGTACGACTATATTTCTCTCTACAACATACCTCCCTTAGAGCACTGCTAATCCCAATATGTAACAATAACCTCGTCTACATACTTGCCACTTCTCCCTCCTGGGCATGAAGCCTGTATTAGTCCTCTTCTTAGTACAGAGTTCAGAGTGCTGTTCTTGGCTCTTGGACTTTTAATAAATGTTTGTGGGAGGAATTAATGAGAGGACTGGGGACACAAAAAAGGGAGCAGATGTCCTTGAGCAGGAGAAGGAATTAATGAAGACCTCACAGAGGGATAAAATGATTCGGGTGTTGCAGGGTCACTAAGAGTTTGGCAACTGGAGAAGAGAAGATTTCAGCAAGCTGGTTGGGATTTCTGTAGTTAACATCTAAGAAGTCATTCCTTCCTCTAATCTGTATGATTAGCACCAGCCTCAAGCATAAGAAAAAGGATGTTACAGCTTCCACAATGAGTTGGTTTATTTTGTTTTATTTTTAGCATAAGTTGTTTGTTTTTGATAGGAAATCTCCTTTAGGCTGTTATTTTTCTCTGTAATGATTTGAAAATCATTAATTTAAAATGACATCACAATGAGTAAAATAATGAAAAGTAAAGGTTTTATTTATTAAGGACAGCGATTGAGACAAAGTACATCCAGCTGGGGTCTCTCCCCAGGTGACGAACAGAATTGGGATTAAGGTCAACAGATTAGCAAAAAGAAGGGAGATTATTGTCTTTGCATCATTTTGAGAGAAGGACCATCTGCCCGCCATCGTTTTGCTCTGGGTTTTGTTCAGCTCAAATCCCAGTCGGCTGTGCTTGTTTGTAGGTGATGGCTTGAAATTCTGTTTCTCTTTAGGTTTTTCAGTTGATGGAGGCATTCACGCCAGTTTTCTTTTCTCCCATTAAGTAGGAATTAACGTAGAGGCCTCTACAATTAAACATATTTTAGTCCCCATTCATTTGGTTGGTTTTCTCATAATCTCTTGTTAACTAACGTTTTGGTAGTTGGCTTTCCGTCCTAACATCATCGGTGGATCTATAGGCTCAGAGCTTATGGAGAAATCAGCTTTCCTGGGTTGGAAGGTGGATTCATGTTCACTCATTCCGAATGGGGCCGCCCCAGTGGGAGGCTTGTGAAGGGATCCTTTGGCTTGTCCTTGTCTAACAAATGCAGATAATTTTGAGAGGTGCATTTCAATTGGCAGGAGTGAAAGGGAAAGTGAGGGTCACTTTCCTACACAGTCCCTTGTTGGTGATCATACTGAACGCAAAATCTATTTCTGGTGTGATAGCAGGTCCAAGACTTCGCATGACCCAGTGAGCCAGGCGTCTCTGGGGGCCTGTTCCCCTTGTTCAGTAGGTTGTCTTTGAGTGGGACCCATGGGACACACATTCATTGAGTGGATGCTCACTTGTTTGAGCTGGTTGGTAGTCAAAGGGAGTCTTGTGCTCCCTCTGTGCCTGTCATTGGCCGGGCTGCTTTCCGAGATCCTGCTGACCCACTCCAGAGAGAGAAGTCCCTGGACAATGCCGCCAGCCTTTCTGGGGCAGCTCACATTCTCTCCAGTTCCTACCCCATATCAGAATCCCTCAGACGCCGCTTCTTCCTTGGATGGGGGTGGGGAACAGCGGCATTTATCCACTTTGTACCTTCCTGCTCACTTAGCTTAGCAAGGGCTTTAAAACAACCAGAGACCTGTGAATTATGTGAAACAGGATTCTGGACTTAGGGATGCTTACCTGTGACTTGCTTTCCTGCCGCTTACGTCCCACTACCTTTAAGATGGGCACAGTTCCTGCTGTGTGGGAGACCTGGAGCGAGGCTGCTTCCGTCTCCTTCCGCACCATGCAGCAAGCTCCTTGATGGCTCCCTGGGACTTGGGGCTTGTTCTTCTGATTCGTTTAGTTCCCAAACTAGAATCCCCACCTTCGGAGAGACTGATCTCTCTTGCATTCAAGAGCAGCTGCTGAATCTGCTTTCTTGATCTGATTCATGGAAGATTCTGGAAGCCGAGTTCATTAAAGACACTGGAAATTTTTAGTTTGAAAGAGAAGCTCAGGAGCCTGGAGACTTGTCTGCCAGTATTTGAGAAGCAGACATAAGAAGGGCCCAGCAGTTAGCACCGATGAGGGAAACTCCTAGGGAAAGGGATTTCGCCTCAAAAGTAGGCAGTCACTTCTCAGAAGCCCTCACACCGTGGAACAGGCTGCCTTCTTATGTGCAAAGTTCCTGTGACTGGAGGTGTCCAAGCCCAGGTGAGTCTGGGAATGTTGGAAGGGGTGCTTTGTTTGTTGTCTGGGGGCTTAGAGTGGATGGTCCTAAAAGCCTCCGCCCAGTTTTAAGGTCAGGAGTTCCCTTCAGGCTGTAGGATTTTGATGATTTTGTATCTGGTGTTCTCTCAGAAAGTGGTTCCTCCCAAACTCCAAGGGAGATTTGTCTGTATTTTCTTGGTCCTCTTGCCCGGCCCTCACCTGGCCCCCAGTGTGGCTCCCACTTTGTTCTGCTGGTTTATCTGGGTTGGGGTAAGAGTTCTGCCTGCCAGCCAGAAGTAGTCTGCTTCCCCCACCTCCTCTGTCTCCCCACCCGTTGCCCCCCTCCAAGTTCCCCTCTAGTTAGTGCTTCCCAAGCTCGTGTTGGGCCTATAGAGCCCCCGAGGTACGGATGCCATTGGCACCAGGGCGGTGGGGGATGTCCGAGTGTGACATCGTGGTGTTTCCTTCTTGCTCGCTTCCTCCTGGTGCTCCGACTCGGGGTGTGAGTGATGCCATGACGCTGGCGGGAAGGAATGTTCTGCGCATGGTGGGAGATACTAAGGTGCTGTGTGGGGACAGCAGCGTGAGTTGGTGGGCGAGGTTTCATTTTGGCTGCAGCACTCAGGCTCACGCCGAGCCCCGACGTGTCACGTGACGGCCTGAGCTCTGTCTCCCTCATGCACGTGAGGGGTTCGCTCCCCACCTGGCTGGTTCTCAGGAAGGCCGGAGGGGAGTGAGGACACCCCCTGAGCCGTGCAGCTCAGCCGTGTCAGCTTTGCTTTACAGTCGCTGCCTCTGAGAGCTTTTGCAGAAGCTCCAGGGATAGAAAATAACCAAGTAGCGGCTGTGCTTGGATTTATGTGGGCTGGGAGGTGTGCCTCTGCCCTGGTGGGACAGGTGGCCTCCCCGCACTAGCGCGAGTGTAAGTCCCCCTTGCAGTTTGTTTTCAGTAAGTGACCCTGTATTTCTCATGATCTGCAGTTTTAACTGCTGCTTTTTAAGTTACTGACCATCAGACCCTCAAACCCTAATCCGGGAGAGCAGTCCTCGTTTGTCTTGGGCGTCATCTCCTGCCTCCCCTTCCTTATTCATGTCACTAGAAGGTTCACTGTTCTTCGCAACATATGGGTTCATGGAGTTCCTGATCCAAGCCGAGGACGTGCTGATTCTAGAAAGCTGTCCCTAGCAGTGCCTTCCCTTACTGTGCTCCCTGGAGCGCGTCGGCTGCGGCCCCTTCCTTCCCTGAAGGAAGAAGCCGCCATCCATGTCAGTGGCTGATCATGCTCTTGGCAGTGACTAGCCTTCAGAGTAGTAAGCACTGGTAGGAGGTGTTACCAGGCGTGTTGAGTGGAGTAGTTTGTAATAAAGATCATCTGGAGCATTCTACTTACCTAATAGTATTTAGGTTTTCCAGTCTCATGACCCAGGTGGTGTCACTGGACCCACGTTGCTCCCAAGCCAGCATTCTGACTCTGTGGACAGAACTTCCTGGGCTTAGCATGGGGTGAGATGCTGATAAACCCATTGTAAGTTGAAAACGACAGAAGTCGAAAATGCCTTTGACAGACCTAACTTACTGGGCATCATAGCTCAGCCCTGCCCACCTCCAGCATGCTCAGGACAGGCCTGTGAGGCCACAGCTGGGCAGACCCATTGGACACAAAGCCTGTTGTGTGATGAAGTGCTGTTGGATGCAGTGCGGTGAGCACTGTGCTGCGCGTGACAGACACTGGGTCTGCGGACACAGAGCTCTTGTGAGTGGGTTGGCTGTTGACCCCGTGATCGCTCGCTGCCTGGGAGCCACAGCTGGCCTGCCCCCGAGAGGGGATTGGGCCGCACGTCACTAGCAAGCACGGTCTCTGCTGACCACACGGGTTTCCGCAGCCCCGTGCCTTGGGGACTGTCCGTTCGGTGCACTGAGCTTGACTGTTGACTATGATGTAAAACGCCCATCACTTGTGCCCGCAAGAAACCCTAGCGAGAGGTCCTTGGGGTTGAACAGGAACAGAACAGGGAGCAGAAGCCGTGGCTGCTCCCTCACCCTTCAGGACTGAAGAGAGATCAAGAGATACATGCATAAGATGGAGAACATGTTCACCGTCAGTGGACAGGGGCTCAAATGTTAGGAAACTGGGCAGCTTTGGTGGGGCTGTGAGGGAGGAGTTCAGGCTGAGCCCGGGGGTGATGGGCTGGCATGGGGGTCCGAGCCTGAGTGCCAGTGTGTGGAGGGTCAGGGGTCTGGGAGCCGCTCTGGAAGCTGTAGCTCTGGAGGGGTCCTGGAGCCTATTCACCTCATGATGTGTGATGGCTGCTCCCAGGCATGTCTCTGGCCCTTCACAGGCTGGGGCAAAGGGACCCAGGTGGCCTCATCCAGTCCTCAGGCACTGAGGACAAAGTCTGGCCTCCCCCGGGCCTTGTCTTTGTGTGGCAACAGGTGACGTCCGTTTAGACTGGTTCTGGTGCCCAGTGTGTCTTCTGGTAGCACTCTGTCCCTTGTCCTCCCTCATTGGGAGCATTTGTTCTGATAGTTCTTCTACAGAGTGTCCCCTTCAGGCCTTGCTGAGAAAGGTGGGCAAGTGGGAAGAGAGGCTGCGGAGCCCCAGAGTCTTTGCTAAGAGCCCTTCTCCATCACCTTCTGCGTCAGGCTCCAGAGGTACCACCTGTCTACCACCTGCCAGGCTGACCTGGGGCCATGGCACCAGGAAAGGTGACCAGCTCCCTTGACTGCGGTCTGGGACTCGGTGGCCACACACTCACCTTCTCCTCACAGCTGTGCGGTCCGCTGCCTGGGTGAGTCCGTGCTCCTTTCACACTCACTCTGGCCATCTGGGTTTTGCTGCAGGTGGAGAGCATGCACTGGTAGGACCTGGTTCCAATCCCGTGCTGTGGTCCCCAGCTTGTTTCTGCCCCACTGCAGCTGACGGCCTTGCCCACCCACTTCTGACACAGCCAGGCACATGCACATACAGACATGGAGAGCCACTCAGGAGGGCGTTTGTCTTTTCGTAGACCTGTTCAAGTTTGAAGGCTTTGCCTATCCATTCTTAAACTAAGATCTCGCGTTTATGGCACAGGAGTGAATGTCAGGGGGCGCCGGGGTGGCCCAGTGGGTGAGCGTCCAACTCTGGATGCCAGCTCAGGTCATGATCTTAGGGTCATGAGATCAAGCCCCATGTTGGCCTTGGTGCTCAGCATGGAGTCTGCTTGAGATTCTCTCTGTCCCTCTTACCCTTCCCACCATACTTCGCCTCTCAAAATGAACAAATAAATCTTTTTTTTTTTTTCCCCCCAAAGCGGAGAATCACATGCAACAGAATCTGAAAGCCTTATGCAGATAGCCAAAGGTCGTCCCGCGTGGCCATGGGCGCCGCTGGAGACGGGGCTGGCGGGCTGGGCCACTGCGGTCCGAGCAGGTGGGCTGTGAGCTTACCCGTTGCACTCCCTGCCAGGGGTTCTTGGAGCGGGGACTATCAGGCTGGATACTGTGCTTTCCGGACTGTTCCTGAACACTTATGGACATGAAGTGGTACTTACAGTGTTTGGTTTTTTGTTAAAGTAGGATTGATGTACAGTGTTGTTAGTTTCAGGCTTACAACATAGGGGTTGGAGAAGTCTCTACGTTACTCAGAACTCGCCACGATGAGTGTAGTTACCCTGTGACCGTGTGGCATCATCACACTTACTGACTGTGTTCCCTGTGCTATACTTTTCACCTGTGGCTTATACCTAGAAGTTTGTACCTCTTAATCCTTTTCCCTCCATCCATCCCACTACCTCTGTCCCCTCTGGCCACCGCCAGTTCTCTGTGCTTGTGAGTCTGTTTTTACTTTGTGTTCATTTTCTAAAGATTTTATTTGAGAGTTTGAGAGAGAGCATGAACAATCAAGTGTGTGCCCATGGGTGGCGAGGAGCAGAGGGAGAGGGAGAGAGAAAATTGCGACATGGAGCCCAACACGGGACTCCGTCTCACAACCCTGAGGTCATGACCTGAACCAAAATTAAGAGTCAGACACTCAACTGACTGAGCCACCCAGGTGACCCTGTCTGTTTTTTTTTTTTTTAGATTCCACAGCTAAGTGAAGTCATATGGTATTTGTTTTTTATGATTTGTAAAACCGTTCCAGGGTCCATCCATATTGAAGCAGATAGCAGTATCTCATTCTTTTTTTGTGGTTGAGTAATATTCCAGTGTGTGTGTGTGTGTGTGTGTGTGTGTGTGTGTGTGTGTGTGAGAGAGAGAGAGAGAGAGAGCAAGAGAGAAAGAATACAGACGTGTGGACTTGGGTTGCATCCATGTCTTGGCTATTGTAAATAACTGTGCCATAGACAGAGGGGTGTGTGTGTCCTTTTGAATTAGCGTTTTCATTTTCTTTGGGGAAATAACCCAGTAGTGCAATTACTGGATCATATGGCATTTCTATTTTTAATTTTTTGAGAACCTGCATATTGTTTCCACAGTGGCTGCCCCAGTGTCCATCCCCACCACCAGGGTGTGAAGGCTGATTTCCCCATGTGCTTGCCAACACGTGTTGTTTCTGGTGTTGTTGATTCTAGCCATTCTGACAGGTGTGAGATGATACCTCACTGTGGCTTTGACTTGCATTTCTCTGATGAGTGAGGTGGAGCATTTTTCCACATGTCTGGTGGCCATTTCTGTATGTCTTCTTTGGGGAAATATTTATTCAGGTCCTCTGCCCATTTTTAATCAGGTTATTTGTTTTTCTGGTGTCAGTTGTGTAAGTTCTTTGTATGTTCTGTATACTCACTCCTTACTGCATATGTCATTTGCAAATACCTTCTTCCTTTCAGGAGGTTGCCTTTTAGTTTTGTTGATGGTTTCCTTCCCTGTGCAAAGCTTTTTATGTTGGTATAATCCCAGTAGTCTTTTTTTGCTTTTGTTTTCTTTGCCTGAGGAGACACAGCCATAAATACCTTGCTAAGGTCAATGTCCAAGAGATTATTGCCTGTGTTGTCTTTTAAGGTTCTTACGGTTTCAGGTCTCACATTTAGGTCTTTAAACCATTTTGAATTTATTTTTGCATGTGGTGTAAGAAAGTGGTCCGGTTTTATGCTTTCGTGCATAGCTGTCCAGTTTTCCCAGCACCGTGTACTGGAGAGAGACTGTCTTTTCCCTGCCATGTGATCATGTCTTTGTGTCGTATGGTAATTGACCATATAGGCTTGGGTTTATTTCTGGGCTGTCTGTTCTGTCCCACTGGTCTGTGTGTCTGCTTTTGTGCCAGTACATACCGTTTTGATGACTGTAGCTTTGTAGCACACCTTGGACTTGATTGAGGATTGTGGCACTTCAGGTTTCCTCCTTCTTTCTCAGGATGGCTTTGGCTATTTGGAATGTTTGCTGTGGTTAAATTTTAGGGTTATTGTTCTATTTCTGTGAAAAACACTGTTGGCATTTTGATAGGATTGCATTCAATCTGTAGATTGCTTTGGTAGTATGGATGTTTTCAAAACACTGATTCTTCCAGTCCATGAGCACGGAATATCTTTCTGCTTATTGTTTCGTCTTCAGTTTCTTTCATCAATGTCATAAATTTCAGAATACAGGTCTTTCATCTCCTTGGTGAATTTTTTTTTAGGTATTTTATTTGGTATACCGTGTTTTTAAAAATGCTGCTTCTGCTCATTTCCCTTGGACTACTTTTATGTGATGGTGGATGGATCTCGTGCTGCATGTGTTTGAGGAGTATGATGACATCGTCAATGTGTGGGTGACAGGAGACCCCTTGGTTTCCTTCCTTACTGGCTTTCCGGCAGTATTGACACGCAACATGCATCCCTTCTCCCCGTCACTGATGGGCCCCAAGGTGCTTCTTTTATCTCGTCCTTGGGTGAGGAGGTGTCTTGCTGCCCAACCCACATCTGGAGCCAATGCGGTGGCTACACTTTTCCTGCTCAGGGGACTTCAATGCCCATGCCTGGAAAGTTAAAACTGGAAGGAACCTTGACCCTCCCACTTCCCAACCTTAATCCCTACCCATTTGAAAGAAAAAGCAGTACCTGGCTTTTAAAGACCCCTTCCCTGTGGCCTCCTGGGCTGCAGGCAGGTGCAGGAGGGGGCCTGTCCCACATGCCCTCCCCTCCCTCCTTCTCAGCCTCAGGCTTGTTTTGTTCCAGAGGCAGAACCCAAATCGGAACATTTGATAGTACTCTCTTGGGACATTTTAGGCGCAGGCTTAGTGGAAAATAAAAGTGATAACCAAAAAGCAAAGTGTGGTGTATTCTTAGCTGCTGACTGAAGCCCTTCCCTTTAGTCCAGTAGTGAGATTGGGTCTGAGAAGTCCAAACCGATGGTTTTATTTTGAGAGTTCTAAATTCGGCCATGTAAACACTTCTGAGTCTGAGCCGAGGGTTTGGCTTGGAGTCGAGGCTGCTATTTTAAATATGCCAGAAGCCTTCTTGGAAATCACTTGCTGCTGGCTTTCCTCTGATTAGGCTGTGAGCTTGGGATCTCAGGGGGCTCAGATTGGAGAGTTAGAGCCCTGGGGTTCTAACTTCTAATAAACAAATTAGAAGATCCTCCCCCACCCCAGATCCCACTGCCCGGACCAGGCAGGGTCCCAGTGAGTGTTCAACTTTCTGAAGGGGCCAGGCTGTGGGCTGCTCTGCTGCACCACCACCCCACCCCCCCGACCCCCCGGGGAAGGGCCAGGGTCTCGGCAGATGGGTATGGCTGCTGCTAATCCAAGGAGGAGAGAAGTACGCCTTTTCAAAGGCCAGCGCTGGCCCATGACTGACACCCAAGGCAGGAATTTCTACCCATTTCCATTACAGTAGACAAGAGTAAATTGAGCACATCTTGAAAATGTGATTACAACCTCAAATTAAAGATCATCATTCGAGATGTATCAGCATTCTGTTGAGACATGGGGGAGTCTGTAGCTGGCGTTGGTTCCCCTCCTTCCCCCCTTCCCCCCACTATAGAGCAACATTGTGTTTAAAATGGTCAGATCATCACGGTCAGTTGTGGGCAGGTGCTACACAGTAGTTGCCAGGGGAAGACTCAGGAACAGTTACCTGTTGCTTTGGGATCCCCAGTGCAGAGTCCCCTTCCTCCCCCTTCTCTCTGTGGCCACCCTGGGGCCCCTTCCCTACCCTGCCCCCCATTCACCCTTGGGGATGAAGCGCTCACCAGGCTTAGGGACAGTGGCTGATGACCTCCAGGAGGCTCGAGGCAAGGCGGGGATGCAAAAATCAATTTCCCACTACAAACAAACACACATCGTCTTAGGAAGCTTCTCAGAGACTTGCATGCCATCGTGATGCCAGTTGTAAGAGAGACCCGCAGCTAGATCCCCCTCACCCCACTACTGTGCCTCCTTCCCTCTACTGTGTCTACCTTCACTCTAGTCCATCAGCTGGGCCTTCTCTCTTATCTGGTCCCTCAGTGCCCCCCGCCCAGGCCCCTGTGGCTCTGGGAGAGCTGATCTTCTCCTACCCCTTCCCTTCCCCAGCCCCCCACGCTCTCCCCCTTCTCTCCTGTCTGCTTTCCTCTTTCCATACCTCCACCCCCTGGGTCCGCGGGAGCATGGGCCTTCCAGCCTGCCCGCTGTGGCCAGGTCTTGCTCATCAGCCAGAATGTGTGGCTTATGTCATCTTCTGACTTTAAAGCCATCAGGTGACTTCCACTGCCACGGTGGTACAATCTAATCTCTCTACACCAACCATGTAATATCAATCTGCTCTTCATCCTGTTCCCCTTCATCACCCGCCTCACTGCCCTCCTGAGTGTGCCGGCCCCTCGGAGAAGCCTTTATGACCAGCCCACCCTCAGCCAGCCTCTCCCAACGTACCCTTTCGCAGGGTCTCTTGTATTCCTGCCTGGCGTCCTTGTGGTCTGTCCTCCCAGACTTCTTTGTGGCCTTGTTGGTCATCCACTCTGGCCTGATGCTCCCCAAGGGTGGCATCAGCTTGGAGCTGGTCTTGGGTACCTCCCTAATTCTTGGCATGGGGCCTGCCTGCCAGAACCCCGGGTGAATGAATGAGCCAGGAAGGGCATCGTGCGAGTCGTGGACAGCTACATCAGGAAGCCAGCAGGGTGCTGTGATCCAGGGAGGCGCCGTTAACTGTCAGACTCATCTTCTCCCTTCTTGGTGTGAGGACCTTCCTGGTGGGAGCTCTGTGTACGATTTGCAGCGTTCCCCATGGGATACAGCCCTTGTGGGAGGTCAGCTGCTCTGGAAACTGGCTTGGGAAGGAGAGCGGCATGCAGGATGTTTCCTGAGTCCCGCTCTTGGGAGGACGGTAGTGTTGGGCTACAATGCAGCTATCAGAGGGGTTCTGGCACTGTGAGGAGGTGGGCAGAGTGGGACCCTGGAGCTGGGACAGTTCTTAGAGTTGTCCCTAGTTAGGGACCATGCATTTATACCCATGACTAATCTGGGTGCCCTTCATGGGTCACATCCTAGGGCTCCACCACTCTCTTCACTCCTGGACAGTTCCTGGAGGGGTCTCAGGTTGGAGTGGCCAGCCTCCAGCACTTCATGGACAGCCAGGTGCTGAGGGGGATGGAAGGACAGGGCAGCGCCCATGTGGTCATGAAAAGATACTGCTGAACACTTCTTAAAATCCCATTAGAAGTAGTATTTGCTTTCCTCCCAAGCTGAGAGTCAGTTGTAGTTTAGCTTTTTTTTTTTTTTTTTTTAAAGATTTTATTTATTAGAGAGTGAGCATGTGAGATAGAGAGAGAGAGAGAGAAAACATGAGCAGGAGGAGGGGCAGAGGGAGAAACAGAGTCCCTGCTGAGCAGGGAGCCCAATGCAGGGCTTGACCCCAGAACCCTGAGATCTTGACCCGAGCTGAAGGCAGATGCTTAACCTACTGAGCCACATAGACGTCCCTTAATTAGGTTTTTTACTCACACATATCAGATTGTCTAGGAATATTCTTGGTTCCTTTCCAGTAAGAGCAGGTCCTGTGAGTTGCTCCCTAGCAGGTGGTAATTAATGGCTTTTCCTTTTGGAAAACATGAGAGTTTGGATGTCTGCTTATTTTGCAAAAACATATCGAACCTTTCATTAGAGGTGGAAGAGATCAGATCGCTGTCTGATATTGGAGTATAGGTAACTGTCTGTTTAGCTTTAAGGTCAGTAGTGTAAAGTATAAGGAACACAAAGATTAGGCAGCCCAGTTCTGTGCACCTGCTTGGATCCTGGTGTGATTAGACAGCAGACACATCTCAGACTTGGGACACATTACTAGGAGTTCGTCAGCACCGGGAAGCATGGGGACACGTTCCTTATTCCCAGTTTCACCTGCATGGTGTGGACCTTTTGACTTCATAACCAGGTAAGAATCTCTGACATCCATAGTCTGAGGGCTAAGAATCACAGAAACAACGGGGACCTTCTCCATATGTTCTGTTCTTAATTATGCTCTGTGATGCCTGGACACTCAGGCTGACCTTTGAAGCCTCCCTGGTTTGCCTCCTTGATCAGCAAGAGGGTTGATGTCTGACACTGTAGTTCTTGGAGGCATACAAAGGAGGTTCTCGGGAGAAGGTATTTCTGCCTTTTCTTACTACAGAAGTAATACGTGCCCTCGGTGAGAATGAAAAGGACCCAAACCATTGAGCGAGATTACGCCTGTCTCCCTTGCCCCTGCCCCTCATAGAGACCTCTGCTGTAAGGTCTCTGGCTAGAACTCCAGGGAGCCTTCCTTGGGGCTGTTTGCCTGCCATCCAGCTCGTTAAGGACCTGGTGATCGTCCATGGGCTCAGGTTACGTGTTCTGCAGGCCAGTTTTTATGCTTGGTGTGTTCTACTTAATCTGTCGTGGGACTTCTCCATGCACAGCCAGGGTGGGTCCAGGGTGTGGTGGTTTGTGGGGGTGAAGCCATTAGAGCAATGACCGGGGAACTGTGTGGGGCGCCAGGTCAGGTGTGGTGGGGGCACCGTGCTGGGGGAAGGAGGTAAGAGGTGGGCCGTGACTCGAGCAGATGGCCCCAGGTGAGCGCCTGTGTGCATGGGACAGTGTGAGCATGGAGCCTGGGGACTAAGCCAAAAAGCAGGGTAGCGACTGTCCTTCCCAGGGGGCTTCCTAGTGGAGTGAGGTGGACGCTTGTAGACGCCACATGGCATCATCAGCCTGAGATGCCGATGATGCCCGTGACTGTCACCATCCCCTCTGTGTGGACTTTGTGCTCTTGTCACTTTCTGCTGAGAACTGAGGGGGGTCGAGAAGGAGTGTGCCCTGGGGCCCAGGATGGGCAGTGGCAGTGGTGAGCACTCCCGTGACAATGAGGAGGGAGTTGGCACACTTGTTTTGCTTTCCTGTTTATAATTCTGGCCCATGACCTGTACTGACCCCGATCGTCAGTGACTGAGGGGGTCCTAGGAGTCCCACAGGGTCGTGGGCTGCTCGGTGGGCATTGAGCATGACGAGGGGGGTAACCCTCGGGCTTCCATGTTCTGTGGCTGCCGGCGTGGTCCTGGATGAGAGGCCGGGACAAGGCCCGCGGAGAGGAGTGGTGGACCCATGCTTGCTGCCGGCACGTGCTGCTGGGACCCCAGTCCCATTGGCGGGCATCATGAGCTGACGTGTAGCACAGCCACAGACTTGGTCGTGACACTGGGATCTTGCTGTGCATTCCCTGTATGTGGGCTACAGGTGGAGTCCCTGTTGGGGGAGGAATCAGTCAGGCGAACTCTCCAGATGAGCCCTGTCCCCACCCTACAAAGTGATACTTCCTTTTTTTTTCTTCTTCTCAGTTTGTTTTGACTTGGTTTTATCAAAATTAAGTCGAAGGTTATTTTAGCCAAAGGCCATGATGAGGCCGCGTGAAGGATCGGGGGTCCGTGAAGCGTCCCTGGGGTTCAGTGAGGGCCTGTGTCGGTGAGAGCAGCTGGGGACAGCCCCGAGCATGCATGGCTGTGTGCCCACATGGATGCTGTTCCTGGAAGAGAAGACTTCAGGGTGTGACAGCCGGGGGCCCCTGGCAATGGGATCGAGGCCCAAAGAACTGAAATGACTTGCTGAAATTGCCCAGCTCTCGGGTGCAGAGCATCCCCGCAGCTCAGCCATCCCCCAGCCCCACTCCAGGAGTTTGTCCCCACGGAGCTGCCGCAGAGGCAGGCCAACCCCTGGGATTCCTCGCAGCCCCAGAGGGAGTGATGTTTCTCTGCGAGCAGTGGTGACAGACGGGGTGGCCTCTCTGCATCTTTCTCCCTGATCTGGGGCAGCAGGACCCCAGGCCCCCCGCTCTGCTGCTGGCAGTCCCCTGGCTGGTGAAGTCTGACGGCTCCTCCTCTGTTATCTTCTGGGTTCATTGTCCTCTGTCATCAAGCTGTCCCTTGTCATAAATATCACGTGCACCATGAATTTTAAAATGTTACTGTGTACAATTCTTTACCGAATTCAGACCACTTGGTGTAAGAATTCTGCATACGAGTTAACAGTCTTGGGGCCTGTCCTCCTGTTTCCTCAGCATTTGATTTAACCAGGGGCAGCTTTGCTTATTTCAGCTTTGTCTTAACTTCCACAGACCATGGTTGTTGCCACCCTCGGCACCTAAGCCGTGCGTGGAGAGTCCCTTGTCATACTTGGGTCCACAGCAGAAACCTCCGTAAGACAAACAGCTGTGAACGATCTCAGAAAATGGCTGTGAATGTAACCTACCAATTCTGTTTTATCTCGTAATTTCTGACTCCTACCATTTCATAAAATATCCTTATTTCAGGGTGCCTGGGTGGCTCAGTCGTTGAGCAGCTACCTTCAGCTCAGGTCATGATCCCAGGGTCCTGGGATCGAGCCCTGCATCGGGCTCTCGGCTCATCAGGGAGCCTGCTTCCCCCTCTCTCTCTGCCTGCCTCTCTGCCTACTGGTGATCTCTGTCTGTCAAATAAATGAGAAATCTTTAAAAGAGAATATTTTTTAAAAATGTCCTTATTTCAACATCTTCCTTTTCAAGGACCCTGCAGGTTCATTTTAGGTGTTAAAATGTTTTAAAGAATCCTTAAAAGAGTTTTTCATAGTTTTAAGTCTCATAAAATCTGAGGTCCTCACTAGTCTGAGAGACGAGGTGCTGCTGCTGCTTAGAAGTACCAGTTGCCCCTGCACGAGACTGTGTGTCCTTGGCGGTGGCTGGCACATTTGCCAGGGCCCGGGGGTCCCTACGGTCCCTCTGTCAGGGATTCTTCCTGCCGCAACCCACTGCGCAGGGTTTCCTCTTTGTAAACTCTTCAAGTCCTTGTTAATCTTCCACATAACAGAAGCTGTTCCCTGAGGCCCAGGCAGCCACCAGTCCTCCTGAAGGCCCGTTTGGAGCCTCCCTGTGCTGAGATCCTGGGGTGGCCATGGCCATAGAGAGGAGTTGGAGGGAGGCCTGTGCCTGCGGCTGGTCTGGGGGCCGTGCGGCAGATGTTGGCAGCCTGGACCCTGTGGGCATCCGACAGGCTCTGACCCCTGGTTCGCGTGGGAATGAAACAAGAAAAAAAGTCTGGTTTGACAAGGTGTCCCAGA
Organism: Mustela nigripes; assembly: GCF_022355385.1. NCBI lineage: Eukaryota > Metazoa > Chordata > Mammalia > Carnivora > Mustelidae > Mustela > Mustela nigripes. Next base: position 41,964,241 of record NC_081559.1, read on the forward strand.
GAGCCCCGCACTCAAACTGGAGGTCTCCTAGGCCTGTGGTTTTACTGCCCGGGAGGGGGACAGGCAGAGTCCAATGGGTTGGGGCCCAGGGCAAGCAAGACCAGGAGACCTCCTACAGACTTGGGCAGAGTCTTTGGTTTGGGGTTGTCTCGGTGTAGAAAGCCTGAAGTGGAAGAGAAGGTTTGGGGTGGCAGCGGCTGGTGTAGCTGGGGAGATAGAGGCTGACTTTTCATAACAGTTTGGCTTCCTGCCTGATTAGATACTGGAAGTTGGAGGTATTTTTTTTTTTCCTGAAAGTTTTGTGACCCTTTTGAATTCCCACTGGTTAAAGAGGATCCCCAAATACTTAGTTGAGTCTCTCCTTTTTAAAACCCCTGGAGCATCTCCTGGCCAGAATTTCCTCTTTACAGCTGCGAAATAGGCTCTGGAAGGTGGACAGCCACGTCCTGATTGCATTCTGCTACCACAGGGGTTGGCATAATTCAGAGCCCAGCTTTGGAAGCGGTTTCTGTTTTCTGGACAGTGCCTTAACCACCCGCAAGGAACACCCTTCCTTCTCTGCGGACAGGGGAACAGACAAGGCCTTGTGAGGCCTGCTTGTCCTGCAAACATCTCGCTCCCAGTGATGCTGTCTAAACTTGCCCTGACACTGTCGGGGTTGGGGAGTTAGAGCTGTACTTGAGACCCTGGTGAAGTCAGCAAACCCAGAGTGTGATGTTTTTCCAGAAAAAGCAAGGGAGCAGGCACCTGGGTGGCTCAGTGGGTTAAGCCGCTGCCTTCAGCTCAGGTCATGATCTCAGGGTCCTGGGATCGAGTCCCGCATCGGGCACTCTGCTCAGCAGGGAGCCTGCTTCCTCCTCTCTCTCTCTCTGCCTGCCTCTATGCCTACTTGTGATCTCTCTCTCTGTCAAATAAATAAATGGAATCTTAAAAAAAAAAAAAAAAAAAAAAAAAAGGCAAGGGAGCAGCCGTAGGTATTTCCGGGGCCTGTGCGCAGGTGGTTGTTCTGGGGACGTCTGTGTTGAGAGGCTTGGGCCCGTTTCTGCGTGTGTGGCATTCTTGTGTTCTGTGTCTCAGGTTAACAAGAGCTGGGGGCCCAGTGCTGTCCCAGAAAAGACACCTGCTCTTGTTCACAAATAAACCATGGGAGGTGGCCGGAGCACAGAAACGGGTGTCCTTCGGAAGGAAACGCAGGTCTTCAAAGGCCTGGAGCCACACCAAGGAGCCCTTCCTAGCTGGTTCTCCTGCTGTCCTTGAGGCTCTAGGTGGCCATCTCTTTCCCTGTCAGAAGAAGGAAAGTAGACTTCTTTCTCTGCTTTCATATCCCCAGATCCCCACAGCCTCTCCTTTTCTGACCGTCGAACACAGTGTTCCAAGCCGTTGTTCCCACTCGTGCCATGGCACTGGTGTTCTCGGGGTTTGGGAACCAGGTGCGCGGCAGCCACTCAGGAACATCATTGAGGACAGTGTAGGGAAGGGAGCCATCATCCTCTGGAAAGTGAGAACCTTGCGGATTCCCCAGAGTTCATCTGGGCAGGCAGCATTTTGCCTTGGGGGCTCCTTAGGGGAGAGAGGAAAGGGTCCAACTCACTCCGAGCAGTGCAGCGAAGGGTTCTGGGTCCTGTTGGGGCCCCTCGGGGGGCATGCTGGAGGTTGCAATGCTGGCATGAGTCTGGTGGTGGGATTGGGGCATCTTGGTGGCCCTGTTGTCATTTGCATTGGGAGGGGCTTAGGAATGGGGAGGGTGGCGGGGGTGGGGGGGACTGTCTTGTGTGCGGATTTTTGAGGCCACTGAGAAGCAACGTGGACTTCCAGGGACCCCTGACATGAGTCTGGTATCCCGGCGGCTTATGCTTTATTCCATTTATTATTGAGATCCAAAGATTTCCTAATGAGAAATGAAGTCACACGGTGGCAGGTGGTGCCCGTGAGCTTAAGTACTCCTTTTGTGACTCATCAACGTATTAACCAGTTTGCAGTGGGGCTCTCTCCTGCTGAGTTGAAATGGATTTCCTTATTTTATTAAAGATGTGCATTTCCTTTCTCAGCACAGAAATGAGGCTGCAGTAGGAGCCATGTTGCCTGTTCCTGTGGGTGCGCTTGCTTTTCCCCATTGCTTCCATTTATATTTTGGGATTATGTGTGCATGCTCCTTCACTTTTCTCTTGCTAAAAAGAATAGTTGTTTTGTTTTTTTAATAAAATCCTTGTGAAATTTAAGGTTTTTAAATTAGCATCTCAGTCCATGAGATAATACATTGTTTTAAAATTTTCACCTGCAATTTCAGGTTCCTTTTTTTAAACCCTTGTATATAATTTCACGAGTTTTGCTTAGAACCTCTATTTGTGGTCACTGGAGCCAAATGGGATCGCAGAGGGGAGGCGAGACTGTAAAGTCGTTCTAATTGTGGCCGCATGCTGTGCTTCTGGTTGGCAATTAGGGGATTGAGCCCACCAGCCAAAGGATGGGGGTTTAATGTAGTGAGAGATGAGGGAGTGAGATGCGGCTGTCTAATGAGATCGCTGGTGAGCCTGTGGTTGCAGGCTCTGCTCCCCAAGGAAGGGCTCGGGGCCAGGAGAGGAACTGGAGCCTCTGTGGAAGCTGGGCTGGCCTCCCTGGTGCTTGGGTAGCCAGAATCTGGGGAGGTGGGGATCCAGGAGGTGGGGCTTTGTTGCCTTTCTAGTCCCCTGGAAGAGCTCTTCTTGGTTTAAGCTTATTAGTTCTCTTGCTCTGTTCCTTTGATTAGGGGTATTTTCAGGATTTTAGAATTCTGCAGCATTCCTGCTCTCTATCAGTAATCACTCCATGTGGATATGATTTTTGCCTTTGCATTCTCATGTGCTATAGGTTGAACCATAGGAAACTGTCATCTTTCAGCCACCTTTGACCTACAAAACATCAGTTACACCTGGTTAAACATAATATAAACTGAGATTGAAACCAACTGACGATACTTTTAGCTGGTTTTACTCACTTGAGCCTTACGGGTTTCTTTGCCCTAGGAGAACTGGGGTGTGGTTGCTTGCCCAGTGCTTTTTTAGCCACATGTCACTTCGGGCTCCCCTATGGCTCACTGTCCCTTGTGGGCCCAGGGCAGTAGCCTGTGTCTACCCCAGAAAGGGGACACCCGAATGTTCTTCATCACACCTCCAAAGGCAGCTGGGGGGGTCCCGCTGCAGGTAGTCCGGCCTGTCGCCAGGCACAGTCTCCGTCACGGCTGCAGGTCCGCGTGGAATCCGTGGGAGGGAAATACTTCCATTTTATCGGTGAGGACACTGAGGGTCAGACTCACAAAGTCACCCAAGGTTGAGGACACCACCAGCTAGGACTCTGAGGCTCTGGCACTGAGTTCCTCACGACCTGGGTTGTGTCCCTGCCTTGGGTCTTGTAAATAATGCCACAGTAACCATAGGGGTGCATGTGTCATTTTGAATTAGTGTTTTCATTTTCTTTAGGGAAATAACCTGTAGTGGAATTACTGGATCATACAGTATTTTGATTTTTGATTTTTCGAGCAACCTTCGTACTGTTTTCCACAGTAGCTGCATCAGTGCATTTTCCCAGCAACAGTGCCTGAACGGTTCCCCTTTCTCCACATCCTCACCAACTTGTATTTCTTGTCAAGATCCTGAATTTCTAGGATTAGTCTGGGCTGAGGGGTCTGAGACAAAGTGTGGTGGGGAGTAAACTTGGAGGAGCACAGAAAAGAAAGAGGGAGGGATTTAGAATCTGCTGGTGTAGATGTGACATTTGCTTGGTGCTCCCAGGAGCAGGGAAAACCCAGCCACCAACTGCTGTAGTGTTTACCAAGCACAGGGGTTGTGCATGCTCTGGAGACCATCTTCAGGGTCACGTGCTCAGTCACAAAACACGAGTGCAGCTCTCTCCTCTGTTTTCTCTGTGTGCTCCATTCGGTATGTATGTATGGACTTATTTCTGCTCATTAAACAGACGATGCTGAAGTCATATGTACTCTGGGCAATTTTCTTTCTTTTCTTTCTCTCGTTCTTTTTTTTTTTTTTTAAATTACTGAAATTATTTGTCTCCAAACCAAATTAGTTGTGATGGAAAAATTGCACTGTTTGCCTGGATAGCAAAGAAATTTAATTGCATTTTGTAAAGAAGACATGTGTTTGTACTCATAATTTCTGTGCTCCTGGGAAAGTCCTTCCCACAGGTGTTTGAGGTGAGGGGGTAAGAGGACCAGGAGAAGACAAAATACATCGCTTTCTAACTTTAGCTTCCCCGACCGGATATGCTAATAAGATTATCCTCAATTATTTTAACTGAGATTTACTGTTATGTCAGTGGATTTGAGTGTTTATTCTTAGAGAGCGCTTATTTTCAGGAGGAAGTTACTCTCCAGCTCAATGCTTTTCTTTTCTTTTTTTTTTTTTTAATGCTTTTCTTTCTTTCTTTTTTAAGATTTATTTATTTATTTATTTGGCAGACAGAGATCACAAGTAGGCAGAGAGGCAGGCAGAGAGAGGGGGAAGCAGGCTCCCTGCTGAGCAGAGAGCCCGATGTGGGGCTCCATCCAGGGTCCTGGAATCATGACCTGAGCCCAAGGCAGAGGCTTTAACCCACTGAGCCACACAGGTACCCCTTGATGCTTTTCTGATGTCAAAGTATACGTGGTTGGTGCAGGCCGGGCAGAAAGGGGACATAATGAAGAGGTCCTTTCATTGGTCGATCTTACCCCTGGCGTTCCTGGTTGTTGCTGGAACCAAGAGGTTAATGCTCATACCCTGCATTTAAATTAACTCGGAGGTTAATGCTGAAGGACAAGGTGTAATTTTCAGCTAGTTTGCAAAATTCTTCCAGCTTCAAGACTTGAATTTCTGCCTTTAATACATCAAGAGCGTGGACGAGTCGTGCTGGAATGATAGAGAATACAAGGGCACGGAGGCAGAAACAGGTTTTCTGACATCTGTGTGTTTGCTGGGCCTGTCTTCATGTGTGTTCCCACCGCTGGGAGGCAGATGATCGGTGCACCCCCATCGACCCGTCCGTGTCCCGTCATGCCTCCACTTCTGCTCTTTGGCACGTGGCGGAGGTGGGGGGTTGCCAAAGAGGAACATTTCTGGCTTACAGGCTCGAGCGTGTTTTTTGTGTGTCGTGTAATGAGGGCCTTAAATTTCCTGGGTACCCTTGTGGTTCACACATGAATATTTTTGAGGGCAAACCTAGAGCCAAGTTCCTCAATTAGTGTTAGTAGCAAGTGGAGAATAAAGGGAATTAGGAGTCACAAGGAATTTCAGGAACACACAGGCAAGGGAAACAATACCATTCTTCTCTTAGAGTAAAAATAAAATTAAATTGGATAGACTCGCTTTTGTTTTCTTCTTGTTTCTTCCTGTGCTCCCAGGCCCCGACCTTAGGTCCGTCCTCCTACCTGTCAGCATTAGTGGGTGTTTGCATTCCTTGGGGTCCAGAGTCTTGTCTCAGTGTGTGGCCGGGGGTGGCCCTGGAAGGGAGGTTTCTGGAAAAACAGCCTCCCTGTCTCTTTGCTTTTCTCTATTGTTTTTCTTAGAAAAGCAGCTTGTACTCTGGGAAGAGGAACTTTTCTCTGAGATTGAGTTTTCTGTAGCTGTGTCTCTTCTAAAAGAACAAGGAAGGACTTTGGGCAACTGCTGAGGATGCTCCCCTGAGACCCACTGAGGGTCTTTGTGCATCCCCTGGAGAGGGTCCGTCTGTCTGGGTGTTTCAGCCCCAGTGGGGTGTGTGCTGTTGTGCTGTAATCCGGGGCTGCAGTCAGGCCATCGAGGCAAGCTGCTGTTGGGACCAGGAGAGCGGGGCAGCTACAAATGAGGGTTCCCTTCTCTGCCATGTGGGTGGAGCCTCTTGTTTACATTTCAACGTTGTCTGAGCTGGAGTTGGACTCAGCCTGCAGACCTGGTGAGCCAGCCCAGTACCCAGGAGGAGGCAGGTAGATGGACGCAGGTCCTAGGACAGCGCTGGCCTCTGTGCGCTCTCCTTAAAGGAGGGGGGTCCTCCCAGGAGGAGGGGGGAGGCAGGGGACTTTCAACTCAGTGTCTGTGTGATCCCCAGGTTCCACCACACCAGCAGTGTGGGCTCAGCTGGAAAGTCCGGAGTCCTGCTCGCCCTCAGAAGGATGAGCAGGAGTTTAGGGGTGCCGAGGAGGGCTGACCACAGTGCTACAGGCACTGCTCCCCATGAGGGAACCAGGCAGATCGCAGGCACCCAGGCAGTGCCAGGACCAGCATTTTCCATTCTCCAGCCCCGAAGCCACTGTCCATGGACACACTGACCATTCAGTGACCTCTATATTCAGCAGGAGTGCGGGAGACCCAGATGGGAATGAACCTCAGTAGTAGTATCTGTATGCACAAGTCTCAAGCCACCTCCCCCATCTTGGGAAAACAGTCTGGCCACAGACCCCCTTTCTTTTATTTTATTGCCTAAAGAGACTGTTAGAACTGATGACAGTTGATTGGGAAAAAATACAGTTTTGGGACGCCTGGGGGGCTCTGTGGGTTAAGCGTCTGGCTTTGGCTCAAGTCATGATCCCGTGGTCTCGGGATGGAGTCCCGTATTGGGCTCCCTGCTCAGCGGGAAGCCTGCTTCTCACTCTACCTCTGCCTGCTTCTCCCCCTGCTTGTGCTCGCATGCTCTCTCTGTCTGACAAATGAGTAAGTAAAATCTTTAAAAAAAATACAGGGAAGCCAAAACCCAAAATTCGTGGTGGAAGCGACGCAGTGTCTGACTTTCCTGGGTCACTTGGGTCACCCTGCAGATCATATAAGGCCACGTTCCCATTTTTTCTCCAAGAGAGCCGTTGGTGACAGAAAATAAGTGTTTTGGCGACTTAATTCGCAGTGCCGTTCACTAGGAAGGATGTTTGTTACCATTGCCCCGTTCCTACCGGGGCTCAGGCTCCCTGCTCACAGCGTCCCTGTTTACTGTTTACAGGTGACATCTTATCTGTGGCAAAGCAGGGGCTGCTGGGCTCACTGAAGAGCGGGTGCACCCGACAGCCCCCAGCCTGCTGGCTTCAGTGGGGGGCAAAAGCTGCTCTCAGTCTTTACTTTCATGAAGGTCTTTCTTCCTGCGTTCCTGCCGACGCTCCTCTGCTCACCAGCTCCACCCGCCAGCCAGCCCCTCAGCGCCCCAGAGCACAGACTCTTTGACATTCAGCACCAGTCTCTTCTGCAGCCAAGGTTTCGAGGTGACCAGACATGTCCGCATCAGCTGTGCCTCTGCCCCGGCTGCTAACAGCCTTCTGTCTCCTCCCAAACCCCTGACCCATCCTAAGCAGTGAGTCCTCTGTGCTGGGCACCTCCCATGCCCCTCTACAGGGCCCAGGAGCTCATTTCTGCGTCCCCGTGGATCGTGCTCGCCTTGCTTCCTTCAGATATGTTATTCGTCCTTCCACGGGATGGCCCCAGTGGAACTGCACGGTCATGCCCTTTGCTTCCATTCCTGCCCCTGTGATCTAGAACATCATGTATTTCTTTGTAAATGATGGGCATTCCTTGACTTCTGTGAATCACTTCACTTCTTCTTGGACATAACGCGGAGTGATGAAATTTCTGAATTTGTGGGTAAGAGATAGAAAGGGAATCCCATTTGGAATGAGAAGTGTTGGCCCTGGGCTGGTTGTGGTGGGAGCAGGTGACCACGTCTTTGTGAGCTCGGCTCCAACTGTTCCTAAGTGCCTAGTACTGGCGGTGTTGTGGGGTCTCCCTGATGAGAAGGGATGAGCGGGAGGTGTGGGGTGTTGGGTCGTGGGGTCATCTGAATTCGGTGGGTCCACCTGACCCACACATATGAGATGAGCGGCAGAGACGGCCGTCCGGGAAGGGCGGGTACCACGAGCCTGCTGGCTGGGATGGGGCTGGGCTCTGCAGAGCACCTCAAGGTGGCTGGGCCCCCCCTCCCCCATCTTTCTGGCAGGTCTTCCAGTCCTGACCGCATCTTCAGTGTACCATGTGTGTGTGAGCATCAGAGCTCCACTAAGTCTCCTGAACCATAAGTGGCTGTTGTATGGGGAACATTGGGATTTTCAAAACTCATTCCCTCTGTGACTTTGTTGGTGGAATTTCAGATAAGACTCTCTTAGCAACAAACTGAGAAACCAGAAGTTGACTGACAGCTACGGGGTCAGTTCCCAGGAAGCCAGGGGCCTCCTTGATCATCCTGCCTGCAAATGTGCAGGATCACGAGGCTCCTAGCTCACCCCCTGGACAACGCGGGCTGGTGGGGCTCAGGCGGGGATGTCTGAGGTAGGGACATGGAGTTCCCGAGGCCCCTTGGTGTTGCTGGATGGAGTGTACGTCCTGGTTTAGGAGACAGACCCAGACTTGGGATAGGAATGGGGTAGGAGGAACATGAGGATGGGGGGGGTCTCCACCATCCTTGGTGTTTTCCTGGTCTGGAAAGTGGCACTCTGGGGCATTCTGACTGCACTGAAGTGAGTTGTGGTGTCTGACTTTGCTTTACGTCCTGTTTTACAGATGCCTTTGTGAATAGCCAGGAATGGACGTTAAGTCGATCTGTGCCAGAGCTCAAAGTGGTAAGTGGTTCTTCTGGCCTCTGTGGTTGTGGTTCCTGCCCTGCAGGAGGTGGGCCTCTGTACGGGGTGGGAGGTGGCCTGCGTGCATGCCCAGGCCTGCATTCGAGAGGGCCTGGCTGTCCCTGGGGCCTTGATGTGGGTGTATGCCTGGGAAGGACCAGGTGTAGCTGACAGTTTGGGACCGGAGCCCCGAGTATGCCCAGGATGGCCATGCCAGCCAGCCCACCAGCATGGCCCTGTTCATGCCAGGCAGGGTCCGTCCGCCATTTTCTCTCTTGTGTCTGTGCGCTTGTGTGAGAGAGAGACAGAGTCACACATACACGCACAGATGTGTCTGCCTTTATCCTTTGCCGGGATGCCATGGAAGGTTTCTGTGATGAGCTGTCACGCCTTGGAATTCATCATTTTAAAAACGTGACTGGTCACTTAGCATGGTACATAGTAATAACATAAAAGATTTTGTTTTTATTAAAAAGTTTAAATACTCTTCCAGTGAGATTATTTAATGCATCAAATTGCCTTACATAAAAAAATTACTTGGGTCTATTGCAACCACACCCCTGAGCACATCTCCACTGCATGTCTGCTGGCTTAGGGTGGAAGGAAGGGACCAGTATGACTTTTAAGTAAGTGTGTTCTTTGTCATGATGTCAGTGACATTTGGGAGAAGTGTGTGTGTGTGTATTTACATGCATATGTATGCACACATTTACATGTGTGTGTGCATTTATGCGTGCATCTGTGTGCGATGTATATGCTTATATGTATACGTGTACTATGCATATATGTGTGCATATTTATATGCAAAATGTGTATATTTGATGTATGTGTTTACATGTATATGTGTGTATGTGTATATGCATATTTATGGTGTGTGCATATGTGTGCCTACACATGTGTGCATTTATATGCATAAGTAGGTATGTATTTATGGTGTGTGTATGCTTACATATATACATGTATGATGCACATACGTGAGTGTATATTTGTGGTGTGTATATTTATGTCTGTGTAGGTGTGCTTGTATATGGTGTGTGTGTGTGGTACATACGTATATATATTCATGTGTGTATATGTGTGTATTTCTGTGGTGTGTATAGTTGTGTGTGGTGTGCATACATATGTGTGTACACGTGCTTACACGTGTGCATCTATGTGTGGCATCTGTATATGTGTGTGTACACTTGTGTGTGGCGTGTGTGCATTGTTTGTATACGTGTGTGCATGTGCATGTACATATTTGTGGGGTGTGTGATTGTGTGTATACATGTGTGTACATTGTGTGCATGTGTGTGCATATTTGTATGTATACTTGTGTGTGGCGTGTGTGTGTGTGTGTTGGGCTGCTCCAGTGGCGTGTAGGACTGTAGGACGCAGGCAGACAGGCCGCCCTTGTTTCCTTCCGCCAGTGACTTGCACACAGGCCTGCTCGGTTCTTCCCAGCCCCCTGCCTATCTCTGTGCATACACAGCCTTTCCCCTGCATGAGCCCCTTCTCCCGAGGTTTGTGTAGCTGTTAGTCTCTCTGGCACGTCTGCCAGTAGCCCTCCCCGTCCCCACCCCCAGCTGCAGCCTCCGTGGTGTTTTGTGGGTGACCCGGGGTAGGGGCCAGACTTCAGGTTTCTCACCTCTGAGAAGAGATGGAGCCACAAGGAACGTCCAGCTTTGAAGAGAATGTATATGACTTTGGTCACTAGAAAAAACACGTTTTTAAACCTAAGAAATAAAGGATGACGTGGGAAGGGACTCTGGGATCTGCAGGTGTGGTCATCAGGCCCTCCTGTCCTGTCTGACGTGCCCATCCCGCTGCCCTCACCGCGTGTCTTGTCTGGGCCTCCTTCCCATTTCTCCTCGCCCTTCCTGCCAGAACCCTGACCTTTCTCTGCCAGAACCCTGACCTTTCCCTGCAGCATTGCAGGAGGCTCTGTTCCTCATGGGAGATATGGGGTCTTCTGGTCTTGTGGCCCTGCCCGAAGCCAGCATCTGCACGACTGGCCTCGAGACAGCCACTTCTTTCCTTCGTGTTTTGTGCTGTCCTGGCACAGGAATGATTCTGTCAGGTGGGCACCTTCAGGAAACGCCTGTTGAGAAGGGATAATGAAGATGTGGTCCATACACGCAATGAAATATTACTCAGCCATCAGAAAGAATGAATACCCAGCTTTTGCATCAACATGGATGGCTTGGAGGAGATTATGCTGAGTGAAATAAGTCAAGCAGAGAAAGTCCATTATCCTATGGTTTCACTTACTTGTGCAGCCTAAGAAATAGCATGAAGGACGTTGGGAGAAGGAAGGGAAAAAGGAAGAGGGAGAAATTGGAGGGAGAGACGACGCATGAGAGACTCTGAACTCCAGGAAACACACTGAGGGTTTCAGAGGGGAGGGTTTGGGTGAGTCTGGTGATGGGTATTACGGAGAGCACGATTTCATGGAGCACTGGGTGTTATATGCAGACAATGAATCACGGAATACTACATCAAAAACTAATTCTGTACTGTATGGTGTCATAATTAAAAAAAAAAAAAAAGGAAACGCCTGTGGAATGAATGCTACAGAGTTGGCAACACTGTTACTAGGAGCTTTGTGGGAAGATTTATTGGTTGCAGGTACGGCCTCAAACCGCTGAGGCATCTTTCTGTCCTGCAGTCAGAGCACAACAGTGGGCGCAGCGTTGTGGTGAGGCCGCGAACCACGGCCACTGTGCATGGCGGGTTGTGATTGTGTCACAGGAGCACCTCACTTCCACTGCCTGTGAACCACGTCCTGCTGTTACCCCCATTTCAGGAGGAGGAAGTACCCTCAGCGTCCTGGGAACTCCCCCGCAAGCCACAGTCAGCGAGCGGCAGAGCTGGGACTTGAACCTGTGCCTGGCGTTCCTGCGTCAGCACTGCTGGCGGAGCTTCCTGCTCCCGGGGAACCTCCTCTGTCTCGCCTCCCAGGCCGCCAGCTGCTGGCCCCACGCAGCCGCCGAGCGCTTGAAGGGCGGCCAGTGCGGCCGAGGAGCTGAGTATGAAACTTTCATTTAAGTTTAATGAACTGAATTTGAATGAGCCCCAGGAGACCAGGGGCTCCCCTTCTGACGGTGTTCCAGTCTGTGACGGTTGAGTATCCAACCCTGTGATTCGGACCCAAGCTTGGTAGTTTGTCAGGGGTTCCGCCACCAGCCACATGTGCCGACCAGCCATGACTGAAGATGCTCACTACTAAACACTGGTCTTCTGCGGGTATTTCAGAAGCGTGTCATTTTTTGGAGGAATGCTCAGAGGGGTGGGAGGTGAGTCCATGAAGAGGTGGCTTGGATTTGTGTTCCCAAACGGAACGGTCTTGAGGTTTGCACATGTGCCGAAGGGTCGGCCACGCCCCATTGATGCAGAAATGTGGTTCGGCACGCTTTGCGCGGAGGAAGCTGTGTGTCGTGGCTCTGACCTGAGTGTGGATGGATGGACTCCCCGACTGCGGAAGGGCGGGCGGCTCTTCCTCCCTGGCTGCCCCAGCAGGTCCCCCTTCTGCGCCGAGGACTTCTCAGCTTCTGCAAAAGTGCTCCTTTGTTCCGAGGCAGCCTGTGAGCTGCCATTGTTTGACACCCCATCCCCGAGACAGGTGGCCCCTTAGGTCAGTGCCTTCGGAATCCCTGACTCTGTCGCAAATGCAGTGGGTGCATGACATAATCCCAAGACTCAAGTGGACTCTTTATGTTTGCGATAAATCTTCTGGAATCTGTCAGAGGAGAAATCTTAGCGTTCATGTTCTTTCAAGAGTGGTGGGACCATGCCTTATGTTTTCTGAAGGCATGCCGTGATGAGATTATCGGTGACCAGTGGCTCTTGGACCAGGGCACCACTCTTGGGCGGCGGGTGCTTGGTGCTGGTGTCTGGGCGAGAAGAGCCACCCTCCACGTCCTGCCTGTAGGGGGAGCCTCGGGTCACAGCCCACGTGTGGGTTTTCACTGAGTTCACTGGGATTTTTACAGACAGCCTTGGCTTCCTTTTCAGCAGACTGCACGCATAGCAGGTAAGTGGTGAGGTGAGGACGACCGGGAAAGCAGTCCAAAAAGAGAGAGCACTCCTTTCCCCCGTGTGGCGTGAGGATGCGAGCAGGAGCTCTGATGCTTCTTGGCCTCACCCCGAGGACACGGTCTGCAATCCGGGGACCGTGACTGCCTCTGGCCACCAAACGTTGGCGGGCCCATGTGTGATTTTCCCAACTCTGCTCCCACGTCAGCCTCCCACGAAGCTGGTAGACGATGGATGGGCTGGTTCCATTCTCTCCTTTTTATTCCCAGTAGCTCTCACGGGTCCCAGTGGAGCTTTACAGCCTGAAGAGCATTTCCGTGCCTTATTTTATTCCTCCTTCCAGCTGGCTGGTAGTTTCTGCCAGTCTTTGAGATTAGCATAAGGCCTGTGGGGCTGAATGTAAGACGGTCTATGAGGCGGCCGTGCAGACCGGAGCTCAGGCCTTCCCCCGCTACCCTCAGGACTGACGGATTCTCTCCTCCTGAAGGCCCGCTTCTCCACAGAGCATTGGTGTGTGCGGAATGGACGCTGCCCATGCAGACATACAGGCCAAGCAGTGCTGGAGTCTGAGCATTTTCCTCCTCAGGAAAGAGAAGCTCTAATCTTAATTAAAAATTTAATTCTGTGGCATACTGGTTTGGATTTTCTCAGCATGAAGCTGACAAACAGCAGGTGCCCTGGAGCAAAAGAATAATTAATAGGTAGAAACTCAGATTATAGAGGCCGCAGGTAAAAGGAAGACATGAGTCCCCCCGGGAAGGGAGACAGCTTTATTTAGGATCTGTCCATGTCACCTGGCTTTGTGCCTCCGCAGCAAAGCCTCTGTTTGTACTTGTGCTTGGTTGTTCACGTGTTGGCTCGTTAGTGCGGCCAGGGCTGGTGGGAGGCTGTCCTTGCTGGGGTGACACTGGGACCCAGAGACAAGGTGACCCCGAGCCTGCCCATTGAGACTCGTCAGCATCACTGGTCAGACCCATACAGCGATACTGGTAAGGTAAAGGTCAAGGGACAGCGTCATGAGGAGGGCACGAAACGGGGTTTGAAGAGAGGTGCCCAGTTGAGGTTGTGCGTTAGGAAGGCTTCTCAGAGGAGGTGACATCTGAACTGCTTGCTGACCCGTGAGCAGGAGCAGCATTTTAGGAAGTGATGGATGTGAGAAAGTCCAGGTGTCTGGAGACAGCAAGGCCTCTCAGGACAAGGCAGTTTCCAGGAGTCTCTCTGGTACTCCAGGGGTGAGGAGGGGAGCCTGTAGAGAGAGAGGCCAGCTAACATCTGCCCTTGTGATCCAGTGGACAGCAGACCTGCCCCAGGAGTACTCCCAGGGAGTACGAGGAAAGTACTCCCAAGTACAGGGGCTCCATGGCCGGAAAGGGTGAGAATCTGGGATGACTTCCATGTTTCTGGTTTGAGAGGCAGGGTGGGGTGTGGCCACAGAGATGGATGAACAAACTGGGGGAAGTGATGAAGTCTGGGCATGGTGGGGTCTGAGTACCAGCAGGGATGGTGTGGGGTGCATGCAGAGAACTTAGTGGTTCTCCTGGTGGCGGCTGGAGAATGAGATTTGGGATCAGTAGCTTACTGGGGGTAGGAGGGATGTGGCCAGGCACACTGGGGGTCAAGCATCTAGAAGAAGCTAGGAGATCTGTAAGGATCCTGTGTAGGCCAAGAGGAAGTTCAGGGAGGAAGCCCGGAGCAGAAAGTTTGAAGAGAGCATAGCTCACCTCCAGCTTCTGGTGGTGGGCTGGGTCAGGAGCAAGAGAAAGGCCAGTGCTCCGAGAAGCATAGCCCTTGCTGACCTCAGGGGCAGCGTCCTTGCAGCCCTCGGCTCAACACTTGAGATCTTAGGGGTCGAGGACAGGCCTGGGAGGGCACGAGCATGGCTGAGAGCCTGGCTCTGCTGGGAAGGGGACCTGGCTTTCATAGGAGGGGACTTGCGTCCAGAGGCAGGGCTCTTGTTTTGTTTTTCTTACAGAATTGATTTGGGCATCTTGAATGCAGAGAGGAAAGTTCTGGTGGGGAAGGGAAAGGTAAATATACAGAAGGAGGTTCTCCCTGGGCGGCTTGCAGAGGAGGTGGAGGAAGTGAGGTTCCTGGCATAGGCGAAGGAAGGTTTTCAAGGGTCCCCCGCAGGGAGGGTCCAGCCGCCCTCAGGTCCATGTGTCAGCGCTGTGGTAAGAGAGCTTTTCCTGAAGAAGGCGCTGCACAGGGGACACTGCCCACTGGGAGTAAGACGCAGCTGGTTCTGGCTGGAGCCTTGGTCCTCCTCGCTCTGGATGGGCATTTTAACCCAGTCCAGACACCTTTGCCGCCTTCACTGCGGGCCCCTCTCTGCCCTGTGTCCTGGTCCCGCCGCCCGGACCCATGCTCCAGAGAAGAAGGCTTCTCCCTGTTCTCCGCGCCCTGCTCCCAGCCCCCCTTTCAGCCCCTGCAGCCCCCATGGTTCATCCTCCATGTGGCTCTTTTTAGTTGATCTCTCTCTGGGCTCTGGGACCAATGCCGTAGTCTTGGTGGAACATATCAGAACACCCTTCTCATTCCTATATGAGTCCAGACTGCGCCAGGCCCCATGGAACCCCCATGGACCTCGCTCAGGATGGTGAGGGTGTGCGGTCAGTGTGGATGGGCTGACTCACTGTGCGCACTGCTGGTGGTGCCACTGCCCACGGTGCCAGCATGACCACAACCAGCGTGTGCTCAGACGGCGCTGACGTGCTCAGAGCCTGCGAGACTGGTGAGGACAGGAGACGGGCAGCTGGGCTCAGGAAGCCCTTTGACTTCAGGAGAGTTTGACGAGCCAGGTTTGGTACTTCCTGTGGATGCTTGGGTGTGATCAGGCTTTGACTTACTATATACATGCTCACCTCTCTCTGTTTGCAGATTGACGAGTAGAGTGACAGAATGATAATGAACGGTCATCCGATTCTGTGTTTCAGGGCATCGTGGGTAATTTGGCCAGCGGCAAGTCGGCCCTGGTGCACCGGTATCTGACCGGCACGTACGTCCAGGAGGAGTCTCCCGAAGGTATGCTGTCTGCCAGGCTGTCTCAAGCTCCAGAGCGTTTAGTTTATTAGATTTTCCCATAGCATACTCTGAATCGTGACGATGATGCATCATCACATGTCGAAAAAGAGTAAAATGCCAAGCAGTAAAGATCCTTAGGTATGTTGTTTCTTCCATAGTGTTTTTAGCTAACCGATTATACTTACTTTGGCATTTAGAGTGGTAGAGTAGAGTCTTGAAATGCTGTTGAATTTATTTCTTATGTAATAGTCCTGGCGTTTCAAATGTCAGTCCGGTGTCGCCCCCTTTAAATACTGCTCGGACATTCCTCTGATCTGGGTATTGAGTTTTTCCGTAACTTGTATGTACTGTTACGTGGTCCTGGATCAGAGCCTCTCACATGACCACCACATGTTTGAGTACATCCCCCCACATATTGTATTATGAACATGTAAGAATCATTTTGCATGAGAGTAAGAGATTTCTTTTGCCATTAGGGTTTTGCTTCTTCAGTTAACATATTCATATTTTATTTTTTGCTTTAAGTGAAATTATGGTAGCAGTAGGAAGCCACGCAGTCCCTGTGTCTTTAATCAATGTAGAGTTCACAGGCGGCTTTCTGAATGATATTTTCTCTCCATGTAACCTTTTACAATCCAACTCTGAGACACTGAATTTCTGGTTCCTTCTTTTTCTTACTGGCTGTTCCATTCTTTGCAGATATGGATGCAGGTAACTATACGTTTCCTTCATGGCAGCGCTTGTCTTGTTTGAAGAGAGAGGACAGGCTCGACTTCGCACTGTAGTGTTCCCTCCCTCCTCGTTCTGTGTGCCATTGATTCTGTTTCATTTTATCCTTTTGTTTAAGTTACACATTTCACCCTGTTTTGTCCCTTAGATGTGTTCTTAGAAGCAGTCCTGAGTAGCTTCTCATGTTCCCTGTAACACCTGTTCTAGTATTTAACTCTTGTCCTGGAGACCGTGTAACCATTCCGAAGAGCACGGAAGGCTGGCGTTCTGGGGCTCTCTGGGGGCTTGGCCGTCATTCTGCAGGGTCTTGCAACCCTGTCCTCAAAGCCTCGTGGTGGTCACCTCAGGGAAAGGTCCGCTTTTTCGTTATCCACATGGACATGAAGGTGTAGGGAGTTCAGACACACAGGCTTCTAGCTGGGAGTTGAAGAGAAGCCCGTGTATCTGATGGATGGAGAATGTATACAGATGCTAGGAAAAGTACCATCTGGACAGGGGTTGGGGGAGAGGTGGTCCTGGGTCTTTCTGACGTCTTCCCTGGGACCTGTGCCTGGGCTGTGCTGGTGTTGCGTCTGTTCCTCGGTGTCTGAGCGTGGATTTTAGCCATAGTCCTTTGGATTCCACTGAGGAGGCCTGAGCTCTTTTCTTGGGCTTTCTGCATCTTTGTTGGGGTTAGGGACGATTGATGAGGCCAGCTGTTGAGGGACAGGCTAACCTGACCTCCCACGATCGCCTCATGGAGTGAATCTGCACGCATTCTCGGGGGTCGCTGGTGACAGGGTCTGGGCCCCTGGTTTTCTGCCAGTGCTTGGGCTCCTCCTGCGCTCAGTTCGGCGTCCAGTGTAGTCAGCGTGGGCGCCCCCAAGTCATGGATGCTGGTTCTTCCCCACGCAGTGCTGTGCTGTTGTTATGTGGCTTTTGCTGTTTTCCCATGTGCTGTTTTTGGTCTGTTCCATCACATTTGGGGCTGTGGTTTCTTTTCAAGGGACCCTTATATTTTGATGAGCATGAAGGCATTTTTCTTGAATGTTTATACTTCAGATAAAAATTATACTTAGTGGAATGACTCAAACGGTGGTCTCTGATGAACCCCCCTTCTTTGATTGTTTAACACATTTTACTCTATTGAAATGTCATGGCAGTGCATACGGTTTTAAAAATACACCATTTTACAGGGTAGAAGCATGCATGAGCACACCAAAGGACATCCCTTTCCTCATCTGCAAAGTCTCATTCCCCACAGTGAGGCTTGTGCCCAATGTGTCTTGGATCGGGGAAAGACCATCCATGATCCTTTCTCTCTACTTTCAAGGACAGGCCACCTGCCTGTCCTCTCATGTGTGACTCAGGTCAGGGTAGGGCCCCCAGGTGAGCCTGAGTAGACGTGCATTGGGGCCTCTGGCTGCAGAAGGAACTGGGCAGGTGCCGCTGTGTGTTTGGGAAACCCATACCTCCTCCCCTACAATCTTTGCTTCCCAGGGGCTGTCCACTCCCGCCTTCCTGGAACCAGGCAGGTGGCCACGTCCTTGCCTCGTGGGGAGGCCGGGGCACTGACTCCCACTTCCCGTCCCCTGGCCTGGGCGAGTCTCGTAGCAGCAGGAGAATCCGTTTGTTTCAGAAAGGGCGTGAATGACGGAAGCCTCGCTTTCTCACTGTCTGGCCACACTGGAGTTCTTTCTGGAACTGGAACTCTGCCAGGGACCCTGCAGCTGGAAAAAGTGATCTTGGTTGTTGTTGAATGTGAATGACATTGACGTATTAGATATGCTTACTTCATTGAGAAGCCTTCCATCCAGAATGTTCCGGATTTGGAGTATACCAAATTTCTGCCCAGGTTTGTGTGCCCATGCGGGCGGCACGAGAAGCTGATCACAGCTCAGCCCCACCTGTGAGTATCTGCGAGACAGAGGGTCAGGTTAGGGGGCAGCAAGCTGAGGATGGATATCTCCAGTGCCACCCTGGGGGGAGGGCACGTCCTGCAAGCTGTGCGGCCCTTCACTTCTTCTAACTCATCCTTCTTCCCTCCTGCAGCTGTTGGAGTGACCAGCTGGCTGCCTCCGGCCGCGCGTGGCAGTGACTTCAGGCACCAGCTTGCTGCTGCCGGTGGCCGTGAAATCGGCCAGTGTGCATGGCTCGCTGGAGCTCTCCTGTCCTCTCAGGGTTGTTTCTTGATTTCCTTAGCATGCAAATGTCCCTTAGTGCCACTCTGACCCGCCGCCATGAGACCTTCACATTGCTGGCCTTTTTCGGTGGGGACAGCTTTCTCTTTGCAGGAGAGTTCTCTCTTCTGCAGAAACCGGTGCGGGATGACCCGGACTTTTGGCCGAATGTACTTTTCGTCAGATGGGTTGTAGCTGGGTCTCCGAGGAGAACAGCTGCTGTGTTTGAAACGGCTGATAGGTTCTCACGGATACTCCTGTAGCAGAGGGTTGACAAACACGATTTCAATGATTTTAAAGGTGCAGTTTAAATGAGGGATAGATTTAAATATTATGTGTGTTTTTTAATGAGTAAATGAGCAGTGCAAAAGTGGGTAACTCAGAGGGGAGCCAGTGGTTCCGTCCAAGTCATCTGAGGAATGAAATTTCTGTGTAAATACCCATTCAGCTGTGTGTGTGTGTGTGCATACGTGTCAGTTCTAGGGCTGTCATAGCAAGTGACCACAGATGGCATACTGTCGCCATGCCGGAGACCTGAAGCCCGACAGGATGGTGTTGACCAGGTGCATTCCTCTTGGAGGCTCTGACCACTGGTCTGTTCTCACGCGGTGTTCTTCCAATGGCCTTGTCTGCGTTCGATGGCACTCTTCTCATGGGGCTGGTGGTCCCTGGATGTAGGGCCCACCCTGGTCTCGTCTGACCTCATCTTTGTCACCTCTGCAAAGACCCTGTTACCAAATGAGGTCACATCACGGATATTAGGGGCGAGGACTCAAGCTTCTCTGTCACGGGAGGGAATCCCCCCACCAGCGCTGCTCCATGTGTGATGCACACCTGGTTTTGAAGCAGAAGCTGCACCTGGCATGGTTGTCCACTCCCTGCGGTGGGGGGGTGGGGACAGACCGTGAGCTGCCCTGCTGTCGCTGGAGGTGCTCACTGCTGGTGTCCTGGAACTCTGCAGAGAGGAGATGAGCTTGCCTGTGACCATCACACCTTTGATGGGGATTTCACAGCTCTCACTCACTGTCTGTAAGGAGAAGCAGTGTGATCCGTGCCTTGTTATTGGCGCTTATTAGAATTGTGAACGATTTTGGCCATGTTGTCTGAGTGTCCACCTCACGTCCATGCTTCACGTTCATGGTGCTCCCTCCCACCATGCCCCTTCAACCTCAGACCTCCTCTTGGGTTTTCACTCTGTCCCCCTCAAAATCAAGAAAGAGAAAAGAAAGGAAACACGGATGTCCAGTCTCTACGGGAACATGAAGGACACCTTCCCTGAGCCGTGGTGCCCCTTGAGGACTGGGAGGTGGTGGACTGTGGTGATGTCGAGAGACTTCGAGCTTTAGAATGGGGTCAGTGCCCCGAGACCCTGTCTCTGTGACATCCCTGTGTTCTTCCTCTTCTCTCTTGTGCCGTGGGCCTTGCTGAACTGTGCAGAGAGCTTGGGTGGAAGAATCTAGAGCCTGGAGGAGCTCACACCGGCTAGCTGCCATGGTGGTAGTGCAGGGCAAGGCCCTAGGAGCTTCCCAGGATGAGACTCCACTGTCCCGTGGGTTGAGGGGAAGATTTTACAGTCTGCAGAGGTGAGCTTAATGTCCACAGACCCTTTCTCCTGTGTTTATAAAACTAACTGCTCTTAGCTAATTTTCCAAGGAACTGTGGGAACAAAATGGGGAGAAAGGTGCCGGGCTGCCCCGTTCCTGGCTGCCCCTGTCCCATGTGGGTGGAGAGCTCTGTGGTCATGGCTCCTGGCAGGAGCAAGGGCCTGCTGGCAGTGAGGTCCCTGCAGGCTGGCTATCCTCCCCTGGTCTTGCCATCGGCACCGCCAGCAGCTGTTTCTCAGCAGATACGTCTGTCTTGGGGTGGGAGGTGGTTCTCAGGAGCACATGGGTCTGAAATATTTTTTTTAATGAATGTTTGCTTAGTTGCTTAGAAACAAACCATGTGGTAAACACTTAGCCATATTTTTTGGGACACATGAAGTGCATTTGAGCTGTCAGCCCCTGAAACCCTTTCCAAATCAAATAAACTTAAAAAAATTTTTTGTCAGCTACCACTGCTCAACAGATGTTAGGGCTTACTTCTAAACATGTCCTCTTGTGCTGTTTAAAGTCCTGATGAAAAAAAATCTGTAAACTCTAATAAAAGTTGAGTAGTTTTGAAATCCAGCCTTTTAAGTGTTTTAACACAATTTTGCCATGTTACTTGTAACTGAGTGATTATGAGTACATGACAATTTTTTAATGAGGATTATCTGTAAACCTTGAGGTTACGAGCAGCCTGCTGGTAGTTTGTTTTAATAGATCAGGCACAAGTCCGGTCTTTTTCACGTTCTCTGATCCTTTCAAATCCGTCCCTGGCCATGGAACGTCACTGACCTCTCACTTCCTTCCCCCTGCTCTTCACTCTGTCCTCTCAGACATAAGCCACGTAGAGGGCCAGGTGATACTGCCCAGAATAGGGGAGGGATCCTGAAATTATCCCTAGAGCCACAAAGAAATCATGAAAGAGCACGTTCTGCTTTGTTTTGAACAAGGAAAAGAAGGCTGTAAAGTAAGAATGAGGAGGTCGTCATGTTTTTGGCATTGACAGAGCTGGCAGGACAAAATGTGTTTTTGAGTTGGTCGTTTGGAACTCAGAACACATCTTCCCATGTTGTTACAATTAGGTCAACAAGAAACCAAGGGCGTACTGTGAGCCGGGTACCTTCCAGAAAAGAGAAGAACCTTCTGTTGAATTAACTCAAGTTCAAGGCCGTGATTCACACCTGGCCAAAGAAGACAGTGAGCACTCAGAGGAGGGCTTGCTGGCTTCTGCCCGGAAGAGCGCCAGCTTCCCCCTGCAGCCCACAACTGCTCCCTCTGGCCATGTGATGCAGAGCCCCCAAATAGCACGGTGCACACTGTTGACACAGCTGTTGCTTTCCCAAGACCTCTCGGGACATCACACGTTGCTACAAAACCATTTCTTTAATAGGAAAAAGGAGATGAGGGTCCAGAAAGTTTCACCTTTGCAATTATAGGTCACTTTTTCCTGGAGAAGTTTTGATACCAAAGGTGTGTTTTAGAGCTTCAATTGTGCGACCTCTGTATTGCAAATGGAAAAGTGGTCATTGGAGAGTCCCCTGGTCCGTTGCTGCATCTGTCCCTGTGTCTGGCCTTGATTCTGTCATCTTGTTGGCAGCCGGCTCCCGTCTCAGGCAGTCTGAATGGCAGTAGAGCCGTTACCACTGGCCCTGCAGCGGCCTGCTCGGATCTGGCTTCTGATCTGGAAGTCACAGGGTACACATGCAGTGTGTCAGCCTAGACTGTAGGTGACCACCTTCAAGGAGTTTGCGTAGAAAAGCAGGGATTTATGTAACTCGTGTGTGGGGAGCGGCTAAGAGGAAGGATTTCGTCTAGGAGACCTCGCTGATCCACGTAAGCTCCCGAGGAATGATCTGTCCCATTTCTTGCCTCAGTGGGCTTTCTGCTCAGCGAGGTCTCCCCACTTGGTGGCAGGCATTTCATTGGTGATCCTTAGTGTTCCCGGGAAATGGGGAGGAGAGTTGGCTATTTCTGTAGCTCCAGCAGAAGATCAGACATCCGTCTGGTTGCCTGGCTGCAGTTCTGTGCTCTTCTGTATCATCACTGATGGGGGCTCGTAATGCAGAGCTCTTCCGTGACACTTGGACCCGCCGTCTGGCCTTACGCCCTGAGGACCCGCCCTGGCAGTGCCCCGGGTACCGTTTGAACTCACCCCTGTGCTGCTGCTGCCAAATCGTTCTGGCTTCCACGGCCCTGCTTTGGCTGTGGACCTTGGGCTTCTTAGGCATGTTTTCCTTCTTGATTTTCAAGGACAGCAAACTCCAGAATGTTATGCATTTGTTTGGATCTGAAAGTATCAGCTCACAAAAGTTTTTCTGTATCTCCCTCCCCACTGTTGTCTTAACTCACCACCCCTTCCTCCTGCTCAGGCTGCTTTACTGGTTCTAGGAAGTGGGAGACCTCAGATGTCTGTGACCATGCCTTCGCTAGGTGAGAGGTTTTCTGTGGAAGGCAGCACAGAAAGGAAGAAATACTGGGCTGAGACCAGCCTTGGGGTGAAGAGAGGAGAAGGTGAGGGGCACACCATGCCTGGTGCAGAGGGGAGAGTGCAGGGAGGAATGCGTGGGTTAGGAGAAACTCCCTGTGGGTCAAGGTGGAGAGACTGACATTCCGGAGGAGGCTGGGTATCATTTGAATGGATGGAGCTCACCTGGCAGGTATGGCTGATGAGAGATGCAGCGGTTGACATTGTCTGCAGAAAATGTTACCTCCTGGGAGACCATGCTTACTGGACCGAGAACTCCTAAGTGCCAACTCTCCTTTAGGGTCATGGACTCGGAGGACCAGGACTTGGTGATGAGGGAGGTCAAAGTTAGCAGAAGTGAAATAGGCCAAGTGGCAAAACTACATGGGAGAATCTGTGGTCAAATGAGAGTGCCCATGTCTGTGACTGTGCAGGAGTCCCCTGTCTCCAGCCTAGGGGCAGAGATCATGTGACCGTGTGGGAGTCCCCTGTCTCCAGCCTGGGGGCAGGACGTCCGCAGGTACTAGCTGTTCCAGTCTCACCAGATGAGAAGGCTCGCCCAATCCTGTATGTGCGTGTGCGTGCTTGCACATGGGTAGACCATGCAGATCTACCACTGATCCTGCGGATGACGGTTTCATAGCATCCACGTGAATTCTCTGGTGACTGACCCAGGCCAGAAGTAAAAGCCAGAGTCGACTTCAGTGTCGTGTTCTGTGCATCCTGGGTGGCTTCCTGGAGGCAGTGTGTTGGGAGACTCTGAGGGAGGGTCTAGTCTGGGCAGAATATGAAGTGTGATGAGTAGGCAGCAGAGGCCTGTGTTCTGCTCACACGGCCCCGTGGAGCAGCATGTGTGGCCGGCATTTGTTACCCTTTTCCCGAGACCCATTTTTTCAAAGTTGTTTTACTTATTTTTAAAAAATAACATCAGGGACAAAAGAAGAAAACAGCACTTGCTCTTTGAGGGCTGCTTGAGTAGTGGATGGTGTGGAGAGAGCGGGGGAGGGGGGCTTGGTGCACAGACCCGACTGGCTCGCAGCATGCTCTTGTCTCTCCCCAGGGTGGGGGGGCGGGGAGCGGGCCTGGACTGGTGTGGGGAGCGTGGGGGGCATGTGGGCGAACTGTCCAAAACCACGTGCCCTGTAACCACGTAGCCTGGCAGGGGTGTGGGTCAGCTGCTCTGTGCGTCTTCCGTGCAGTCCAGGGAAGAAAGAGGCCTTGTTGGGGCAGGGGGATGGCTACTGTAGACATGCTCTGACAGGAGTTGGGGTCCGGCCTCTGACAGGATGTGGGGACAGGGAGGAGTCCTTGGACAACCTCTGGAGGTTGGAATGGATTCACATCCCGACAGAAGGAACTACAGGAACCTGTTGACCTCCACGCCCTCTACAGCCTGTCAGGGGTTCTGGCTGCTCGTTAGTTCTGAGAAACACTGGCCACAGAGTGTGTTTGTGCTGTCTGGGCGCTGGGCCCTGTGCCCTGGAGTGCCCTCCAGCTTGGGCAGGCGCCCGCCATGCACCAGGGAGCAATGCAAGTTGATCTTGTTCCAGAATGTTCCAGATGCAGGAGCTTCCTGTGCCATGTGCAGAGTCAGGTTTAGCTGGAGAGGCAGTGACACACAGGCATGCATGCGTGTGCATGCACACATACCACACACACACACTCACACACACACACACACCCGTGAGGACACCCCAGGGGCAGTCTGTCTCCTGCCCACACTTTGCAGGCTCGGAGCTGTGCAGCTCATGCTCTGCACTCTCCTCAGGTGTGCTCGCCGACCAAAGCTCCCTCTAGGATGGGGACAGAGACCTAGAGACAAAACCCGGATTCCTTCCAGTAAAGTAAATACACTGTTTCCACAGGACTGGAACAGTTACAGCGAGTCTCTAGAGGGAAGGCGGAAAACTGTAATGTGCGGGCATTGGCATGAGAAATGTCAAAGGGGAGACTGGGTCCAGCAGCGCCTGCCCCGCTCGAGCTGTGACTGTCCATGAGCTGGAAGAGTCACTGCATTTTGAAACATTTGTAAAAGTAAATAAACCAACCAAGAGGCACCCAGGGGGAAAGAAGAATATGGCCCATGGTGCCTAAACTATTTATTACTTGGTCCTTTAGTGACAGTTTACAGACCCCACGCTACAGTGTGTAGAAATGGCATCAACTCGTTAAAATGGATAGGATTTTTTGGTTTCTCCGTAGGGTTGGATCTAACAGTGAGCAGTCTTTTTTAATTTCTTGAAGCAGATACCTGATTTACACTCAGGGAATAGTGAGTGAGCAGTTATTTATTTATTTATTTTTTGAGAGAGAGTGAGTGAGAATGAGTTGGGCAGAGAAGCAGAGGGGGAGAGCAAACCTCAAGCAGGGTTACCTGCTCAGCGTGGAGCCTGATGTGGGGCTCTATCCGGTGAGGCCGAGTTCATGACTAAGCTGAAATCAAGAGCTGTACACTTAGCCGGCTGAGCCACCCAGGCACCCCATGAGTGAGCAGTTCTGAAAGCCATTACTTTTCCATATTTGATTCTAGGTTTGCGTATTTAAAAATAGAGTTTGTGCAACAGATTATTTTTTATTTATTTATTTATTTATTAGGATTTTATTTATTTATTTGACAGAGATCACAAGTAGGCAGAGAGGCAGGCAGAGAGAGAGAGGAGGAAGCAGACTCCCCACTGAGCAGAGAGCCTGATGTGGGACTCGATCCCAGGACCCTGAGATCATGACCTGAGCCGAAGGCAGCGGCTTAACCCACTGAGCCACCCAGGTGCCCCAACAGATTATTTTTTTAATGGAAAGTTACTTTCACATGGATTGCGCTAGTTGAGTCCCCATGAATCTGGGGACTGAGGGACCACTCGCCAGCATGCCAGTAGCTGCGTAACCCAGCGTCCGGCTTCAGTTTGGAGCTTGTGGTCACGCGCCCACTACCATTCTGGGGCTCTGGCCCCGACACCTGGGTCAGGCCACAGGTAGTGTCACTGGTCGAGGAAGCCTTGTTTCACTATTCTGCATGAGCCAGGTTCTTGGACCCCAGTTTGCAAAGCTCTTCGCAAGTTTACCTTTTTTGGTGCTTAAAATAAATGTGCAGAATACTAAATAAAACAACCTTAAGTGTGTTCTTTTCCCCCAAAGAAACTAGTATGAGACTAAGTATATTTCATTAAGTTCACCTCACAAGTTATTTCAGGGATGGCGGTAGGTGCTGGAATGTTCAAGTCCAGCCACCGCCGTGGGCACTGGAATGTTTTCAATAAACAGTTCACTGATTTGGTTATGAATCAGATTTTACTGAGCAGGGGCCTCGAGAATGCAGTTCTGGGACTGCCCCCCTCCCCCTATCCACTCAGTGGATTCTGGGGGCAGGTTCTGTACCTACTCTCGGTACCCTCCCTATCCCCCCCGCCCCATCCGACACCAGGCCTGGCTCTTCTCCTCCTGCCCACCGCCCTTGAAAACAAGCTGCATTCTGGCAGAGCTTCTGCCCCTTTCCCTCTGTTCCCAGCACCAGCACTCTGCGTGGCACGGGGCAGGGCTTGCCAAACACGTGATTGGTGGTTCGGAAGGCCACGGTTAGGCGGACCCCAGTGCCAAATTGGCAGGAAGCACTTGGGAAAGGCTCACAGGTAGCAACTCTCTTGCCTGTGCTGGGAAGAGCCAGATGGTGTCACCGGAGTGCAGATCAGATACATTCTACCCTTTACTGGTGTGGAAGCCCAGCTGGTGGTGAGGAGCACGCCTCGGGCTTGGGTAAGTGTGGAGAGGCTGTTAGCAGAGACTGGAGAACCTTCTCCTTGGAGCGGTTTAAGAAGCACTGTGGAAGCCTTGCTATCTCATGAGTTGTTTTGACCTGGTCTCCTAGATCTTCCAGAACATGGGGAATTAGGACCAAATGTTAGGCAAACTCTTGGTTTTCATGTAGGAATGGGAGCAGTGTTTTTTGCCTTCTGGTTGCATCCTCCTGGATGTGCTCCCATGTCACTGCCTTTGCAAGTGGAAACTCTCCTGCTAAGTGTGAGTTTGCATTTGGAAATCGCAAAATTGTCCTTGTAACGGAGCAGTCTCTAGCTGATTTCTGCCAGGCACTTGTGATGTTTAAGGACCCGATGGGGAGCTGATGTGGGCCAGCTCCTGCCTGCTCACCTTGGTCACTTGAGTCAGGTGCTGTGATTACCTGAGTTTTCACATGAGGAAATGAATGCACCAGGAGGCACAGGTACCATTGAGGTTTGGGCCAGGGGTTCACGTTGGTAGGTGTGAACCCAGGGTTGACGTTGGTGGGTGTGAGCCCAGGACTTACCCTTGGCCGGCAGGGCTGTGTCTCTTCCCCTTCACTGCTGCCTGGAAGTACCACCACCCAGAGTTACAACTTGACGGATCATCAGCTGGGCTCCAGCACTTGGAAGGACCTTGGGCGGTCATGCGGTCTGCGTGCTGGGCTCTGCTGCTGACTGTGGGGGTCTTGAGCCCTGGTACAGCTGCCAAGTTATTTGGGAGAATACTGAGTTCTGCGGGAAAGTATAAGTGAGCTTTGAGGCTTTGGGTTCTAGCTTCGCAGAACAGTGTTAACAGGAAAATTCTGAGTGTATGGAAGCATGAGGAAGCCTTGGCTCCTGATCCCAGAGGTGGGACCCACACTGAGAGGCCTGGGTGGGAAGCCATTCGCATGCAGAGGTCTCTTTCTGGACGGCGTTCCCCTTATTTCAGGGGGAACCCCTGGACACCTTTGGGCTCTGTGGCCTCCTTGCCAGCCTACCTTCTGGCATTGATGACAACACAGAGGATGTGTTATTCTTTGCAGTTGCTCTATTAAAGATAATTTTTGGGGGGGGGATAATAGTATTTGAAGCAATTTTGGGGGGTGGGGGAAACTCATGAAACTTAATGAGAATGATATTGGGTCTATCAGTGGATGTTGAAAATTGGAGATTGGCTTGGATAAATCAGTCTACGTACTTGCCCAGAGTTGCTGGATTTATTTTAGTCTTAAAAAGAGATGATTTGAGGGCACCTGGGTAACTTAGAAGGTTAAGCGCCTTCCTTGGACTCAGGTCATGATGGATCGAGTCCCGCATCGGGCTCCCTGCTCAGTGGGAAGCCACTTCCCCCTCTGCCTTCCACTCTGCCTGCGTGTGCACGCATGTTCTCTCTCTCTGTCTCTCAAACAAATAAAATATTTAATTAAAAAAATGATTTGGAGGAGAGAACTCTCAGTAGGATTTATGTATTAAACTGCTGGTTTGTATATTCCTCAGTAAGATGTGAAGAAATCGTGACTATTGAGCAACAAGCCACTTCCTCGGCTGTTTCGTTTTCCAGCTTCTGTTGGAGCAGCAGTTTCCTCCTGCAGGCCTCTGGGACATCACAGTGCTTTCCACGGGCCATGCTCAGTGCTCCGGAGGGGCAGCCCCAAAGCTCTTTTGGGAACAGGGCCTGAGGCTCTTGGGTTCCAGTGTTCCAGTGTTATGTCTGCCTTTCTGTCCAGCTGGTTTTGGGTTTTGTTGGCTGGATGTCAGGAAATCTGAACTGCGTGAATGACACTTTTAAAAAAAAATACATTTTATATATATATATAATCAGCCTGTTTACTATTTCAAGGTACCCTTCCACGAAGTAGGTCCACAAGTGTGGAAGTAAAAGGAGTGGCTGGACTTTCATAATTTCGTGTTGTGTTAATGGAAGAGCTGTTGTCCTTTCATGGAATTGTTCAGACAGGGGCCCTCCGAGTTGTGGTAAGCACTCAACGCACCATGACATCCCGAGGTTAGCATGTGAACCAATTACTGTTGCCCCACTGACCGACACACAGAAAACTGCCCCCATACACGTGCCTGGCTTGTCGGCCTTGAGAACATGGGGCATGTCCTGTAGCCAGGTACTTGTCTGCATAGATTGTGGCTGGATTTCAGGTGTAGACGCTCACAAGACAAGGGTTTTCAAAAGTCAAGTTCAAAGCCACCTTTCTGCTAATATTCCAGAAGGTGGGTTTCTGCGTTTACGTAGGAGTTTACCTGACACAGCCAAATCCACGTGTTCTGGGTCTCATTCAGTGCATCACTGACTTGGTTCATTGTCACCTATGATTCACTCACCAAACCAGTTATCTGTATTTAAAAATGCTCGAATCAACCATTTTTAAAAGCCTTGAGGCCTCGCTGGAGGAAAGTTCTTTTGAGTAGCTTCGAAACCCTGCTGCCTGATAAGAAACCCCACTGTTGGTGGCGGGAGCTGTTTCCACCAGGGTCTCTGTTTTCTCTCCTTTAAAGTGGTTGAGAGTGTGTGTCACTGTTTCCTGGAACATCGTGTAGTCTTTTGATCTGCAGATTCAGATCTCTCTGCATTTCTGGAAAACTCCTTTGTATTTTCTCTCTCAAGAGGCTTGTCTTTCTTTGGGGGAGTTTGTTGTCAGCGACCCTGTTTCCCTCCCACCCCGTCAGCTTCATCTGTCGTCCTGTCCACTAACTCCTGCCTCAGGTTTGTCTCCATCTTTCTGATCTCACCAGCTGTTTATTTCAAGCCGTCCCCTCTGTGTCAGACTCTCGGCTTGGAGCATTGTCTCTTCCGTTCCTGTTTTTCAAATTTTACTCATTTGTTCCAGAAGGTCGCTGTGTTTCTCCTTTCTCGGGGTTTGCACTTCATCTCCTATCTGAGATTCTCATTGCTGGCATTCTTGTTGTTTGGAAAGCCTGTTCTTAAATTGCATTAGAGAGGAAAGCGCTTGTAAGGGATTTCCTTCTGCTTTTTGAGTTTAGTTTTCTTCTCCGTTGGCTCCTGTGTTCTTCGTGTGCTCCCTTCCTCTCTCCCTTCTTGCCTCTTACCGCTGCATCAGCACGCGGTGTCCTTACCATTTCTCTGCAGCATACCTCCTCTGTGGGCATCTGCCCACACCTTCTCTCTGACAAGACTGCTGCTGTCTTGACTGTGCTCTAGGGTCCCTCCGGGGTCGGCCACCAACACTAGCTGGGGCCACCAAGGAGGCTCCTCTCGCTCATCCTGAGTCCAGTAGAGACTGTGGAGAGCCCCCTGCCATCTGGTTTCCTGCAGGAGACGATAGCCCCAGTCTTGAGTGTCCTGGAGCAGAGGGCTGGACCGCTCCGCTCACACTGCTGTTCTCCAGGCCCCCGTCATGCACGCAGATTCCCTGCAGAGATGTGCTTGGGCCACAGGACCAGGCTGGATGTTCTTTTCCTGGAGAATGACAGTCCAAATGCATCATCATGCCCTACCCATCCCTGTCCTCTGTCCCCTGAGGGAACCGCCCCCCAACCACAGGGATCTGCTTTTTGTCACAGGCTGGGCTCTGTTTCTCCTGTGAATTTGAGAATGCCCAAGTATGGGGTTCCCTTCATTTATGGGGTGGGGGTTGGAATACAGATTGTCATTCCCCATTCTGGCATTTTCTTTGCCTCCAGAGGGTCGAGGATAAGGCTCTGCTGCCTCTACCCTCTACCCTCTTTCCCTCCACCCTTTGGGGGCCGTTGTTAACCCCAGGGGATGTGATTAGGGGCCCCCGTCCAGTCCTGGAGTCTTCTTTTTATGCAGAGCCCACTGTGTTTGAGGATTTAGTCGGTGAAGCTTAATTCCTTTTCTCAGTGGATGATCAGTTTTCTTCCTCCTGCTGTTTACTTTCCCTCCTTTGTTTTATTAGGAATAAAGGAAAGGAAATTGAATGATAGTGAAGTTCATTTCTGCCATCTTAACCTGGAACTTTGACTTCTCTCTCGATCTTTGTTATTTTACTTAGATCTGGGTGAAGTGAACTCATTAGAGTCCTCGGGCTGCTGGAGAAAATAGCATGTTGAACCCTCATCTCACCGAGTCATAACCCTGAGTGCTTCACCCTTGGGAGCACTTCGAGGTCGCTGCACATTAATCCTCTTTGCTGGTACAGTCTTACAGTTGTTACTGTTCCGGTTGGGTGTTTTTTGTTTTTTTTTTTTTTTTAAACAATGTAAGTTTAAAAAAAAATTGGCAAAGGAGATGAAGTCTGACTCTGTTAAATTTTGTAAACTAATACATTACCGATGAGACTTTTTTCCCAGTGAAAAAAATAGCATGTGGTCCAAAATTCCTTTTAAATGTCACAATAGAGAACTTCTCCAAAACCTCTTTATTAATAAGTTATCAACTTTGGTATTTTTGTCAGACTTAAAAGGGCAAAATTTAAAAGTTTCTGGCACATTCACAATTAATTTTTTTATATTCTCCTAGGGAAAAATGAATTCATAGTTTTTATTCAATGTATCCCTCTCATTCCATTTGCCTTAAATAATTAGGAAACAATAACATTTGCAGATACTCCGTTTTATCTAGTGGTTATGTGGAGAACATCATTTTGGGCAAATGTTAGAAGGGTTCTCATGGCCAGCATTGCGCAGGGAGTGTAGGAGGCCCAGTCCCTGATGGATGTCCCCGCCTGAGCCACGGCTCGTGATTGCTGCCCAGTCCCGAGGCCAGCTTGCCCCCACGGGAAGCAGTGGGCCCAGCCACAGCTCCATCAGCTGCTAGGACAGTGCCCCTCCCCTCTTACAGAAAAAGGAAATAATATGCTCTACAAATGCAAATTGAAACTCAGAAATAATTTTCATCCTTTGCCAGAGCATGAAAAAGTAAAGATGAAAGTCCACAGTTTAAAAAAAAAAAAAGGAAACAAAATGATAAGCAGGTTTCTTTTTAGTGATGATTTTGGAGCTGTGAGCAGAGCAAGGAAGAGGCTGGGTTCTCAGTCGGCCCCGTGGGTGCTGAGAACTTCCCCGAAGGCTGTGAGGCTCATCTGTGGACAGGGCGGCATCACGTGCACCCGTCCCAGCAGAGTCCCCTCGGGAGAAAGAGGGCAGGGATCCATGGGCACCTCTGGGTTTGTGTCTCCTTCCTGCAGCGTGCTGGTGAGGGGGTTGCGGTCAGCGCCTGACCTTCTCTTCCTCCCCAGGAGATGGGGATGTCGGTGACGATGTTTGCCTCACCCGGTATCGTGAGCAACAGCAGAGAGCATGTGGGGAGAACAGCGCTTTGTGAGCTCTCAAGGGTTCTAGGTCTGTTATTGGCTTTGTCTTCTCTTGCTCAGAGAAATGTTAACGATATATTAGTAGCTTTCAGTCCTATTCACCAAAACGATAGAAACAGAAATGTCAAACATCTGTTGCAGTGCTCACTCCCAAGAAAGCTTTTTTCAAAGGAAAATTAATTTGCTTTTTTCCCCCTTAAAGCAGAACGACAACACAGATGAGTGCTTAGCCCTCCGTGTGGGGATCACCGTCCACAGTGGGTCAATCCCACTGACTGTGAGCCATGACAAGGAACGCACTTATTCTACTTAACCCAGCATCTTGACTTTAGAACTGGTTCCCAGGAGTGAGACCGAGACTCAGTATAGTAACCTCGACACCTTTAGAGTGTCTGATTGTGGTTGGGTGGTCAGAGACATTCTCCAGTCTTTCTGGAAGCTCCTTAGAAACCAGAACTGCCTTCTTCCCAGGTGTGCCGTTCACAACACCTGCAAGTCAGCGTCCCTGTTCTCATTAGGCACACCCAGGTCCACCAGGTCTGCCTTTTACCTGTTTTTGGGGGAGAAATGAAGACTTCGACTCCCTTCAGAATGCAAGCTCAAGTACACACAAAGGTCAACAGGGGAGTTTCCTGGGAAGCCAGAAAACTTGCCTTTGGCTGAACTAGAAGATGCACATGAGGCTGAGTTCAGTCAGCAGAGCAGCCTATCTGTCTGTCTGTCTGCTGAGCGCCGAGTGTGATGCTGTTCCCCTCTGCTGGCCGCAGCGTGTCTTTGGAAGGAACTCACATGAGCTGAGAGGGACATCCGTTTTCCATTCCCACAGGGATGTCATCCCGGGCTCTGGGTCCTGGTGCTAGGGTCGAGCCAGCAGGCTTGCAACTGCATGGGGGCCCCATGGCCCTGGGGTCGGCACACCCCTGCCTGCTGTGCCCACCGCACCCCTGTACACAGGTGTGCTGGGCCAGCCAGCGCTGACAGTTTCCAAGATGAGGTCAGGTATGGGGACACTTTCTAAAAGTAAAATCATTCCAGTAGTAATTTAATATTATGTAATAATAGCTGGCAGAGAAGGTTGAACGCCAATCATGTAACAAATTTACATGTTGGCCACGGGGAAGACTGGGCACTGTGGGCTAGGAACACAAAGTCGGGGAGAATAGACCTGCAGGAAAACCATTGGAAATTGGATTATAAAATAGGCATCAAAAAAACACTACATGAAAAGTGCAGTTGGATGCAGAATTTGGGGGTGTCCTCTTAAATCTAAGGTAGGCAAAGACCTAATGCTCGGGATGGACTGGACGCTTGCTTTGAAGTCCTGAGCCATGGCCCCCACTGAAGCCAGGCCAGCTTGGCGCTTCACAGGCTGTCCTCCTGAGGCTCTCCTCTTTGCATTTCTAAACTGCAGAAAACGAATTTTAAAGTTGAATTTTATTTACGTGCCAGACCGTGTTTCTTCAGGACCCAGCAGCCCCATTCCAGGGGAGCCCACTGGTGGTCAGTGGGAGTTTATTTATATATAAGTCTTCTTAATCTCTTTCTTTGTTCTCACACCCTGGATGCTTCAGTATCTGGCCGAATTTTATTTAATTATTAAATCTTTGGGGTTCTTGGCAAATCCATAGGTGTATTTAATTTTTTACCTGTTGTGTGTATAGTGCCAGAAAAATCACATAAGCCAATTATAGGTGTCTAATATTAGTAATTGTAAGTTACTGAAAAAACATGCTAATTATATACCTTGAGGGGAAACGTTAAGTGATTTTAAAATTGGGAGGGGCCTTTAGCGGTGGGAGAAAGGATCACCCCTCCTTTTAGAGATGATGTAAATTAGGTCTGGACCCTTTGCTGAGGTTACAGAGCTGGATATTGTAGAGGAGTAAGAAAAGAGGTCGTTGCTAACCTTCCTTGAGTTGAATACTGTGATGGAACCATCTGGAAGCAGAACTTGCCAGTAAGGCTCCACAAATATGCTGGAAAGGAAGAAAGTGAGGGAATGGTGGTTAAATTCATCCAGCAGGGTCTGTGGGTAGGACATGCGAGGTGGAGGTGCTGAGCCCTATGCCATCCCGTTCCTGGAAGGCTGGGTGCTGACGCCTGCCCACTGGGCTCTTGCTCCCTGGAGGGGGATGGGGGAGATCGGGTGGCCCCAGGGACAGGCTCCATTGCTCGCCTCCTGCTTGGAGGCCACGTGTGTGGCCATTGTGCCCAGGGCAGGTTTGTGTGCCCTCCAGTGCTGGTGCATCAGGGAGCTGCTGGGCCAGCTGGCAGGGACCCAGGGTCCCAGGGAGACGAAGAAGGGCAGGGGTTCTGAGTCAGACCTGCACGTGGTGCAGAACTTACAGACTGTGGATTGCCGTGGGGGTGGGCCTGCGGCCAAGGGTGGGTGTGAGGCTGCCAGGAAACTCCTGCAGAAGCCTGGATGATTTAACAGATACAGACAGTCAGGATGGAGAGAGTAAAGGGGGTTTCAAAATGTTCTGGGGATAAGCTAGGTGGAGAGAGAGAAAGTGCGTGTGTGTGTGTGTGTGTGTGTGTGTTCGTGCGCATGTGAGCTCACTCTAGGAGGGTCTTGAGGACCAAGACGGCATCAGTGTATTAGTTTGCTCGGGCTGCTGTACCTGAGGGCTACCAACAGGGGGCGCTCCAAACAACGCAGATTGATTCTCCCACCATTCCCAAGGCCAGAAATCAGAGGTCACAGTGTGGGTAGGGTTGATTCCCCCTGAGCCTGTGGGGGTGGATCTGTTCCAGGCCTGTCTCAGGCTTCTTGTGGTTTGGGGGCATCTTCGGTGTTTCTTGGCGTATAAAGCTCCTGCATCCATCTTCACCAAAATTTCCTTTGTCCAGGGACTCCAGTCCCTGGATAAGGGGCCCATCCTACGCTAGTATGAGCTCATCTTAACAATCACATCTGCAGTGAATTTATTAGCACATAAGATCCTTTTCTGATGTTTTGGGCGTGAGGACCTCAGCATATGAATTTGGAGGGGAGGGGACCCAGTTCCGCCTATAACAGAGGTAATGGTGGGCCACTGCATGAAATTAACGTTGCTCTTTTAGGATGTGATAATTAGCAACTTAACAGATTGAGGAGCACTTAATGATTACTGGGTTTTTTTAAATACCTGCTGGAACAACAGGGTTCCCACAGCCTCCTGAGGGCCCCAGACCTCAGCCCTTCCCTTCGTTCTCCCGAGCACAGGCAGGACTGTGTTGCTGAAAGGACATTTGTGAGGTGCTACCCAGACCAGTCCCTGGCCCAGCGGATGTGACATGTGAACTGCCTTGAAATCACTCAGAGCACCAGTATTTCCTGCGACGTGAGAGCTCTAACTTCTGCCTCAGATCTCTAGACAGACATGATCTGAAGTGCTGTGCTCACTCGGCTTCTCTGTAGTGGTATCTCCCTAACTCAGGCACTAAGATCGACCCACTGGGAGTCAGAGGGAGGAATCGTGAGCTTGTACACAGATTCCCGTGGCTTTTCCCTTGTCCCCGTCAGATCTCTACAAATAGGATGTGAGGGGAAAGGTTTTTCCCAAAGTATAGACATTCCTATCTGACATTGGTTTTTCATGAGAAGTTGAATTCGATTTATTCTCACCAAGACATAGAAGGTTTCCAGCATCTCTCTCTCTCTTTTGAAGATTTTATTTATTTGAGATCACAAGTAGGCAGAGAGGCAGGCAGGAAGCAGGCTCCCTGCTGAGCAGAGAGCCTGATGTGGGGCTCGATCCCAGGACCCTGGGACCATGACCTGAGCCGAAGGCAGAGGCTTAACCCACTGAGCCACCCAGGAGCCCCAAGCATCTCTCTTTTTTAAAGGTTTTTAAAAATGCGGAAGTGATCCTGATTGCTGTTGCAATAGCAATATAAGAAGGCTTACACATTAAGTGTATCTTTTATAAAAGCAAGTGATAACTCTTGGCAGAAATTTTGAATAGCACTAGTAATCCTTGTGAGTGGTTGCTGCCCTTCGCGTGGGGCAGGGGCCCCATTTTATAGAGGGGGACACTGGGGTAGAGAGAGTTGAATAAGGACAGTGAAGTCCCTGGGGTGGCGTGTTGTGGCCCTGGGATCCGCACATAGTGCTGGCCTGGCCTTGGAGTCTTGTGGCTGCGTGCCCATGGGGACATGGGGACTCTGCTGGGTGCCTAAGGTTTCCTAGCTCATTTTACAATCTCGGCAGCCCAGCAGGGACAGGGTGCTATACTTTTCTCCTTACACAGAGTCTGTGATTTGGGGACCATAGGTCATCTGCCCATCTTCCTACAAGTGCAGAAAGTGGGCTGAGCTTGTCCAGATCCAGCGAGCAAAATGCCGGTCTCTGTGCTCTGCCTGCAGTCTTTGATGGTAGCCTTGCGGTGGGAGGGGGAGCAGAAGGAGCATCAGTCTGTGCTGTTGGAACGTTGGAGAATTGTCTTTGGTTTTTGTTACTGAGCAGACTGAACAGCAGATAGAGCACGTGTGTTTTGTGGGCCCAGGAAGGAGAAGAAAGTGGGGGCGTGCATCTCTGTATGTGCAGATGGGGGCCTGCTTCAAAAGGTTGGTCCCCCTGCTGGCCTGCCACTGTGCACATAGCAGGTGCCCGTCTGGAGCTGTCGGGAAGGCCTGGGAGACAGAGAGCCCACTTGCATCCTCCAGGGCTGGTGGGGACGCTCTGCCCGTGTGGTTCTCTGGGAAGTGGTCGTCCGGGGCTCAGGTGGTGTTTCTGGAAGGCACCTGTGCCGAGGACAGAATGAGAGCAGGTGCTGATGCATTTCTTTCTCAGAAACAATTCAGAATCCTGGTGAGGACTCAAAGCCCAGGATCTCCAAAGTGCTTTGTCTTTGAGGTGGCTGAGGGAACCAGAAGTGGACATCCTTCCCATGTCCAGGAGAAGCCTGGTGGGGTGGTCTGGGGTGCTACAAGGAGGTGCACAGGACAGTTGTGTGTCCCTCCCCAGCTAGGCGTGTGCAGGGCCGAGATGAGGAGGGCCAGCCCCCCTTCCCGTGTGCACACACACACACAGCAGCCCAGCAGGGTCCCTGGTGGTTTCTCGCTAACATGGCGTGCTCTCTAACCCCCCACCCCCGCCAGCCAGCTGCCCCGCTCTGTCTCGACTTGTGCGAGAGGCCATCCGTAGTTCTGTCTAACACGTGTGTGCTAGTCGAGCGTCCTCCCCGTGCTCGTGCCCCGTGAATACGGAAACACCATTCCCATGATGTTCTGTGTTTTCCTTTCAAAAACTGGGTTTCTCTTGAGGAGAATACAGGTTCTCAGCCCTTGAATTTCTCAAAATGTTGTAGATTAGGCACCTGTTGAACATGAAAAATTCGTTTCAGTTTTGCGAACCCAACAAGAGAATGCTAATTCCTGTGCTGTTTCTGAACTCTGCATCAATGTGTTC
Organism: Mustela nigripes; assembly: GCF_022355385.1. Taxonomy (NCBI): domain Eukaryota; kingdom Metazoa; phylum Chordata; class Mammalia; order Carnivora; family Mustelidae; genus Mustela; species Mustela nigripes. Next base: position 42,001,149 of record NC_081559.1, read on the forward strand.
CCAGGGAGAGCGAATTCCCGAATTTACAAACAAAGGCTGCGATCAAATGCTTCCCTTCTCAGCCGTAGGTGACCCGGGCATTGCCTGGGAGGCTGTGGACACAGGTCCTTAATGACAAATACTTAAAATCTGAGTTCAGTACTTCTTTTAAAATCCAGTGGTTGCTGGTCCTAAATACTGAGAGTTGCCTCCCGGGCGACAGCCTAGGGTGTATTTTTCCACAAGCGAAGCCCACGTCTGTTTGCCCTCCTCACACCCTGTCTTTCTTCTGTAACGAGATGTTTTGTGTGTGGCAGGTGGCAGGTTCAAGAAAGAGATCGTTGTTGATGGACAGAGCTACCTGCTGCTGATTAGAGATGAAGGGGGCCCCCCAGAGGCGCAGGTGAGTACTACAAGCAAAAAAATGGAAAGCAGCCTCTTACCTTTGCTCCCTTGTTAAGGTTTTGGTTCAATAGGTGATTCTAGAAATCTGTCAGGTGTGTGCAAGAAAGGTAACTAGAGCCCCCATGAACACATTCTGTCTAATAAACATTCTGTTGCTCCTTCAGACACAGTCCTGGAGGGAAGTTAGGTCTGTGTGGCTGGTTTTCACTTTGTGTTTTTAAGATGGAAGGAACAGCAGAACGTGCACTGATTTGTCGACTGTTGATGTGACATCTGGAAATGTCCATAGTCCTCTACCATTCTCTGTCTGCAGTTTATTCCCTAGAGCAGCAGGATGATTGAGAAAGTTGCTGGTCTAAAGTCCGGAAATCCATTGGGGGCTGCCGTGCTGCTTTCTGGCCTTCTTGGTGCAGGTTAACCCTACTGAAAACCAGTGTACGGTATGGTGTGGTTTCCTTAGAGGTTCCCTCAAGGCTGGGCGTCCTGGAGATCAAAAAGCTTAGATGTGGAAAGCTTTGCCTTGGTTTACTCAATCTCCAGTTTATTATTTTACTTATGTAATAATTGACTAGCCAAGCACATATTACGTCTGAATCCAGTCAGCAGCGAGCGAATGCCTGCTGCTGTGGTGTGGGTTCGCTCCTGTCATCCTTGAGACGACCCCGGGGAGCATGCTCTTGGGAATCCTGTCTTCACGGAGGACCCTGATGCCATGACGTCTTGGCCGGGGTGGACATGGTGGAGGGGCACAGACCAGGGGATGGAACAAGAACCCCCTGGAGATCTCTGTCTTGGCCTCTGGCCATGAGACTGTGTTGACCAGTCCTTTCTTCTAGCTGTACTTTGTTCAGGAGCCTTCTTTAGCTCAGAAGCCTTCTTTAGCCCAGAAGTGTACCCTAGTTAAAGATTTCTACCGTGGGGGGATATCAGCAAAAAGCCTTTCAAAATTAGGGACAGGATTTTGTACAAAATTAGGCAGAGTGTGTTTGAATATCTGGGCCTGGGGGCATATCTGTTTTCCTATTACCCTTTTCAGGCACATGGAAGCCTGATCTTTGTTTTCATTGTTCCAGAACAGTTCATGCACCTCACCTAAGAGAACAGCTTCATGAACAGGATTGTAAGGCTTCTTTGTGGCTACTAGTGTCCTCTTAGGTTTGTGGAAAACCTGCCGGTTCACCGGCTTTTTGTGTGTGGCAGTTGGTGGGAGCAGCCATTGGGATGGGTGAGGGCTGGTTTTGGAGTGCTCACCACCTGCTAGGTGCTGGGGTAGTCCGGCCATGACCACAGGAGTGCGGGGTGTGGCTTGCTTTTCCTCTGCACAGGGGCTCACACAGCCTTGCTCCAGTCCTGGAGGACCACAAGAGCTCTCCGGGTGCTTGTGCTCGTGCATGTGGGGAAGCTTCACTGCACTTCTCGGAAGAGAAAGGGAGAACATACCTGGAGGTGGTGAAAGGGGAAAGGAGAAGCCCCTGGCCCCCTGGGTCTTGGGCCCTTTGTAGGGGCATCAGGCCTGTCCCAGGATTCATTCTTAACAAGATTTTGGGCTCATTTAATTCTGCTGTTAGCATTTGGACTTTGTCTTTATTTAAATTTTATCATATAGAATTTTGACTTATAACTGAATCACTTTTCTGTCACAAGTCAGAGCTTACCCCACAAAAAAATTCCCCCAGTTATATCAGAGCTGATGCCTAGACTGGTAAAAGCTTACCTAGGAACTGTGGCTTCGCAGAGAAAGTAAACAGGACTAATATTATTTTTCATTTTCATGTGGAAAGAGCAGGGTCTTAGGTGGCAAATTGGCCTGCTCTGGATTCTGCTGTTGGAACCATGTGTGATGCTGGGGGGCTGAGCCTCCAGGGTTCCCATTCACTAGGCTCCAGCCTTACGAGTGGTTTAAGTACTGAGTGGGCCAGTACATGCCTGGCTGTAGTCACTTGCCCCAAGTAGAAGTGATGGAGGCTTCACCTGGATGCAGGTAAAACAGGAACAAAATAGCAAGAGTCAGGCTGTTGTGGGATTTTAATGTTTTTCTCTGATTTTTGCTCATTTTGTTGATTAGCTTTGTGTATTTCTCTAACCGTGGTTTATCATATCCTCAGAGGGGGCTTTCAGAATTCACTGGCAGGGGTGCCTGGCTGGCTCATTTGGTGGAACACACGACTCTTGATCTTGGGGTTGTGAGTTTGAGCCCCATGTTGGGGATAGAGATTACTTTAAAAAAAAAAAAAGGATTCAGTGGCAGCTGATATTTTCAGTAGAAAGACCTCTTCTTGTGAGAAGGGAGTGGGCCACAGCCTGGGTAGAGGATTTCTGAGAGGCCACTGGAGCCCGGAGAGGAGCCCCCGCCCCCATCTCAGAGGGGTCCAGCCAGGCTCCGGGGTCCTGCGGAAGGGAGTTGGTGTGAAACAAAGCTCCAGCATCACTGTCAGCACCTGTCTTCCGATGTAGGGAAGTTTCTTCTGTGAGCCTGGGTTTGCTTTGGGTTTGTGGGACTGTGGCCGGCTCGATCGGGGGCAGAGGGTAGACGTGCCCATGGGCAAGCATATGCAGGTTGTGTTTCTGGGAGTCCGGGGTGGCCTGGGTGGGAAGGCGGCGAAGGTCCACTTCCAGATGTGTCACAAGGTGGATGTTAGTGACACCAGAGCCACGTGTTACAGCCGAAGTCAGGCATCCACTGGACTTGGCCTGCGTGACGGGACTGCCCGCCACGCACCCTGTCCCCAGGAAGACACTGTCCCCACCCTTCCTCTCCGACAGACAGCCTTGTCACTCAGCTTCCCTTCTCTCTGCCCTCTTTTCTCCCTAGTTTGCCATGTGGGTGGACGCTGTGATATTTGTCTTCAGCTTAGAGGATGAGATAAGCTTCCAGACCGTTTACCACTACTACAGTCGGATGGCCAACTATCGGAACACGAGCGAGATCCCTCTGGTTCTGGTGGGGACCCAGGGTGAGTGCCGCCCGCGCGCAGCTTGGGGGTGAAGGACCCCGGCAGTTGAACAGTGAGTGGACCCAGGGCCTGTGGTTTTGGCATGGAGGAATTTGAAAATGGTGTGAAGAAGAAATAATTTCCTCCTGAAGGCTTTTTCTGTGAGAATCCAGGAAACTGAAATTTTCCCATTTCCTGATTTGATTCTATGGAGAAATCACTCGGTCAGCACCTTCAAAGAGCAAAATCCTTTCCAAGTGCTCTCGAGAAAACAAAATCTATTTTCTCTTCCTGTCATGGGACCTCTTAATTCTTTTGGGTATGTCAGATAGTTGATAAGCAATTTAAAAGCGTATTGATTTTAACTTTTGGTACATCTTTAAAATACTACTGATTTCTTATATGCAGCAGAGTTTTGTTTTATGTTGCTCTCTTTGTTAATGTGTTATGATCTTTGTGTAATTTTTCACCTGGCAGGTACCTCAGTGTCTGGTATTACCTGTAAGAGTGCATTTCTTGTCTTCCGCTAGGCCACTTAACACTTGGCCTCTTGCAAAGTGACAGCCCTGAAGTGTCCTTGTTCTGGATCAGATTCACTGATGGGCGGATGTCCACCGTCTGTGTCTTAAGGCCACATAGAATGTTTTTAAAAATCAGATGCAGGTTGACTTTAAAGCTGCTTTGTCAGCAGTACGGGTAACTTACAAATGATCATGTCAAGACAAACTGGATTATGCCTTCATTTTGTTGTTGTTGCTGTTCATGTGCTGTGTGTGTTAATTCCTTTAGAGCGTCCACATCTGGTTTGCCTTTCTGTGCCCTGATGTGAGACTTTTCTAAACGAGAAACGGGCTGTGTGGCAGCAGGGACAGAAGGCCAGCTGTGTGCCAAGAGGGAGCTCAGGTAGGGAAGCAGCTGCCCTGCCACGGAGCTGCGTGGGCCAGCCCCAGCGGGGGTGGGTGTGTCTCATGAGAACGGAAGTAACGGAAGTGGCATGGGATCCACGGAAAGCATCATCTCCGTGTGCTAGATAGAAAATGTTCGAGTCGGGTTATCGTGGGGAGCACCCCCACCCTCTTTTAGGGAACATGTAATGGCCAGGGGTCTCAAGACTTAAGCCTGGGAGCTAGTGGTGGGTAGACTCCACCTACAACCAGATGGGAAAGAGGTTCTTTGTGCCCAGGGTGCCCTCTAGTGGTCTCCGGGAAACCAGGGCGGGCCCTTGGGAAGCCCTGGGTTCTTGCTCTAACTCACCGAACCGGCCTATTGGAATGGGGCCTCCTGAAAATTCTGTGTTTTGTGGTGGGTGGCAGGATCTCCAGCCGGTCTGCTGAGAGATGCCCTGAGGCTAGAGCGAATCCTGCGGGCAGCTTTCCCTGCGGGCCAGCCCAGGGCATTTCTGAGCAAAGTCAGACCCTGGGTGCAACCGTCCCCTCTGCGGCTGAGTTCAGGGCTTTGTATCTTTGACGCACAAGGCCTTTTTTCTGTGGACTCACTGTGCTGGGCTCAGGGACTTCCTCGGTCTGGGCAGGGAGGCGATACGTGATCCACTTGGGGTCTTGTCGTCTTAGACAACTGTGGTTTCGGTAGTAGAGGGTGGAGTGGCTGGTCCTGGGTGTGGGGCTGGCCAGCCCTGGCATCAGAGCATCCTGGACTGCTGCCTGCCCGGACTCTGGCTGGGGTACAGTGCAGGAGCTCCCGTGAGGCCCCTGAAGCACCCGCGGGCACGTGAATGTACGACAAGCCGTCATTTCGTTCTCTTTGTTAGATGCCGCCAGACAGCTTTACTAGGGCCCGGCTGGGGCTCCAGAAGCACGCCTCTCTGTTCCCTTCCCTGGAGATGAGCGTTGTCCTCTGTGTCCTACCACAGTTGCGGGAAGGCAGAACCATGCCTCCCCCCAGGATGGCCCACGTGTTTGTAGAGGAAGCCTGCAGAAGGCTCCATAAGACTCTGTGGAAGCCCCAGTGTGGTCCCCAAGGGGAAGAACCCACCCCTTTCTCTTCGTGCTGGTCTTCTTAGCATTTGTGTGGAAAGGCCTCAGGCGAGTGAGCACCTGAGCCAGGGAGCCTGGGTGGAGGGGGGTTGCTGGCAGTCTCCTCATGTTCACATTTGTCTGTGGGGCTTTGTTCATACGTCAGCACGGCCGAATCCCAAATGAACAGGACATGTTACCAAGTAGGGACATTCCTCACCTGAGGGGTCCTCTTGGTCAGACCTCTCATTTCCAGAGTGCCCTAGAAATCCCTGTGGCAAGAGGGTAGAGTGAGTGTAGGCTTCTAGAAGGTTCTGCTCTTAGGTTCACTGCTTGCAGACTTGCTTTCTGTGAAGCCTGCGTATGCCTGGTGCTTTTGCTTGGGCTTCATGGGATGCTGGAGGTAAAAGGTGGGTGAGGTCATAGATGGAGGACCCTGAGCTTTCCCCCACGCTAGGTGTTTGGGGTTGGAGGCCTTATCTAAGGGCGGGAGGAGTGTCTCTGCGAGACTGTGTGTTCTCTCCGGGTACAGTCAGGGAACTGTGCGAGGGTCTGCAAGTGGACAGGACACTTGTGAATGAGGCAGTTACATGATGTTTGTTAAGCTCATTCTGTTTTAAAGGCTTCAGATGATACCAGTTTAAGGGAGGAGGGGTACAAGCTATGAACAGATGCAGGGTTACAGGTGGAATGAGAGATGGGGCTGGTATAGCCCTCTCTGGTGTGTGCTGTGGGTACAACATGGCCACAGAGGAGATGTGTTGCTGCCCCTGGGAAGTCCAGATGAGACAGTGCAGCAGGCCTCTTGCTGAGGAAGGTGGGCTCTGGGATTGTTGGGGACCCCAGGTCACGATAAGCTGGATTTACTCTATGGCATGTGTTTTCCACATTACACCAGAGCATTGAAAAATTACAGATTTTGACCTGAAAACTACCGTTTTCTTAAAAGATGCATGCACTGGGGCGCCTGGATGGCTCAGTGGGTTAAAGCCTCTGCCTTCGGCTCAGGTCATGATCCCAGGGTCCTGGGATCGAGCCCTGCATCAGGCTCTCTGCTCGGCAGGGAGCCTGCTTCCCCCTCTCTCTGCCTGCCTCTCTGCCTACTTGTGATCTCTGTCTGTCAAATAAATAAATAAAATATTAAAAAAAAAAAAAAAAAAAACTTCTTTTCCTTAAGTGTTGTGAAATCCAGGTCAGATTTATTAGTTTGGAAGACAAGAAAACAGGATGGGGTGGTATTTGAAGAAATCCCTGTAGGGGACCTTACCAGGGAGTATTCTAGAACATTATTGAGGTGGCACAGGCCATTGTCAGAGAAAGAGGCCTGAATCAGAGTTAGTCTTGATTTCTCTATGGGAAACTGTCAGGTCAGGCATATCCCATGAGATAAAAATAAAACAGGAAGCAAGAGAAAAATGGGGGAAAAAATGAATAAATGATTCCCTCAAGATGCCACTTTTTCATACTTACAAAATTAAATGTCACATGCATGTCCTGAGCCCAAAAACAAACACAATTTATTTATGTATTTATGTATTTATTTATTTTTAAAGATCTTATTTATTTATTTGATAGAGATCACAAGCAGGCAGAGAGGCAGGCAGAGAGAGAGGAAGGGAAGCAGTCTCCCTGCTGAGCAGAGAGCCCGATGCGGGGCTTGATCACAGGACCCTGAGACCATGACCTGAGTCGAAAGCAGAGGTTTCACCCACTGAGCCACCCAGGCGCCCCAAACAATTTAAAAAGTCGTTGTCATCTCCATGATTTCTGCTGTGCTGCTGCTCTTCCTTTGACTAGTGGAGAAAAGCCTGTCGGTGGATCTTTGTTTCAAGAGCCATTGGCATTTTCCGTGGTGCAGGAGCCTCAAGCCTATGAAGAAAATGTCATAGGACAAAAAAGTCCCTGAAAAGTGACTGTTGTCTCATACCTTGGTCCTAACATCTTGACCTTTCTCTGTTGGCGTGTGCCAGGCACCAGAATGCATGATGGGATGGGATCGAGGCATCTTGGACACTTGAGCTAAAGAAGCCTGGTTTTTCTTTGTTTAGGGGCCTGGTGGCAGATGGCCCACACCTATTTGCTACTCAGACATCCCCGTCTGTGTACAGATCCTGCAGGAAATGGGTACACCCCGGCCTGGCTCTGTTAAAACCTCAGGTGGTTTGCAGCCCAGTGCTTGGGGCCCTCTACCCGCCCCTTCACTTATACTCCTGTCTCTGTCTCCCGTAAACACACCAGGTGCTTGGTTGCCCCCTGCCCCAGGCTCTCCCCCCTTTCCCCCCCAACCCCACCTCGCCCCAGGTAGCGGCTGGTTGGTCTTTACCTCCTTCCTACAGGTGGGGCTGCCCTGAACATCCACACTGAGCCCACTGACCGTCGAGTGTCCTGCCTGCCTGACTCGGGTCTTGCGGCCACACTGCATTCACAGCTGTTCACGTCCCTGTCTTGTTCTCTGCCTCTCCCCCGGCCGACCTGGTAGCCCCTCTGTGGGAGTGCCGAGTTTTGTCTCACTCACTGGGCATCCCTGAGCCTGGAACAGAAGCGGGATCCTCTGAAACACGTGTTTACAAATGATGACTCTGCTGAATGTTTGAGATCATTACCTGGAGGACAAAGCAGGTTCTAAAAACTCCGGTTCTTAAACATGTTACTTCCCTGGGAGCAGGGCACAGGTTTTGAGCTACTTGGAGACTTGAAGTGGCAGGAAGTAAGCGGGGCTGCTTATGGTCACCATGTTACTGTCTGTTCCAGATGCCATAAGTTCCACTAACCCACGGGTCATTGACGATGCCAGGGCACGGAAGCTGTCCAGCGACCTGAAGCGCTGTACCTACTATGAGACGTGTGCCACATATGGGCTGAATGTGGAGCGGGTCTTTCAGGATGGTGAGTGCTCCTGGCGCAGCCGGGTCCCCTTCCCACGGCGCGGGGTCCCGTCGGCGGGTACGTGGGCCTTGGTGGGAATCCGGGGGCCCCTCTGTACTGAGGTGGTGCTCAGCGGCATGCAGCAGTCCACAGGGAGTCCTATGTGGCACGCTTGTGATGGGACTTCTGTGCACAGGGTGCGACACCGCCCACACTTACTTCTGCATGTGATGGGTCACATGTACGCATTTGCCATTTCTTATCCACCATAGCTGCTCATTCTTAACCCCAGCCCATCTCTAAAAACAGTCTGAAATATTTGCTTTTAGTCAAGTTTGGGCCAAAAAAAAACCCAAACAAACGAAAAACCCAACACCAACCGCACATTAAGACTCATGGCTGAGAGCCAGCACCACAATTTAGGAATTGTTTCTTTGTTGCTGAATTCATCAGTGATCACCCACCCCCAGAACAGCCAGGCAGCAGACTGGAAGCCCTCCTGGAGAAGCACGGGGCCTTTGCACGGGGCTTTTACGGGGCAGAGACAGTCTTGTACAAGATCAGAGTGGCGGGCTGGGAAGTGGAAGGGGTGGATGAAGAGGTGGGAGGGAGGGCTGGTCTCTGGTCTGGAGGGCTCGGGAAAGTCTGGGGGAAGGAGAGTCCCTAGGCCTGAAGGACAGTACTCCCTGCAGAGGGTCTTGATGTCCACGGGGAGTTGTGGGTAGTCACTGCCAGGCCGTCCCCCCTTGCCCCTCCATCTGGCTGACCTCTGTGGTTGCAGAGGAGACCACCCGAGCCGTGGGTCATCCCGTCTTGCCGGCCCAGACCCCAACAAAGACCTGTTTCTGCCAGGGCAAGCAGTAATTACATGCCTGCGTCTCCGACCTCCCCAAACGGGGCAATATATGCTCATCTTCTAAATGTCCAGATGAGTTTTCAGATGGAATTGGAGAAATCCCACATTTGGACCATTTTAGGACATTTCATAGATTGGGTCCTCTCCAAACCTTGCATTTTCTTCCCTTTTCCACAAGAGCTGGTCCCGTTCTCAACTCACAGCCTCCTTCCCTGCACCGTGGCCGGTCCTCCCCCTTCTCAGCCCGTGTGCCCTCTGGGTCCTCCCTGCCTCCCCAGCGCCTGTTCTGAAACAGCGGCGTCCTGCTGAGGAACAGCACGAGGGCCTTCCTCTTTTGGCACACATTTACAACCCCCCTCGCCATCCCCCTCCCTGCTGGAGCCTGTGATGGCCCATGGGCGCCCCTGCTTATGTGAAGAGCAGTGCGCGGAGGCACAGGGGGTTCCGGGGGTGGGGAGGGGGCACCCTGCGGGGCAGGCAGCCCAAACCTTGTGGGGTTACCGCAGGTGATGGTCGCCAGTCTGGGGCGCACGGGCCGCTGCTGGCCAACCACCTGTGTCTGTGTCCCCTGGGGCGCGTGGGTGGGCTGCTCTGGTTGCCACAGAGGCCTGTGCACGTCGCCCTGCCAGGCCCGACCGAAATAGCTCCTCTCTGGCTGGCCCTCTGCAGTGGCTTGCCCGCCCCTGCTGGCAGTTTTAGGAATTTTATCCCGTGAATGAGCTAATTCTCCATAGTGATTGCTTTACATGTGCGTTTATCACAGACATGAATTGTTCATCAATAAATGAGCTCATACGTAATAATTGTAAGAGTTGGTCCACACTAGGGGATGCCCAGGTCCCGTGCTTCCCTGCCCTGACCCCGCTGACTGTGAGGGGGATCACCAGCCAGGGGAAAAGAGGGAGGACCTTTCCAAACAGCGTTACTGTATCCTCTCCCAGGGCTTCTCCTGCTGTGATTTGACAAAGCACCTGAGTTTTCATAGGCTCAGGAGATTTCCAATACATTTTGTTACTTCTTATTTTAGAAATAATGCATTGCTGTTAAATATTTGAACTGTATAGAATCAGAAAAGAAAATAATACTCATGGTACTATGGTTTCTATGACTATTATGATTTTGTCTTTAAAATATTTCTATTTATATGAGGATCAGTTTTAAAAATAAAATTAGGGCTTACTCTGCGTGTTCTGTAGGAGGGTTATATCTTTTTGTGTAGTTGTTTTATCTGTGATAAAAGCCGTTGCTGACCAAGTTGGGACTATGCTCAGTATTTAGAAGCCATGAACAGTAACAGTCCGTTTTAGTCCTTAAGGAGAAAAGAAACCTCATAATGTTTAGAGTTTAAAGAAATCAAGGCTTAGAAAAATTATGGAACTTAACCAGAGGCATTGGGTCTGGATGGGATGCCTGTCTTGGGACCAGGAGCCCAGAGCCTTACCGTTCTGCCGCACGGATGTGGGTCCTGCCTGGTCCCCTGGGGGAGTCTGGACAAGGGTGCCCAGCGGGCTCCCCACCCACTCACAGACTCAGGTCACTCAGATTTCTCGGTGGACTTTTCTGGCTTCCTTTACGCCTTAGGACTTGCTTTTATATATGTGCTTTTTGTAACTTCTTATCAGAGAGAAAGAACGAGCCTGTGGTTTCTACGGGACATTTAACTGAGTCCTGAAAGGAAGATGCAGGCCTGCGTCCTAGACCGGCCAGATGCCCGCTGCCCTGCCCCCGCCCACCAGACTTACTGGTTGACTGGCTCCCTGAGTTTTTTGTTTGTTTGTTTTTAAAGATTTTATTTATTCACTTGACAGAGAGAGATCACAAGTAGACAGAGAGGCAGGCAGAGAGAGAGAGGAGGAAGCAGGCTCCCCGCCGAGCAGAGAGCCCGATGCGGGACTCGATCCCAGGACTCCGAGATCATGACCTGAGCTGAAGGCAGCGGCTCAACCCACTGAGCCACCCAGGCACCCCTTGAGTTTATTTTTTAAGATGCCAGGGACTATAGTCTTTGCTTCTTTAACTCGGGAATTCTTAGTATCCTGAAACTGAAGACAAATTGTGAAATTAATGGAGAAAGAGAAGGCCTACTTTTCTCTACAGGGTGTAGTTCTCACACAGCTCTTGGGAAGGAGTCCAGGACACAGGGACTCCGTCAGCCCTGGGGGTGTCCAGAGGCTGTTCGGCGGGTGGATGCCCTCACCCAAGCAGAGGCCTTGCTCACACTGAGTCTCTGGTTCGGGGTCGAGAAGAGGGGATGGTACGGGGGGAGGGCCCCTGCCTTGGCGAAGTGGAGGGCTAGTGCCCAGAGATGGAGGCTTGCGCCTTCCCCAAGGGTGGAAGGCAGGTTGTGAAGGACCTGGCTGCCTTGACCACAGTGATGCTGGATCATCGTTGATCCTGCTCCTAGCTATGTCTGTGTGGCTTGGAGAGCAGAATGTCTGGCCTCCACAAGGGGGTTCCTGTAAATAAGATTCACCTGCTGAGAAATCACATACTCCCCAGTTCTCCTGCATCTGGGCTACCGGTCCTCACATGGGCGTGGTTACCCATCTGTCTGTCTGTCTGTCTCTCTGTCTGGATTCACAGAAGAGCACTGCAGGGAGCACGGGGCCCCACACGCTGGACCAGGGGATTGAGGCAGCCAGAGCTGCGTATGGCCCCCCACCTGCCGTGTCTCTCTGTCTGTCCAGTTCTGTGCAGCTCTGGTCACCGCCGGCCGTGTCTACAAGATTAGCTTCAGGCTTTTGTAGTTTTAACGTTATAATAGTGATGTCCGTGCTTGGCATGAAATTTTTCAAAAGTCCCTGGTTATTTGTTCTCTTGGCCTGGATTCCTGAAGGCCAGGATTACAGAAAAATGATGTTCACTCTCTGCAGATATTGTCTGGTGCTAAGATTTTTATTCAAGAGAAGGTCCTCTCGCTCTCTGAAGGAACCAGCCAAGTGGGAGAATCTCTTGCCGTGAGCACATGTTTCCTGCCACTTTAGTTCAGTATCTGGGTAGGGAAAGGCAGGTCATGTTGGTGATGGGATGTTTCAACCAAGATAGGGACAACCTAAAATGAATATAACTTAGTGACAGGAATAAATCCTTCCCCTAGACCAACCCGTGCTGAAAGGCAGTGAAGAGCCACGTGTAGAAGTGGTTGGAGGGCCCCTTGGGCCATTTGTGTGTGCCATCTTGAGAGAAGAAAGGGGACACTGTCTCCCCATGTTCCGAAGGGAACATTTGGAGTTTTAGTTCCTTGAGGTTGGGTTCTGGAAATGATGAATTCTCCTCTCTTTCCAAACACACTTAGATTTCTCAGCCTGATTGTCCCTGGTTATGGCCTGTTTTGTTTTGATGGCAGTGATCGTACAGTGGGTGTACGAGGCGTGCAGTGATTTCGGTCATAGTGCAGTTCTCTTTTTCAAACTCCGCATGATGTAGAAGCAGTTTTCAGTGTGTTTTGATGTTTTGTGAAGTAGAACCAATAGACCCCTAAGTGTTTGGGGAGGTATATTTTATAATTTTTAAATATTACATTATCTGACTGGTGTGTGATATTTTAAAGATATCTGATATATAAAGAAAAGCAGTTTCCCTTTCATGTGGAATGAGTAAACCCTGATGGTGGTACAAAATATTTAAATTTTCCCTTATCCAAGCTCCTTTATGACTTTTTTCTCTAGCCCTCCCTCCCTCTCCTAAAATGAGCGGATAAATACTTGTATTGTAAAACAGCAGTGTTTTATATACAGGTCATTCCTGTTATGCATCCTAATGTCAGCTGTTTTTTTTTTTTTAACAGAATGTAATACTTTTACATGTAAACTCTAAAACTGTCATCACTTGTTAAATCTGAACTGAAAACACCCTATTAGACATTAGAGCACGCTGCCCTGTAAAGCTTTAACTTCTTGTCTTAAGCTTGTTTTCATAGGATGGTAGGAACACTGTATACAGCATTTCGCTCTGACAGTAATTGTTCAGACCCAGTCAAGATCCGTATAAGCAAGATGTAAATCAATTACATGTCATGTCTGTCTCCCTGACCCTCCCTGAGACGGCTGGGTCTGTTCTGTGTTATTGAGAGTACCTGGGTTGTTGAGTGATCTCCCGTGCAAGACCGCTCACCCTAGGGTAGATGTTCTGCATTATTTCCATTAAAAAGAGACAGTTCAGTTAGAGGTGCATGAGGGTGGGGAGGCTGGCCGGTCGCCTCAGCAGGGTTCTGTGCACTGGTGGCTGGCTGTCTGGGCTTCCTGGTGATCACGTACTTGGTGCAGTGTCCTGCAGTGCCGGTATGGGCCCGTTCAAGGAGGATCCACGGCAGTCTCTTAGCATGGCCATACCAGCTCTTTAAATGCGTGTTGTGGTTCACATTCTGGAAAGCACCTGCGTAGAAGCGATGCCTAGTGTCCCCCAACCTGCGATGGCTCACCTACGTGTGGATGCCCTGTGCTGTCAGGGCTGAGCCTGGAGAGGCTGCGTGAGTGCCCCAGGGCTCTGTGGTCCGTGGGGGAGCCTCAGTTTGCTTTCTGTCCTTCTCTTGCAAGGGCTGATACCCTAATGTACAAAGCATCCTATTTCACATTAAATTCTGCAGCTGCTTGGTCCCGCACAAGAGTAGCTGTATTAATGAGCCCGGTTTGTACAACCTAATTGCTTGTGTTAGAGCATCATTAAGTGGGAGCAGTCTCCAGGGGTTTTGGCCCTGAGTGCTGCGTCACCCTGTTCCTTTCCGTTTTGCTGACGCCGCGGTCTTTGTTTGTGCTGTTAAAGGATACGGCAATTAGGCCTTCTTCTGTGCTTTCTCGGAACCGCTTAATTTTCATTGTTGGGGTGGCCTATTTTATTATTTGTTTTGTGCTGCTTTTTTTCTCTTTATTGTGTTAGGGAGGAGACTGGAGCCTGTCATTTGTTTTTATGTTTGTGTAATTCTTTCTTCAAAGGAGTTCTTTCAAAAATAAGATTTTCCGTGTTGAAAAGCAATCCATATATATGTGTACATTGGGCACCTCATATATATATATATATATATATATATATATATATATATATATGATAGATATGGCCAACAGAGTCATTTAGTATCTGTCAATTTATATTTTTTTATCATTTGTATATATTTATGTATGTACATATGTATGTATATTTTTTATCATTTGTAATAATGACTAATATTTATGTCACAGTTTAAGGGTTTCTAATGGACGATGGTAGATCTTAATAGGCCCTCTTTACAGCCAGCGTCCAGCCTGCGCGTCCTTTCTGTGCACAGTTTTCTCCACATGCCTGTGCCCGTCACCATCCCCATGTCCCCGCGCCCCCCCCTTTGGCGTGGCGTGTGCTCACTCCCCCGCTCCTCGTTGCACCGAAAGGTTGTACATTCAAGATTTCATGGGCAGATGGGTAGTTTATGTTATGACGGGGCAAACAGACTTTATTATGCTTAAATTACACTTTATTTGGTTAATATTTTAAAACTTCTAAGAACAAGGATGACACAAGCAAGTTGCCTCCATGTGGCAGAAGTAGGAGAAAGGCTCCTTGGACCGCTGTTGGTGAGTCGTATAAGACGGGCTTGGCCCCGTTTGTCGGCCGCCCCGCGGTTGTCATTAAACACCAGTGTCAGTGGCTGTCACCGCCAGGCGGCTTCTAACCTGGTCGGTTCCTGCCGAAATTAGAATCTGCATGTCGCCTCCAAAAGAACCACGTCTGTCCCATTGTTTGTCGCCTCTCATTAAATTGAAAAGATACGTATCCGGTGTTGACGTTAAGTAGACTTCGGGTTGAGCCTGTGGGTGGGGAGGAGGGAGTGCGTGCGGGAGCAAGAAGGCCGGGGTCTGGGCGGGTGTTTCTGTGCCCTGTAGCCCGTTTGTGTGTCGCTGGGAGAGTGCGCACGTGGTTCGCCTTGGTTGTTTTTATAAAACATGATGTTGCCGGTGCCCTTTGTGTGTGCATCTTTAAACTCAGTGAACTTCTTAAACCGGAGAAACTTTCTGTATGAGCAGGGTTAGATCACAAAATGAAATAGTGAATTAATACCAAAACTAAAATATCAGCATTAGCTATAATACGCCATATTTTCAGAGGCTCAGAACCAAAACCAAAACCAAAAGAAAAACAAAAAACCCTCTTGAATTGATATTTTTAGGGAAAAAAAAAAAAAAAGTTGTTTGGAGTTGAAAGCATCTTACAGATGAGCCAGCCCCCTGGTGGCCGCCCTGCCGCCCAGTGTTCTCAAGCACAGTTGACAAATGGGGGACGTGCTGAGGTGGGGCTGACAGCCAGGCTGTACATGAACATTGTCAAGATTCATGTGAGAATTTGTTGAAAGTGATGACCCTGACATAATTCAAGTGTCTTAAGATATTATTATGAATTGGACAAATCAGTTTGTTTCTTGTTTGGAGTCTCTCTGTGCAGAAATTTCCCCTTTTGAGAGTTTCTCTCTCATCCATTGAACTGTTCAGTGGTCCCCAAAGCTGGACGTTTATGGGGGTCTAACTCCTTTGGATGTGAGCCGATCTGCTTACCATCACTGACACAGGTGAAAGCATTCGGCTAGAGGTATCTCAGTGGTGGGTGAGACTTCGAGACTGCAGCTCCTGGCCCTGACAACTCAGATTCAGGTGTGAAACTGGGTAATTCTTTTTTTTTTTTTTTTTTTTAAGATTTTATTTATTTATTTGACAGTCAGAGATCACAAGCAGGCAGAAAGGCAGTCAGAGAGAGGAGGAAGCAGGCTCCCTGCTGAGCAGAGAGCCCTATATGGGGCTCGATCCCAGGACCCTTGGATCATGACCCAAGCTGAAGGCAGAGGCTTTAACCCACTGAGCCACCCAGGTGCCCCCGAAACTGGGTAATTCTTAAACTAGTTTCTGGTGGGGCAGAGAGGACCCTGACATTTTTTACTCTTTCCAGAATAACATCCAAAGATGTCATCTTAAAATCCTGATACCAAGGTTGCTTGTTATCACAAACAACAGGGGACAGTGAATAGTCTTCCGTTTCACAGTTTTGTAGACGGGTCTGGAAGGAGAGACTGTGACTGTCTCTGGAAGTTTCTTACCCCGCGTCGGAAAGGTTTCCTGCCACGCTTCCCTTACTGCGACCATGGGCAGGCACCACGGCTGGCCTGTTCCTGTAGATGCTGCTCTAACGCCCACCCCACTGACATGAGATCAGTAAACACACTATGCTCTGTTCTGATTTTCATGTGAACACTCCTGTCTTCTGCTCATAGAATTAATGTTATCAGTGACACAGAAGACGATGTGCTTATACTTTCCTGTGCTGTGGCATTATAGCCAGGCCTGCCCCCGGATTCTGTTAATGACTTGAGCCAGCTTGAATTAGCTTGATGTATCATTAATGCATACAAATGGCTCTTATTTTTGTTCATAATCTGTTCATAATGCCACGCCACTCTGCTCTTCTTAGTGGTTTTAAAATGATTAAATGCTGATGTACTTTTTGACCTACTTAACCCTCCTCAGCCTCTGACCAACACAATATGAAAATATTCCTTACATAGGATCGTCAGAAATTGTTGTTGTCATGGCTGTTGTTTTCAGCCCAGTTTGAAGTCTTCTGTTTATAACATTTTCCCCCTAGAGAATACAGACATGGCCAGATTCGTAGGGCTTCCCCCTCCCCAAGAACTGTCTGCCATTGATGGGGGTTAGCAGCACCATTAAGTTCAGTTCGTGAGAGACAAGGAAGAGTAACCCTCCAAGGAGGGAAGTCGTGAAAGTCCTTAGCACCAGAAAGCATAGCTTTTCCTTATGAATACTGATGTTTTTGAGTGCTTCTCAGCAGCTGGGGGCTGGCCAGGAGTGTGTGAGGGTCCAGCTCGGAGCAGACACTGGGCGTCCCTGGAGATAGGCTCTGAGATCTGGCGTCGGCTTGTAGGGTTATTGCAGTCACTGGAAGTTCTCTGAAGAGAAGATGACCCCTGAACGGCTGGATGGATCTTCCCTGATTTAGGGAGAAGGCAGCTGTGAGGGATGTGGATCGCACACTTGTTTGTCTGAAGAAAAAGAGCCTGTAGAAACTGCTGATGACGAAATGGGATTGTGTGAGATAGGCTTAAAGAAGTTTACTTTAAAGAAGTTTAAAGAAGAAAAGAAGTTTACTAATTTGAGAGAGAGAACACACCTGAGGTGGGAAGGGCGGGGAGTGGGGAGAGGGAAAGAGAGCCCCAAGCAGAGTCCCTGCTGAGTACAGAGCCTGATGCAGGGCTCGATCCCAGGACCCTGAGATCACAACCTGAGCTGAAACCAGGAGTTGGACACCTAACCAACGGAGCAGCGCCCCTAAAGAGAGGACTTTTAAAGGATGGATGTGAAATACGGAGGTAGAAACCACCCATCACACCACCCCCCCTACTGGCTGTTACCGTTAAGGTGTGGGCTGTGTGGCTGTGTCCATTATCCGCCCTTGTGACACGGCACAACCGCTTTTTCACATCAGTACTTTCTCTACCATATATTTCCTCATTTTTGCATTGTGTTCTCTTGAGTGACTAGAAATACTTTTTTGGCCCAATCCTCTATTAGACATTGAGGGGATCCCCCTACTTATGTATTTGTTTTAGGTTCAGTGCCTGAGTAGATGGCTCTTTACCTAAATATTTGTTTCCATCCTTAATTCTTTCTTCAGTAGACAGCCCTGGAGGGGAGACTGCAGGCTCCATGGCCCATGTGGCCTCACGGATTTTGGTTCTTGACCTGTAGGCATTCTTTGGGGTCATTCCTGCCCTCAGTTCTCCAGCGGGTGTCCTTTTTCTGTACCCTGGTCACACTGGATATTTTCAGTTTAAAAACTTTCATCATGTATAAAGAGAAAATAATCACAATTCTTAAATTTGTCTCAAGTATGATTTTCTACCTGTTAATATAAAAATAAGCTCATTGTCCACAGTCAGGCATTTTGTTAAGAGATAGCAGTCAGTGCCTTGGGTGGGCCAAGGTCTGGCGTTTTGGGTGGCACATGGGAGCAGGTGGGCCTCGCTGCTCTTGCAGATGTGGCCTTGGTGCTTCTGGTAGGTTCTGCACAGCTGGAACACCCCAGCTTGTCATAGGTCAACAGCCCAGAGACCTCCCCAGTTCTATGTGTAGCCGTGACCTTGAACTGGGGTTTTTTGCACTTCATCCATCCCTTCTGACCCATGGTGCCACCAGCATGCTGCCTTGTGTCGCCTCCGAGGCAGACCCCTGCAGTGGGTGGGAAGCGGCAGCTCCTGGCATTTGGACCTTCCCAGAGCTCCAGGTCATGTCGGTGCTCGAGAGGGCTCAAGGGACTCTGGAAACAGAAGCAGTTCCAGAGAGGGGCCGTGACCCACTCCCCGCCCCACCCCCTGCCCTGGTCACGGGGCTTCTGCTGCGGCTGGGGACTGTCCCTCTGCAGTGGGGTCCTGACGCTCAACGCATGTGACCCCTTTGGTGGATATAAAAATCCTATTGCATTTATTTCCTGTTTGGACTGTCAGAATCTGGGAAGCACACAAAGTCTCTGAAAATCGAAGATGTAAAGCACAGGCGTGCATTCCCCTCCCCCCACCCCCACCCGCATGTCCTGTTGGGCTCTCAGGCACAGGGGTCTCTGCCCAGGAAGGTGGGGCCCCAGCGTCAGTAACGGCGTGGTGGCCATGTTTTTCCAGGCTGCGTTCAGCCACAGCCCCCCCCCCGGGGGGGGCAGTCCTGTCTAAAAGAAAAGAGAACTGGAAAAGAGTTCGGTGGGGGACGTCTGGCTGGCTGCTGCATGATCAGGCCTGGGGCCGCGAGAGGCACTGGGTGGACAGCACCCCAGCGTCCCTTCCCCGGGCTGGGAGGTGGCGCTCCCTTGTGTGCGATGCGCCTGCAGGGGGCGCTGTGATTCATCTCCCTCCGCGGAGCTGCGGGAGCGGCCGCGGTTCGCGCGGTTCGAGGGGCATTTCTTCAGGTGACTTTTGGAATTTCAGGAAGCTTCCTCCCATTTTACTTTGTGCGTGAGCCATAAGAACAGCGGTGTTGCAGTCACTTGGGATGCTAGTTCCTGCACAAAGATCTCTACTAAAGGACCCACCGGGGTGTCCCTTTCGGGGCTGAACTCCAACCTTGTGGAATGTCCAGTCTGGAAGGGTGTGAGACTCCGGCTAGCTCGGGGTTTGCTTTCCAGCCCAGGCCAGCCCGCCAGAGAGCACGCTTAGTCACAAAGCAGGAGCCGCACGGTCGCACCTTTGGAAATGTTGAAAGCCATGGACTGCATTTTAAAATCCAGTAGTGAGTGAAAATGCTCCTTTAAGTTAGAGTTCTCTTCATAAAATTAAGCCAGGCCGCCGCTGAGGGGTTTGGGGTTAAATGTGACGCTGTATTCAACATGTGAATTATTTCTGATTAGCTGTGGACTAAACGCTTATCTGCGCACCTGTTCTTCTTCCAGGAGTAGAGTATGTGGGAGTTGGGATGTTGGCTCTCTAAGGGCCTCTCAGATTCAGCGGAAATACGGCCTAAAGGAAACGTTGGCTTTCAACCACTTGGTTTTGTAATTTAGTGAGAAGCCACTAGGGGGCATCAAAAGAGCGCGTGAGGGTGATTCTGGCGGGCCTATTTTTCCCTTTTGCTGTCACTGTGGAGAATAGACATAGTAAAACTAACAGTGGTTTAAGAGATCATTTAGACCTGTAATAAGATACACTCCATAAAGCGTGCGAAGTTACTGGATCAGCAGTACAAGAACACAGAAGTAAAGTTTCATTCATGGGCATGGGGAGGAGCACAAAACAAAGATGAAATGATACATTCTGTGGTTATAGGGACTCACATCCCTTCTTGCTTTTTACCTTGTGTGTAACTTTAGAGAAGATTCAAAGATAAAGTGACAAAAGATATGCTTTTTTAAGCTAGCATATAGTAATAAACAGACTTATTACTTAGTACATCCTACTCTTTTTCATAGAATTCACCAAGTTTTGCAGACCTGTTGACAGCCAGGGTGTCTCTGATGCCGGGGCTGAGCAGGTGGCCATACACGGCTGGGGCGGAGCCTCTGCCATCAGCGTCTCTGCCTGACCCTCACCTCTCCCTGCAGGGACACTGAGGGTTCTTCCTGTAGTCAGGTGTTGATGTGGAGGTCAGTGGTGAAATCAGGCTGATGCCCCTGGGCAGAGGGAAGGGAGTTGATCAGTTTGAGGAAATGTAAAAATCTTATAGAGGCCAGCTGTGGGCCTGGGAGTGCTGCCCTGCAGAGGGTGCAGAAGCACTGGGCTCGGGGCATGTAGAGAGAAGAGTCCCATTGTGGGAGTTTGGGGTTTTTTTCTCCTCCTCTGTTTTCCTAAGGTTGAGGGCTTTTCTACTGTTTTCCATTGATTTATTTTTTGCTTTTACCCTTTATTTTCTCCCACTACATAAATTCTAGTAGAAATTACAACATTTCAGATCATGACTTTTTTTTTTAAGATTTTAAGTAATTTCTACACCGAACACGGGGATGAAACTTACACACACACACACACACACCCCGCGAGATTGAGAGTCCCATGTGCCAGTGACTGAACCTCAGATCATGACATTTTCAGTTTCTTGATGTGGCTAGGGGGCCTTACTCCACTTCTGGTGTCTCAGGTGAGGAGCCTGTCAAGTCACAGTCTTTCCGTACAGATGGTTTCTTTTTTCGGATTACGTACAGCTGGAGCGTTCAGAATCAGCAAGGAAGTAACATCTAGTTCAGGAGCGCTCCAGTTTTCCAGCCCTGGGAATGGTGTCAGCACGGGCAGAACCCCATGAGCACCGAGAGGACTGCGGCCTGCAGGGCGATTCCATCGGG
The DNA here is from genome assembly GCF_022355385.1 of Mustela nigripes. Classification (NCBI taxonomy): domain Eukaryota; kingdom Metazoa; phylum Chordata; class Mammalia; order Carnivora; family Mustelidae; genus Mustela; species Mustela nigripes. The sequence goes on from NC_081559.1 coordinate 42,021,950, forward strand.
TGAAGAGCAGCGTCCGCCGCTGGGGGGTTGCTCTCACAGATTGTGAGAAAAGTGTTTGCCCGGCCCCTGAAGATGCGAATGCTGGGGGCACACGTAGGTGGAGCACTGGCCCGGGTTCTGGGTGCTTTGGCTGCGCTTGGTGGAGTCTGCATTCAGCCCTTCCACGGCGGTGGGTGCTCGGGACCCGCGGGAAGGGAGCCCAGCGCCGAAGTGAGGCGGCTGCCCACCGCTGTGGGGGAGCCCTTACTCACCAGGGCTGCAGGATGGATTTTTCTTTTTTTAAGAACAGGGAAAGCCTGCTCCTGCAGTCCAGTTTGAAAACCATTGCTCTCCTAAATATGTTCCTGATCACAGACCTCAGCACATAGCCCCACGAATCTAGTCAGTCAAAGGGTGAGGGAAAATTCCCAGGAAATCAGAACTTGCTGGTGATGGGTCTGTTGCTGGGCATTCCCCTTCCCCAGGCTCCTTGGGCTGCTCCTGCTGGTCCCTTAGGGTTGGTGTTAGGGGGAGGCTGGGGGGGCTCCATGCCTTTGTTTTGTGCTTTCTCCTAGACAGGCTGTGTTCCCAAATGGTGATTAAAGAAACGCAAGCAGGTAGTTCTCCCAGCTCACGAGCCTGTGCAGCATGGAAACAATTAGGAAGCCCTTGAAATGAACTGATATGTAAAGGAAATCTTTCAGCATAATACACAGTGAACATGACTGCTGTAAAATCCAATGGCTCTGGAGGGAGGGACAGTTGAGAAAGACCGATCAGATGAATACGGGCAGCTCCATGTGCCACTGCTCCCCGGGTCAGGTGACGGTGCGGAAGCTCAAGCAGAAGGTCTGTTCCCAGGCTTCCTGAACTGGTCAGGGACGGAGGTGGGGAGGGAGCTTGTTTGCCACAGCGGGGAATCAGCCCGGAGAGGCAGGAGGGCATTGCCCTCGGCCACTAAAATAGCATCACATCCGGCATGGATTTTGCTTTTCAGAATTATGTTTCGTATCTGTTTCTGTTAAAATACACATTGATGTATATTTTATACGTTATCTATTTACGTGTACTTAAAGGTGTTTAGTTTTTCTCATCAGAGTAACACCTGTTTATAAAAATACAGAAAACTAGGGTGCCTGGGTGGCACAATGGGTTAAGTGTCCGACTCTTGATTTCAGCTTGGGTCATGTGTGATCTCAGGGTCCTGAGATGGAGCCCGGCGATGGGCTCTGCGCGCTCAGTGGGGAGTCTGCCCGGGATCTCTCTCCCTCTGCCCCTCCCTCCACTCGCACACACATGAGCGCACTTTCTTTTTTTCTTTAAAATAAATAAAATCTTTTAAAAAATACAGAAAACCACAAAGGAGCCAATTAAAATCAACTGTGATCCCACTACCTAGGAGTAAACATTTTATTGAATGTTGAGTCGACTTTCAATACTTTTCAAATGGAATTGGGACTTTATTCTATGTCCTTTTAAATAGCCTGCTTTAAAAAGACCTAAGAATAGTTACTGTGTTATTTCATTTCCTCTAAAGCCTGTGTTTTTATGACCTCACTGCATTCCTTTTGGAAACTTGTATGTGCTAGCCTGGATTTACCAGTCCCAGAGCCAGAAGGCTGGTCCTGAGACTCCCCTTCCCCAGATCTGTTCTGTAAGTAACCCTTGAGTGCCTGTGGGGTTGGCAGAAATGCTCACTTCCTGCTGAGACCATCTTAGACACATACCTTTTGGATCAGGTGTGGTCCGCTGGCACCTTCCCAACCAGAGCCCCTGGTGCACGGGGACACACTCCTGGGTAGGCCTCTGTCTCTCCCCACCATGTGCACAGGCCACCTCTCCTATCCCTCGTCACCAGTGAGCTGGGGGCTACAGGCCGGCTCTGGTAGACTTGACCACCAGAAGTCACTGGCCTGAAGACCTCAGGGGTCCATCTCTTTGGTGTAGATTCCTCATGGGAAAGAAAGAATTGATTCCATTAAATATGTATATTAGACAAAATTTACAACGGACCAGATCGGCCCTTTTTGCCCCACGCCCTTTTCTGGCAGATGAACAGAACTAGGCCAGATTCTGTAAAGATCCATTTCTAAATCTCATGTATTCATTTGTCCAAATATAAAGTCCTTTAAAATATAAGATTTAAAATTAAAATTGAGGCTTAAATTGAAGGGCAGATCTTAAAACGCTCAGAATCATTTCAGATTTATATTAAAACTACTTAGAAAAGTTGGTAGGTTTGGTTTAAAAAAACAGCTTTGGTAGGTCGTCAATCAGTGTGAGGATATTCGTGTTGGAGCTGTGGCCTGAAGTGGTGTGGGGGGCTGGATAAGTCATGCATCCCCCCCCCCCCCCCCCCCCCCCCAACTAGCACAGCTTCATCCCTGGAAGAACCAGGGACTTGCAGATGTGGTTAAGGGCCTTCCGATGAGGGGGTGGCCCTGGATTACCGGGCTGGGCCTTGCAGGAGGGAGGCAGAGATGTGGCCGTCTATAGAGAGAGCACCCTGTGAAGGTGGGGACGTGAGGATTGGGGTGCCCTGGCCCCCAGAAACCGGGTGAGGCGGCAGTAGGTTCTCGCCTCAAGCATCTGTAGGGAGCACAGCCTTGCTAGCACCTCGATATCAGCCAGCGATCCAAGTCTGGACTTGGTCCCCAGCCCCAGGCCAGAATGTCTCCTCCAGCCTGTGGGACCTGGCTCCAGCAGCCCCCTGAAGCTACTACCACACATGGAAGGAGGCAAGGTGACCCGGGAAGGAATAGGTGAAAGCTCAGAGGGAGAAATGCATCTTGCTCAGTCCAAGGTGTGGGCTTGAGGGGCCGCATGGCTGCCCTAGGCTCCAGGAGCTGACCCCCCCCAGCTGTACCTGTGCACACCTGTAGCAGGTGCATCACCAGGAGCCCACGGGCTGGCCCTGTGACCGCAGCCTGGGTGACCACAGTCACATGACCACATGAGCGGCTTTCCTAGGCAGCTGCCCTCGACCCAAGGGAGCAGATGGCTGTGTGCTCACTGACAACAGGGAGGTGGGACGAGAGGTCAGGGACATGGGCAGCCCACCCGCTGGCTGTTCACTGCAGCCCCAGTACCCTCATCTGGGTCTGTCACCCCTTGTGTGGCCAGGGGTCTCCGTGGCCCCTGCCCCCCACTAATCACGCCACTCTACCCTCCCATCTCCTCATGCTCTTCAGTGACCTTTCTTCCTGAATCCAGAGGCCAAGTTCAGTTGCCATGCTGCCTTCACCTGGTGGCCTGGACTCACACGCACCCTTTCATCCTGGGACTCTGGACCCACCTGTTTTCATTTCATGACTCAGGGCGCCTGCTGTTCCCTGGGTTTCTTCTCTGTGCAGCCTCTCCGTGATGCCCTTCACTGAGACCTGGTCCCAGGCCATCACGTCCCTTGGCAGCAGCTCCAGACGGGATCCAGATTCATGTCGGTGACATGGGAGATGTAATTAAGGGTCAAGAAACGGGGGTTTCTGCCATGCAGCAGCAAGAAGCGGGGGTCAGGCTGAGCCCCACGGCAGGTGTTGCTGAGTACGGTGTGTCCATCGGCCTGCTTGCCACATGATACCGGATTCCTGTCCTGTGCCCGGGTCTACCTGGCACTGACCAGCTCGAGCAAGGACCAGCGGTATGCTGCCCAGCAGCCTCCCCAGCGCCTAGCCCGAGACTCTGCCCTAGCTAGTCTTTTCAGATCAGAAAAAACATGTTTAAATTAGTGCAGCTGGTGTGGCAGGCTCTGTGGACAATTAGGAAAACATCCGCATGTGAGTCCTAGAGTCAGAACACCTTCCCGTTTGAGCTTTACTCTGTTTTGTATTTTATCATTCGGCCTTCCCGGTTTCAAAACCAGGGCCGTGGCAGATGAAGCCCATATCCAAGGTGTCAAAGACAAACTACGAAGCTCAGGTGGGATTATTCAGCTGTTGTATAGAGAAGGTAGTTGAAGTCAGTGACCGTCCCAAGGCGCAGATGTTTCTTGTAACTTTGCCAGTGACAAGACAAGCTGAGCCATTGCTAAGCACGTGACTCACTGAGAAACTTCATTTCCTCTTAAGGAACTTCCTATTTTAATTCTGGAGAGACCGCTGTTACGAGTAGGAGTAGGAGTAGCCGCCTGCCCCAAGGCACATGAAGTCAGCGGACATGGGAACAAAATCTCATTTATTGCTGAGTCAGTCCCCAAGAAGCCATCGCCCCAGGTGCCCGTGGACAAAGGTAGGGGCAGCGGCAGGGGCTCCATCTGGAGCTTAGCTTAGTCAGCAGCTCACTTCCTCAGTTGTCCCAGCTGTGAAATCGGGATGCCTTCCCCCTTTCACTTCTTCTAGGGATGCCCATAAGAACCGAAATACAGCTGTCCCAGCCTGTCATAAAGTAGCGGAAGGCCTGGAAAGGTGGCATGATTCTGAGCAGAGGCCTGTTCATCAGGAGATCCATTCTGCTTGGCAGAGACTGAAGGCGGAGCTGGGAGCAGACGGGCAGAAGCCGCCCTCGGTCAGCTCCACACCAAGGGCGGAGGTAGGACAGAAAGCACTGTTTGTAACCAGCTTTCCCCCTCGTGTTCCGGAAGCAGATTAACCCGGGTGTCAACTCCAGCCTGACTGCCACATTCAGAACAGCTCCCCAAGACCCGGAAAATGGATCGCGCATCCCGTGCTCCCCAGTGCCATTCCCTGAGATGGCCGGATACTAAATGAGTACTGACCCTGGTTTCTTTTCTTGTATCTGCAACCCCCCCCCAAAGTGTCCTGAAAATATTACCAAAATGCCGCAGAGAGGTGTTTTTTTTCCCTGCTTGAAGATAAATATTTATCTCACCTGCTGGTCAGTTCCACCAAGCTCTGTTTCCAGGGGCTCTTAGCAAAAATAAGCAGCGTTGACAGCCTAGTTAACCGGTTAGTCCTCGAGCAAAACCTGATGTCCTTTGCCTGGCTCATGCTGATAGACGAACTTGCCATGAAGTATCCAAGTCCGTGAACTTACTGCGTTAAGTCTCAAGAAGAAAATTCAAAGAATAGCTAGCTTTTCTGGAGATACCATGCCCGTGTGTCCCTTCCACCCCCCGCAGAATATGGCATATGTCTAATGAGGAACCCACGTCTGAAAAACCCATAGAACAGAAATGCAGCCATTCTGACAGTCTGTGGTGTTGCCCCGCCTCTCCTTCCCCCCGCCCGCCGCCACCACCACTGGGGAGAGGGCCGGGGTGCTTGGAGAGATGGGGACAGGCAGGTCCAGGGTGAGTGGTGCTGCAGACAGGGGCAGCGTGTGTGGGATGGGCCCCCACCCCCACCCCCCACTCCCATGTTGCTCCAACGCTGCACCCGATCTGCGCACGACACGTAGGCCAGGGGGAACATAGGAACCCAACCCAGAGCCGTGAGGTCTACAGCCTGAGAGCCGCTGATGGTGGAGCCACCGAGGACTGAGAAACGAAGCATTGAAAGTGGAAATAATGCCACTGCTCTGAGGTAGCGCCGCTTTAAAATGCAGTAATTAAAGTAGCTGCTAGGCTGCTCCTAATTCCCTTCGCTGCGGCGGCCGCCTTTATCTTTGTGGCGGTGCTTTCATTCCAGTCGTGCGCTTCTGCTGGTGTTTTCAGTGAAGTTTCACCGTAGAAAACAGATGTAGCTCGAAAGTAATTATAACCATTTTTTATCCTGTGGAAAAGCAAGACGCATGAGATGTGGGTGCTGCAGGAGAGAAGTCCGGGAGGTGACGGAGCCGTGGGACAGTCCTTCGCGCCACTTCCTCTTGTCTCCTGGCTGGTCCTTGGGCCCTGGGAGCAAAGCCACCAGCACCCGGAGGAGGCCACGGTTCACGTGTGGGAAGATGCAGAGCTTCCGAGAGCCTAACTGGTTTTCTCATGGAAAGGATTCCTTTCATTAAAGGAATTAAATTTAATTCTGGGAAAGGCAGAGGGGAGGTTCAGATAGTGGGGATGCGATGGTCCTATGTTAGTGCTGTGGGGGGTGGCAGAGGAGGCTGTGTCCTCTGCCCACAGCCTCGTGGGACAAACGAGGGTCAGCGGGGTGCGGGAGCCCACACACAGATACCCGCGCCCCAGTCGTCGTCCTCCGCCACCAGGCATGGAGCTGCCCGGTCACCCTCAGTGGGAGGAGATTGGCATCCATGTCCCCTTCGTTTGGTGTCCTGATGACTGACATTAATAGTCATGAGTGCATTTTAATCCAACAAAGATACAGTTTTACTGGGGGAAGACCATTCTTTAAAAACCATGGGTGTCCTGACATTCTTTACTCTGGAACAAGAAAAGCAGCATCTTCAGGACAGAATAAGCCACCATGGAAAGTTCAGGAAGGCTATCCTCCATCCGTCACCAGCACCCGGGTTCCTCCGTCCTCCAAGGGGCAAGTGCTTCCTAGTTCCCGATCCAGCAGGGCTTTGTCACCTTGCTTTCCAAGAGCAAGAGTTCAAGGCGGTCTGCTCCAGCCAGATTTCCAACCCACTGGCTGCACTTGGTGCATCCCGGATTTCCCTGGGGACCTGGGATGATGGGTGAACCATGGTTTGGGCTGAAATTGTACATTGGTATGATGAATCAAGAAATTAGTCTCCTGGAGGTATCTCAAAGACAGAAGACTTTTAGAAATGAATTTTAGGAATTTGGGACATTAATTTTCTTCAAGGAGGTGCTGCCTGTCCTTCCGTGTCATACAGACGTACAGCTCAATTTGAAGACCGCCTCTTGATCCTCTTCAGGCTTTCAGGTTTCCCAGTGCCTGGGATTGCTGCGTGCGTCTGCTAACTCTGGTCCTTAAAGGTTCTCCTATGGTGTTTTCTGAGTTACTTGGAAAAGTATGAACACGGGGCTCTGGACCCTCAGGAGACTGGGTTTCGTTTTGTTTTGAGCACGTACGGGACTCGAGATCCTCCTTAGAGCTGATTTCACTTTTATAAGCTCTGCAGGAGCAGGGAGTGGATCTGTTTCCAAATCTGGGTCACAGCATTTGGCATATGATGACTTCTGCACAAATATGATTTGGTGAAGAAGGGAACTAACAGAGAGGCTGGTTTGTAAACCCCATGGCGGTGGTGGTCTTGCTTCCAACCCGCCTTCTGAATCCAGGCAGGCCGTCCTACTCCCAGTCTCTCTATGGCCTAGATCAGCACTCAGATAATGACTGTTTCCTGCTCAGAGGCCTAGGTGAGTTGCTGGCACCTCCTACGGTGGTCTCCACGCCTGGCTGTGACTGGTTGTGACGGTGAGCTGCTCTCTGGGAGGGGAGGATGGCCCGGACCCTGCAGAGAAACAAGGAAGAGAAGACAGATTTCCTGAGCTCTTCACATGGGAGAAGGCAGGTGGAAAAATCCAGAAACACTGCTGTGAGAGTTCTGCCCACCCTTGAGCCCCTAGCCCCCTCTTCCTCATCAACAGATACCCTTGCTCCCATCTTTGGGGACACACAGAAGCCACTGTTTCAGACGGGACGCTCCCCAGTGTCCTCCTCCCGCTCCACTGTGCCCTGAGCTGGTGGTTCCTCAGCCGCTGGCTCCAACCCCTGACCGCACCCTGCTGTGCCTGCTCTGCTGTGGCTGCTCTGTCGTTCCCCTTCCATGGCTGCCCTGCCGTGGCTGCTCTGTCGTAGCTCCCCTTCTGTAGTGGCCAGCAGGGCTGCTCTGCCGCAGGTCACTTTGCCGGCCCAAGCCACTCCCACGTGCAACTGCGGAAGGTCGCCAGCGGCGTCATGGCTGTGTAGACACCTGTCCTTTTGAGAAGGTACATGTTGGAATGTTCAGGGCTGGGGGAAGTGACATCTCTGACTTAGTTCATTCAGTTAAAACAAATAAGGTGAAATACTTGCGTGTGTCGGATGTCAGTGGTGCTCATGTAGCTTGGCTGTTCATTTGTATTACTACATTTTACCCTATGCTTAAAAATGTTCCTAGCACAGCAGGGGCTTAGGGGCAGGGTTTTCCACAGACGCTCCTGGCTCTGTCCTCTGTCCGCACTGACCCGGCCAGCATCGCGTGGCTGTGTGACATGCATCTAGGTCCCTGCCAGCTGAGCTTGACACTCACTCGTCCTCTGTCCACTTGGCATCCCGTGGGTATCTGAGGCGCTTCTGGCTCAGCATGTGGCCCTTCCATGTACCCTGATGCTCAGACAGCTGGGGCATGTTCTGACTCCCCTCTCTGCCTTCCTCCCTGTGCACTCCGGTCGTCAAAGTGTGTTGGTATAACTGCGTGGCTGTGTGGTCACATGTCCCAAGTGGCCCCATCCACCCTGCACCAGGGCTCCCACCAGTCTGTATACTTCGCAGGTGTCTGTCCCCCAGTCCTCCCAGTGTGGCCAGGGGGATTTTTTAATTAATTTATTTTTTTTTTAATTAGAGAGAGAGAGAGAGCATGAGCCAGGGAGGGTCAAAAAGAGAAGCAGACTCCTCACTGAGCAGGGAGCCTGATGTGGGATTTGATCCTGGGAGTCCAGGATCATGACCTGAACCAAAGGCAGTTGCTTCACCGACTGAGCCACCCAGGTGCCCCCAGAGGGGCTTTTTAAATTCATGTGTAATTAGAGGCCCTCCTGGTGTCTTTTCAGACTCCCCATTGTGCTGGACATGGAGACCCCAGTCTGTCTGTGTAGAGTCTGCATCCGGGCTCCTCTCCTTCCCTGGGACCCTTGCTTTCCCTCAGCTCCAGTGCCACTTTCTCAGAAAGGGCTCTTTCCTCCCTTGTTCAGCTCTTAGCTGGAAACCCCAAACACAGGAGGCCTGCCCACTGCCCCACCTCACCACCCTGGAGCTGGGCAAGGTGCAGTGTCCTCAGTAAATGAGGGGACAACAGGGCACCTGCTGTCAGTTGGTTATGCCTAGAGCAGATCCTGACAAGGGGATTAGGGGCTCAGCAAGCTTAGTGGTGATCATGTTCTGAGTGACATCCCCATGGGAGTGGGAACCGTGTCCAGACTCGAATCCATGGCCCCAGCCCCACACCGTCTTCCCTGGCACCATGGTGGTCTTTCTGATGTGGCATATACAGATGAGGAAACTGAGTCACAGAATGGCTCAGTCTGGCTCCAGCGGTCCAGGCCATCAGTTGCAGAGCGGAGTTGGGGACTGAGGTGTCTGGACACCTGTGTCCCTCCCTGTTGCTCTCACCACCTTTGTTAAGGGATCAATAAATTCGAGAATCCAAATGGAGTCATTAGCAAAGAGTCCTCAGGAACTTGGTAAATTGTCAGAAGAGGAAGTCCTTACAGAAACATCGAGCAGCCGGGTTTTTTGAGTAACAGCTTAGCTGAAATGTAATGCGCCCGCCGGCAGAGCTGCCTGTCAGAGTTGGGGTTTTTGTTTTTGGCTTCGCTTTTTGCCACAGCTTCCTTTGGGGTATTTGTAATCTGAAAGCTGATTAATACGGTTTACTCTTTGTGCCGCATGAGATAAATATTCCTCCTCCCAGCTTGTTCTCCTGTAGCTCTTTAAGGAGCATTATCGGCTGCCCTTGACCCTGTCAGAACTCTGCGGCTTCCTGTGGTTCTCTAGTGCGCCTGAGCCGGAGCTGCTCGGGGGCCGCTAGGTGGCAGCACCGGCCCGGCCAGAGCGCCCGCGGGGGGCTTCCTCCAGGTGAGGCGATCTGCCTGGGAGCCTTGCAGTCGGAAGGTGGGGAGTTAATGTGCCACATCAATTTTAGTTTGAAAGATACAATTAATTCGATTAGGCATAAAGTGGACGTGATAGGAAGCTGGAAGCCCAGGGCCGAGGCGCAGTCAGCTACCGGAGTGTCGACCTCCATTCTGCTTCGCCTCTGGGGCGATATCCTCACCAACTCTGCTCTGAGCGTATGGTTCATAAAGTTCCCACCGTTATGGAAAAATACTTGCATCATCGGTATTTCATTAAAGGATTGGACTGCACAGTCTTGTTAGGGAAAACTTGATACAGCTGTTCCCCTGAGGCTCAGAATAAAGATGTTGAGAGAAAGAAGGTAGCAGGTGCCTCTAGGGATTGTCTGTCCCAACCCCCTCGCCTGCCGTGTCTTGGTACAGTTGTGCTCGATTTTATTTCAAGAAGATAGTTGTTGGTGGTGGTGTGTGTGTGTGGTTTTTTTTTAAACAGCTTTCAAAGTAAGTTGAAGAATTTAGGCCTACAAAAATTAATAGCTATAGGTAACCGCAAAAGATATTATTGGCAGATGCAGCAAAAAATATATTTCCACAGAAAATTGGATTTTGCACATAAAACTTAGTAATACTAATAAAGACAGGTCATTACCAGTTTTAAGCCAAATAAGCAAACTCAAAGAGATCCGCTGTCGGTGTGACTCTTGGTGGTTTTTTATTTTTTTGAGACGTGTAAATCAGCTTTAGTATAGCAAGTACACCGCGGATTTGCTCAAATCATTCCTACCCTTTCTGACGGTGGGGAGAGTTGCTCGCGCCGAATAATTTACAGTCCTATGGCAAGGTATGTTTATATTTAAGCTGTGCAACGGTGTAGCTAATGAGAAAGATAAGAAATTTATAGTCCTTGGTGATTGATAGGATTACTGCTTCAGCATTAATTGAAATCTGAGGGATCACAGCTGTGGGCTTAAGTTAGGAGGAAAAATTACTTCAAGTAAAGGAAAACTTTTAGCTATGCATCTGAACATTTTAAAGATAATTTTCCTGCTGACAGTATGGTTGGTGGTAGAAACAGTTGCTCCTTGCCAGGGCGTGGGTAATTACACAGAGATAATTATGGCATTTCCTTTGTGACCTCCCTATGGTGTAGGTGGTTATAAGTGTGGAAAAAAAAATTAAATACTGTGGTGTTTTTTAAATGGCTTTAAAATTTTACATGTATAACAATAAAATTCTCTATGGCTAACTCTTTGCTAAATATTCTCTGAAATATTTAAGATGGTAGGGAGAAAAAAAAAGGCCCATACTAATAATGGTAGAGGCAAGTCTGTGCTATTAGTCATTGCCTTAAAATTTCCTCTGATTATATTAAATCTGGGGATGTCCAAAGTAATCTCACAGAGCTTCCCTGCCTGCCACTTTTAAATGCACCATTCTTGTTTAAGCTCAGTCTTGTGAAAATGTCTAAATTTTCCCATTAAGTGCTTAAAAAGTAATAAAACTAAAGTCATTAGCCTTCACTCATCAGAGCTGTATCAGGAGAAATATTCTTTGGCGCAATAAATCTGACCAAGGGTTCGACATTCATATCCCTTGGATTCATTCCCTGGAAATGGCCATTTGAAGGTAAATTGCTTAAGTAGGGCAGTTTGAATTTTTAATACAATCTTATTGTAACTGTTAGCAAATGATTAAAGTGCAAAGGGGCCTTATATGTTCTCTAAGATTTATAATAAACGCTCTATGATGCCTTTTCTGGGCTGAGTTATAGATGTTATGACAGCTAAATGCATAGAAAGGCCAGAAAGTCTCAAATGCAGAGTTGAGTCTTTACAGGAGACTAAATCATGCTTTCTGAATGCAGACATCTTTCTGGTGGACACTTGTTAGTTCCTGCATTAGTTAGTTAGTGGTGCTCAGGCACCTGCCAGCTTGCTTAGGACAGGTAGCACACAGTGCCCCTTGGAATCCACTGCACAGCCAATGGCAACGGCTTTGAAAATAAAAGAACAGCAAATTATTGTTCCCGTCACCAGTTTGCTCGTGGGATGTAAATTAATCTTATCAGATGTCTCTTTCTCTGACGGAATGCCTTTAATTTATGATGCCTTCTGGCCTTTCTTTTGCACAATCAAGGAGGCCGCCAGCTACCTGTTCGTGAATTGTGGCCACTGCGATGCTCTCCTTACTTTCTCATCTCCCAGGGATGCGATGAGATTCCTTGGACTGTCATATGTCCAGCTGTCATGTGTGGATTTGACGTTGGAAGGCACGTGACTGGACTGCCGGACTGGCTCTCTCTTTAGGGCCCAGCTGAAGCCCAGGAGAGCCCCAGGGGTGGGCAGGGTGGCCTCGTGGACAGACACCAGGTCAAGGTGCAGAGCCGTGAGAGTGTCCCCTTCTGTTTCATGTGCATGTGAATCAAAGCCGCTGTTGGGTACACCTGTGATACATTGGCAGGGTAGCTTTTTGTAGCTACTATACATCTTATATTTTCCCTCCTCTTTTTTGATGTATTATTGCACATCAAAAGAGAAATCTGTTTTAAAGACGATGCTAATATCTTTTCTCATTTGCATTATATGTTTTTGGAGGAAGGTACTAAATACCCAGATTTTCTCAACTTCCTCTCACGTGTTAATTTAGCATAGTAAATCTCCTGGGGAGAAATTTGTCTTTTACCGGGTGTCTCGTTCACAGGTGTATTTTGAGTGTCTGCAGCGAAGAGAGAACATTCCTTTTAAATTAATGTCCTTAATTCCTGAGATGGGTATTAATGATTTATTAACTCATACATGTTTGAGTTCTTTTTATCTATCCATGTTGGGTTTTTTTCCCCCCTGAGACTGAATTCCCAAGAGCTTCACTCGAAAAGCTTGTCTGTAAACAGATTTCTTGTTATCAGATAAAATGTGAGGTGTAGCAGGATCCGTGGAGGAACTTGAGACCCCGGAGGAGAATCCACCTTCCTTAGTAACTAGAAGTCACAGTCACTTCCTTTCTCTTCAAGTGGTACGGAAGCAGCAGTGTTGCAGATTTCATTTTCATAGTTTTTTGACCCTAAGATAAACCTGGTGCCGGGCTACGAAGTAGGGGAGCCTTTTGCTTCCATTCCTCAGGGTGGGTTCCGTGCCTCCCGCTGCCGTCAAACAGATGGGAGGGGACTGTGCTCAGCCGGGACTGCCGGTCACTCGTGTGAGTTGGCAATCTCTCTCTTAGACTTTTGGGATACAGATGATAACTTTTTGTGACCTGCCGGTTGCTGAGAGCGGAGTCTGTGATTCTCTGACTTGTCTTCCGATGTGTCCACCGTGGGTTTTTCTGACGCCATTTTCCTTGGTGAGTTTGAGCCGTGATGTATCTAGGATAGCACGCCTCCGGTTTTTGTGAGTGAAAGATGATGTGTTCTGAGGGTGGGCTAACACAGTACTTTTGAATAAAGGAGAAAGGGCTTTGAACTTACGATCTAAAGGGTCATTTCATTACCTTTTGTCTGTAACTAATGCTTATACCCCGGGTCAAACAGATTTAGAAATAGATTGGCTTTTTTAAAAATAATGGGTACTGAGTCCCTTTCTCATTCCTGGCAGGACCAGAGAAGTTGATGATAATTAGGTGTCATGTTCTCTGTGGTAGGAGATCCCCGTCTTCTCTGGGAATCTGTGGAAGGCAGTGAAGGACTGTTGTGTTCCACTAGGATGAGAAGAAGAGTTGGTAATGTCCCTCCCTTAGAACTCTAGGATTGTGGTGCACCAGTGATGAAGTTAGTTTGCAGACTTGTGATTGCGGACGTATCTACAAGACAGGACTGAGTGAAGAGCCAGGAAGTTGAGGATTCCGTTTACATCAATTCTACGAAAGGCAGAACTAACTGATGGCCAAGAAACCCGGAAGGGTGGATTTAGAGAAGAGTGAAGGACTGCTTAAGGTGGGGGGCACAAGGGAGCTCCCTTGTGGGGATGGAAACTTCAGAATCTTCATGGTGATACGGGTTCCATGACTTGTCAAAACTCCCAGCAGAACGGTACAGCTAAGACTTTTGCATTTTATGGTATGTACATTTAATCTCGAAAAGACCCTTGAACAGTTAATGAGTTAATTATGCGCATGCTGAAATGTATCAGGTGAAGGGAACCCACGTCTGCAGTGGGTTAGAAATGGATCAGAAGATGGATGGGTGGAGGGATGGGTATGTGATAAAGCCGCTCTAGCAACAATATGTTGTCGGGAGACCTAGTGGTGTGTCAATGGGTACTGACTCATTCTTGCAACTTTTTGCACAGGTTTAAAAATTTCCATTATAAAAACTTAGGAGGAAAAATCAAAACAGTTCTTCCATTTAAAATCTTTTTGTGGATATTTTACATTAAAATGGATACAGGGAAACTAAGTCACGTCAAGTACTTTCCCACTCACAGGTAAAAGTGTGTACTATTATTGGGAGCTCTAATTTTTTTTTTTTTTAGATGTGGCCTTCTTGAATTAAAATGCACGCACGATTCTTTTAATAATTTCCATAATTCGTAGAAACTGGCAATAACAGATCGGGGAGCTTGACTTCCCCACCGTCACTAAATCACAGCAGATTACAAATTCAAAATCAATCCGTATTCTCCGCTGGACTCTAATTAACACTTAAACGTTATTAGTCACAAACGTGAAATCTTGATTGGCGATGACCTCCGGTATTCTAAATGTAAATAAAATTAGATTTAGATCCTTTTTAATTACCTGAGGTGCTGTGAGTAATTACAATGGCAATTGATAAACTTCATTTCTTGTTAAAGAAAAAAAAAAAGCTTACAGAAAGTTTCTCCACACAATATACTTAACTCTTCAGTAACCACAGTCTATGGGAAAAAATTCTCCAGATTTCGGTGTTGATGAAATGGAATTATTACATCATTTCTTTACTCGGGCCCTCGAGTGCACAGAACCACAATGCCTTATAGTGCCGTAATACCCCACAAGGCAAGACCTGCCCAGAGGAACCTTGCATGTTTGAAAGGGTGGCTTTCTGGATGTTACTGGTTACATAATAATAATTGATGGGCGGCGGGGAGAGCGTTACAATGACTTAATGCACGGAGCCCCGTTGAAGACCAAGTGGAAATCTGTTTTGTCATGTCATCCTTCTTCCTAATTGCATCACACTACATTGTATAATTCAGCCTGTGTGTCACTGTCACTTGTTTGAAGGCCTCTCACACTGGGGCCACCACCACTGGCTCATTATTAACGGAGCCGGGGGAGAGGAATAATTTTCTCCAGTCCCAGCCAAGATATCTTCTCTCCCACTTTAAGAGGGAAATGTCTTTTTTATGGAGATTGTTGTAAGGATAATTATTTCTGGAAATAGGAAAACAGCTTCAGTTGTGATAGATAAGTCCATTTTTCTCAAAAGTTAAAAGATCTCTGAAGGAGAATGTGCTTGTGGCAAATGGGGAGATTAGAGAAATGTCTAAGCTCCTTTTTTCCTTAAAGTGTATCTTCAAATAGGAAGCAATTTAGACCCAATGAATTGGGCTTAACCAATTATTAATCAAAGTCTATTAAAAAAAAAGAGAGAGAGAGAGAAAAGGAAACCCAGTGAGACCCCTCACCAAATCTGTGTCAGGTGCCCTGGTTCCAGAACCTGACAGCTCACCCATCCTCTTGTTTGGGGCCCTTTCTGTCTGTTCCTTGCTGGTCCCATCTCTTCCTACCTTAAATTTTTGTGCAATTTCTTTGGTCTGAATAACTTAGCATAATCAGTTTTATGCATCTGTCATTTCTTCGAGGTGCCTTCCCCATTTCCATGTTTGAAGATCCTTCGTCAGTTCTGTGTTTGTGGGGCCATGCGTCCTGTGGTGTCCCCGCGCATCCGCACACTCACCTGGAGCGTGTCTGTCACCCCACCCATGAGCCTGGTTCGCAGGTTCCACCATCTGTGATTCACCTTCTAAGCAAAAGCAATGCAGAGGTCGAGTCCTGGGGCATGGCAGGAAGGGCGCAGAGCCTCACCAGGCATGGGGAAGAATCCAGGCAGGAT
The DNA here is from genome assembly GCF_022355385.1 of Mustela nigripes. Classification (NCBI taxonomy): domain Eukaryota; kingdom Metazoa; phylum Chordata; class Mammalia; order Carnivora; family Mustelidae; genus Mustela; species Mustela nigripes. The sequence continues at coordinate 42,037,552 of NC_081559.1, forward strand.
GAGCTTTCACCTTCAGGGGGTGTCAGAGACATTTCTGCTCTGGAATCATCAGCTTTCTCCGCAAGACAGCTTGATGAGTTGAGAAGAAGTGACAGGCTCATTTTTCCCCTCTTTGTTTAAGCCATTCATCTTGCAGATCCCGCCTGCCATTCTAGTTGTGTTGCCCATTTATTGGGATAGTCACGTGCCTCGTCTTGAAAGACGCTGATTTGCATCCAACTTGAGAAGAAGTGAGGGAGAAAGTTAATCATCTCTTGGCCTTTTGAACGGATGTGCCTGGGGTTTAATTGCAGCATTTGGACCATTTGCTACTCAGGGTCTGTATCCAGCTCCATGTTAACCCAGGTCTTCGTGGGAATAGACTAGGGACCCAGTACAGAAATTGTCCCTCTTTGCAAGGTTTTTAATTTCTGCTTTCTGCACATCTTGTCTCCCTTTCAGATTAACGTAACCTGCAGTAGCTCCTTTTTAGCTCTCCCAGCTACTGAGTATTTATTCAGTTACATGGAATAATAGTACTGAATGCTAGGTAGACCCCGAGTACACGGCTGTCCGGCCTCATCAGCTCATCAGCGTACGGCAGTCTGTTAAGACAAGAGTACAGTGTTCTGACTTCTGAGCCAGCGAGCTCCTGAACGAGACATCCTGTGTCCAGGTCTAGGGGACCAGCCGGCATCCCAGCCCCCACCTTGGTCTCCACACCTGCCAGAGGGACCAGCTCCTGCCACCCAGCATCCCGCTGCCCCCAGCTTGTACACGCTCGGACCACCCACCTTCTCCTGGCTTAGAGCTGAGCGGAGACCCCAGAGACCAACACAGCCAGACTCGGGTGCGTTGGAAGGTGTGCTCATTTTGTACTGCTGACCACCCACTCCACGGGCACGACACTCTTTATGTTTCATGCGTTTCTGGCCATCTTTTCCAAGTGCTTCCCATTTTTAAGGCTTCTTCAGTGTTCCCCCAAGATTTGTAATTTCTCAGTATTTCCCTTTGAGAATTATCCCAACTTACGATTCCCCCATAAACACGTGCCTTTCTTTGAAACTATTCGTGCTCCCACAGCTGGTCACAGACCTGGTGTACTGGTTCCCAGACATCTTGCTGGATGGATTCTGATGAGGAGTGAGGAGGAGCTTGGGGGCTCTAGGCCAAGACTGATGAGCACGGCTTCTTGACACCCTAATAAAATGTCATGGGAAGTGGCCTGACTTGTCTCCTCCATGGGACACTCTGACAGAGAGCAGAATCTGTGCTGGGTGTCCTGGCTGCTGGCTCACCATTTGCAGTGGTGGGGACAGCAGCTTCTCAAGCTCTCCCCTTGTTCAATGGCTTGCCTGGCCCACACCAGCCACTCCATGACGTCATGAAAGAATAAGCAGGGAGTGAGTAGGGGTGCCTGATGAGGACGCTTCCCCAACACACGGACAGTAAAAGCGGCCAACCCCATGTAGTGGACATAGAGTGAGCAGCACTCGGGCATGACCAGGAGTGTTTTGGGGGCCCTTGGTGTCCCTGTTGCACCCTCTGGGTCACACATATCTCGTGGGTTTTATCCCACCCTCACCTGTGGTGGGGAAAGTGGGAGGCAGAGCTGGGATGCCTCCTTCCTCCCTTCTCTTTCCTCATGAGAGTCCCCACTCAGGTTCTTGGTGTCCGTTCCTGTTTGGAGAGCCAGGGGACCCTTATGAGCTAGGCAGCATGGCAGGCACAAGTATACTGTGGGTGGTTGGGGCTTTCAGGAGCCCGAGCCTGGCCCAGCCTGGTGCCCTGCTTCTCTGGGCACGCACCGCACCAGTCCTGGGTGTGATGATGTCCTTTCTAAGCCTCATGTCCTGACCAGCAGTCAGAGACACAGAAGAGGTCCTTCCAGCTGGAGAGGGACTTGGATGTATACATATCGTATCCCCGAGCGTAGTGCAGACCTGGAGAATATTTAAACTGGGAACGTACACAGAGAGGAAAACCAGCCAGCAGCCGGCACAGTCAGGAGGGATGACTCGGTGAAGGTCTCCGACAGGGTGCCGGTAGGGTCTGCCAGTTGGAGAGAACGTGGCTGCAAGTGTGGAGCCAAGGGAAGACCAGATGGTGCATGGCGAGGAGAAGGCAGAGCAGCTGGAGGGTCTTCCAGAAGGTCAGGGAGTGACCATCCTGTCCTGTTGGCACAGGGGGCAGTCCGGAGCCTGAGATGCAGTCCTGCGGGGGGACACCAGGCCGTGCTGTTTGCAGTGCCTTCCTTTCTCCTGGGGGAGAGATGCTGATAAAAGCAGCTTTGAGCCCCAGCAGCCCCACGCTCACACAGGCTGTGGGCAGTACCAGCCAAAGAACACTTGATGATATGATATTGGGATATATTGACCCTTATTTTTCAGAGACATGAATGTATGCAGTTCTCTGGACCTGGGGACCTTGTGCCCTTTGGAGCCTAGAACCAGCAAGTGGTCAGCACTGTGGTTCCCTCCACCCACTAGCCCAGCGTCCATAGTGACTGTGGGACCCATGTTCCTGTTGGCAACTGCACTTGGGACTCGACTTTAAGGGGCAATTGTGACAAGACAAGGGTAGAGCGTGCATTTCCTCCAGGGGAATTTAACGTCCCTAACGACCTGTGACCTCACCCCGCTGCTGTCCCTATTGGTCACAGATACTAACTTTATGTGAAAATTAGGAGTGTGTATAAAAACACCGAATAGACCACATTTATTTCAGCATGGGTTTCTCTAAATTTTATGTTCTTTCACTTTCTGTGAAATGGGAAATCCAGCTGCCTTGGACATGGTAGAAATTTCCCCTCGTTCTGAAATTAATGTCGGCAGCCATGACTTTGCTCCGTCCTGAAGGTAACTGTTTATTACAGTCGGCATTTAAATCCCCCGATTAATAGGAGCAATTAAACAATAGCTTCATTTCCAGCAAATTAACAACCCTAATAGGTAATTGCGACATAAATGAAGATAAATTTGTTTTAATACAACGAGATAAAAAGAATACAGACAAGCACTGAATCTCAAATTAAGAATTCAGACTTCATTAGTTTGTGGAAAACTTGAGAGCATCCCCAGAAGAGACGAAAGCTAGCTTGGCTTTTCAACCAGGGCCTGTTTTGGATTTGAGGTGTTTTTTGTTGTTGTTGTTGTTGTTGTTGTTTTAATATAATAGAAATATTATAGTTTGTGCTTAGGTACACATAAGGTAAATCATCAAAGGATCTCATGTGCCCCCCAACCCTCTCTTCGGAGGAGTCCCTCGATTTTTGTCCAAAGTTCGTCCGGTTTTCTGCAGAAAGCAGATGCATAGAAGAACATTGCCTTTGTACTCACCCCTAAGTTATCATTATGATCTTATAAGTTACAGGGTACCTGTCCTTTTTTATTAATATTTGTCATAATTAGGAAACTGTACGGGTGGTTTATGGTTTGTTTCGTAGAAATGTGAAAACGAGCCAGGCCTGTTTATAGAACGATAAACGTAGCATTGGTGGCAACGGTGGGGCTGGGATGTCCGCTTTGGACAGCAGCGGGGTGAGGTCACAGGTCGTGGCAGAGAGGGTGAGAATCTCACTAGATCCAGGATAAGGAGCTTCCCCTTGTGAGTCACTGTGCTCCTGGGAAGATCTAATGTACTTCAGAGAACAGGAACCGGGTCCAGACTGTCTCTCTTAAGAGGATCAACATACTCAGGTTTTGGGAACTTTTGGCTTAGCCTGGTTCAAGTTCCAAATCTGCTTGGAACATTTTTTAAACTGTGGACTTTTACCTGAATCCATCACTGAGGCTCGATCACTTCAGAAGAACGCCTTCTGGTAGCTTTGAACTGTAAAATGATGCATGGTCAGCCCAGAATTCTATCCCCTATAGGAGTATTCATCAAGCACAAAGGAAGAGGGACAGTTCTAGAGACAAGCCTCAAAAGAGAAGGTCCAATTGCTTCTATAAGCCATAAGTACCTGGCTCCAGCATCAAGGCCACGGCGGCTTCAGTACAGCCCCTCACTGCCTGCACCCCCGCCCCACACTCTCTCCCCATCCGGATGGAGAGGACCTGCAGCTCCCATTCCACACCAGGTGTCCTTCCAAAGCTGAGGTCCTGTCACACCAGTCTGTGAGTGGTTTTGTCCGCCCCCATTGCCTCAAGGATCAAGCCCACACTGGCTGCCCCTCTTTGCATACGAGAACCTTAAAAATGTGTTTCCAGTTGCCATTTTAAGCTGCCTCTCCCACTTCCTCCTCTCCTAACCTCCCTATCTGCTCTGCGGCTTCATCTGTTCACTTGTGTGCCCACCTGCCCAGGACTGGCTGTGTGTCAGGCACACAGCAGTTCTAGGAAGGTAAATGAAGTTTGGCATCCAGCATTTCCAGAATGGTTTAGAGCTCCGCGGAGTTGACCCATTGTCCCAGAAGGTGAGCAAACCGTACTTTCCAGTTGGCAGGATCTCCACAGGTGTGTAGGTCCCAGGCCAGGCCATGGATCCCTCTGGTTCACTAATGTCATCAAGCATCAGACAACCTGAGAGACCTTTATGAACACATCTCTCCTCACTGACTCTCTCTCTTTACCTGTTTTTCTGGCATTGTTCCCTCTATACCCAAAACTGATAATATAAAAACAAATCTAATAGATGGGGCTTGGGGTTCCAGCAGTGCCGAATATGCCTCCTTTCACATAGGCTCACTGAGATACTTGCGGTGAGGAAAATCCCACCTCAGATTGCTTGTCATTCCTAACGAAGTCACAAATTCAGAACTACATAGATAATTTGGTAATTAATTTCTTCTTAATTAATAAGATAGTTTAATGATCACTGAACTGTAATTTAAAACTGAGTTGAGACATTAGAAGATCTTTTATTTGTTACTGGAAGATTTACAACCCCTGGTGGCTTCCGTTATTTATGGGAGTTCTCCCCATGGTTCCAGTGGAGGAGCCGTTGGGTGAGAGGCGCCCCAGACGGCACCTTCGGGGGCAGCACCAAAGACAGGTGATGCACGCATGGCCTTGTCCTCTGTTGGTGCTTTTAAGATACCTCTGTGGAGTAAAATTAGTCTCAACGCTAGTTGATTTTTACAAGTATGTCTGTTATAAACATGTTAAATACTATTTTATTAGATTTATTCATACTTAAATTCCTGTCTCACATTACTTACGGTCTGGGCTTTCCATCCTTTCATTCCTCCCCCACCCCACATTCTTGGCCTCCACGTGCTGCGTACAGTTTTCTGCAGTAGCTAAAAAATCATCTTCCTCAGATTTGACTCCGTTCACACTAAACGTCCACTTGGCATCTAATTGTGGCTCTTCAGTGTCAGATCGATGTGCTCTTGGAGTGCTGACCTTGGCTTCTCCCCGATCCCTGCCAGCCCTCTGCTCCCCAGCACAGGCTGAGTGTGCGGGTCTCCCCCCAGAGCCCCGCTTACCCTGGAAGAGGCTGTCCGTGTACACAGTTGTGCTACGGTAGAAGTTGACATTGTAAAGGATGTAATCATGTGGAATACTGAATAGCAAGACATTGCACAATCTGTCCGTTAGTTACCTCTCTTGCACTGTGCAGGGGGTGGGGGTGAGGGGAGGTGAAGGGACAGGCCACCTTAGAGCCTGGTCGCCTGGGACCTGTGTGGGGCGTGTGAGCAAATCACGAGGGGAGGAGGGCTGCCCAGGGAGCCTTTGAGCAGTTCCAGCAGTGGCCCCTTGGTCTCTGGTGGACAAGCCGGCGCTCTGGGGGTGCGAGCTCCTTGACCAGGTCATCCTTCTCTCCTCTCCTGCCTCTGGCCCTGCCTCTGCTGCCTCACAGATGCCACGTCAAAAGTTCTCGCTAACTGATTAATTCAAGCAAATCATTTAAACCAGAGAAGATACTTCGCTGATTGAATTTACTAATGTTTATTGTACTATGCCAAAAATGTCATAATCCTTAATGAAACCAAAAAGCTTAATTTCAGATGTTGCGGAAGCCAGGCAGCGCCTTGCAAACAGCCGCTCAGAGGCAGCCCTCCGCCCCTGGCAGGAGGCCGGGCCGCCACGAACCGTCATACGTCGGGCTTGGGGGTGTTGAGTACGTCGTCGTCTCTTGAGTGACTGCACGCCGGGCGCTATGGGAACCCCGAACCGCGGCCTTTCCACAGGGGCCCCGAGCGCGTGCGTGTACGAGCGTGTGCGTGCGGCGTGCGGCGTGCGCGTGCCGCAGCGTGCCAGTGCGGCGTGAGGAGGCTCCGCGGTAGCCACTCGGCAGCTGCGGGAACCAGGGTGCGGGGCCTCCCCTGAGGCTCCGGGCGTGGCTTCCGGGACAGGGTGGGAGGGCGACAGGGCCGTGCTCTGGGCCTCGGTGACCCCACGCTCCGGGCTTCAGAACGACCGCGCCACGTGACCTGTACGGCAGGCTGGCCGTGGCCGGGCCGCGAGGTTGGGGGCCCGCAGCGTGGGGTTGGGAAGGGATCCCTGCCCTCTCCGGGGTTCTGAACCGATTCAAAAATAAGACGAGGGACTTGGGCCCCTGGAAGACCGAATTCCTGCTTTCTGTCGGTAAAGCTGTGCTGCGAACTGAAGCTGGGCTGGGTTTCCCCCTTGGAAACCAAAGTCAGACAGCCTCGCCCCCAGGTTCCAGGCAGTGCCCCCCCCGCCGCCCCCCAAGCTCCAAGCATGCCGGTTCCCACTGCAGGGTTGAGAAGGGATAGCCTGTTGCAGGACAGGTCTCCCCGTGTGGTCTGGCGCCTTTATGGGGACGCTGGTAAAGAGGCCACGAGTGCTCGGGCGGTGGGAGTCTCTGTGTGGAAGGAGATTCCAGGAGTGGACGGTCCATTTCGCTGCGGAGCTTCAGGTGTGATGTGTGTCTGCTGGGAGCCGCGAAAGAACTGTGAGCAGAACGGCGCTGTGGGGGGACTGGCCTGCAGCAGAATGGGCTTTGGGGGCCGCGGTGGACAGGACTGCTTTGGAAGCCAGTTCAGGAACCAGCCACGGAGGGTGAGGTCTTGGACCAAGGCAGTGGCCATGCAGATAAATTTGAGATTCTGGTAATAGGATGTCCCCTGTGTCCATCCCTGTTGGGGGTGGGGGGTCTCCCGTCATGGAGTTAGGTGGCAGGAGGGTGAGGCTCACTTGGGCCACATAGACTCTGAAGTACATCCCAGGGGAGATATGTGGTTCTGGAATGCAGAAGGGTTCAGAGCAAGGTTGTCCTATAGATCTGGGAGCCATTGGCATCGAGGTGGATGAGACTGCCGGGGGGGGGGGGGGGGGGGGG